>NC_081408.1:625923411-626249661 GCF_030272615.1 Cryptomeria japonica | reverse complement strand
TGTACCTTTTTTATTGCTCCACATCGCAAGTTGAGGTTAGAGTCTTGTATTATGTTTGTCCCCTTGGCATAAGATGATTGGAGTATATGCTTATTCGTTTGGGTAATGTGATTATTGTCTAATTATTTGATTATTTTTGGATGATGATTTTATCGTGAGATTTTATTTAACCAAATAAGATTTATTTAATTGGTCTATTGATTTAATCATGGTGTATTTCTAATCATCAATTATCTATTTATTAATGGTTATTTATGATTGGTGAGATTTAATTATTTTAATGATTGG
Source organism: Cryptomeria japonica (assembly GCF_030272615.1). NCBI lineage: Eukaryota > Viridiplantae > Streptophyta > Pinopsida > Cupressales > Cupressaceae > Cryptomeria > Cryptomeria japonica. The sequence goes on along the minus strand of NC_081408.1, from coordinate 626,249,373 downwards.
TTTATTTATCATTTGATGGTTTATCCATTATGGAAGTATTATATATTTGTCTATTTATTTATTTATTATAGAGTTATCAATTATTTGATAATATTTATTATTTTGATTTATTGATGAGAAATTTATTTATATTTATTTATTTATTGTTGTTGAGCTTTATTTAATTATTAATTATTATTGATTATTGATTTGTTGATTCTTTGATAGTTTAATGATTTGGAGAGAAATTGTATTCCAATGATTCTGATTTTCTAGAATTTGCATTGTCGAAAGCTCTTGTCTTTTCTCTGTGTCTGGTCATGTTTCTTTCAGCCTTTATGAATGTTGGATCTTAATCAGAGATTGCATCTTTGTGTTTTTGAGTTTGATTCCAAATCTTCCCTTGGTTGAACCTATTTTGGTGTCTAGATTCCTAATCGGTGGTGAGAGATTTTTGAGACTCTCTGAGACTGCACTACTGATTGTGCAGATGCTTGCATCCACTTGCATTGGTTTCATTTTTTCCCTATTTAAATTGCTTGGGTCTTCTTTCAGTATTTGCAACTTGTTTCTATTCTCCTTTGATCAATCTAGCTCCCTAAGCCTCAGTTTTGGCTCTGTGAGAGAAGTCTTTCTTGTTGCAAATTTTTGCAGTGACCGTGTACATGATATGTTTGATGTCTTTGTTAGTAATTGGGTGTATCATACCCTCTGTATGAAATATGGGGGTCATTTTGGACCCCTAAGCCTTCCTGAGACCCCTCCTAAGCCTTATGTCTTAGTATTGAGTCTTTTTCTGCACCTCTTCCAAAAATTCTATATTTTGGACCATGGGCACTATGGGACAAACCAAGAATTCCAACATACACCCCATGAGCACCACTATTCATACTAGGGGTGTTGGGAGACTTACCAAGGGTGCAAAGGGTCCTAATTTGCAAAAGCAAGCAAAATGACCAAAAACACCATCTTGGAGACCAGTGTCACCATAGTATGAACCAAAAATGCCATTGTAAGTACCAAAAATGATAGGGTACCTACCAAGGGTGCTAACCTGGGAATCAGGAGTGTTAAACTATCTTGGGGTTCTCCAAAAGTCAGTTTTTAGCCCGTTTGAGTGCATTTTTGGACTGTGTGATTACTCTATACGCTTGTGCAGTATGTATTGACATTATCAGAGTTGATTATGTTGTATTTTGATCTCTTATGATGTTTCATGTTCTTCAGTAAGAGGGTTCATGCCTTACCATTGAGGTGTTTCCAATGCAATTTGATGCTCCGACGAGAGGGAGAATGCCTCATTGTTGAGGGATTGATTATATGACTCCAATGGGATGTGTTATGCCTCACTGTTGAGGATTTGATGTTATTTGGATCTCTTTTATAGTTTTCAATCATGATTGGCTTATCTTTGATATTGTATTTGTGAGGGCCTCCTTCTTTGAGTTTGATCATGAGTCCATTTTGCTCAGATTGTGCTCAGTTTGTTGTGATTGTTATTGTATCTTCTTTGGGCCATCATGATGATGTTATGTGTTCATTTGATTTGTATTTTTACCCTATCATAATGGTCCATGGTAGGGAGAATGGGCTCTTGCATGTGTGGACCAGGGTCTTGAGTATTAGGCCTCTATGAGGGGGTCTAGACTTGTTGGAACCACATGAAGAGTTTATTGTAATTGCAAGTGATAACTTAAACAATTGATTAGTGGGTTTGGGTATTTAGGAATTCACTAAATAAGATAATAATTGATTGTGTGCCCCTCCTCATAGCTTAGAAGCGTGCTTGCTTGGGATGAGCTTGGGAAGACCATTTTAGTGGTAAACTGATCTCCCTTGAATGTCTCCAAGGTTGAGATGGTTCCATATGTCTATCAAGGTGAGGCTTGGCCCTTTTTGCTATGAGGATAGCACATGATGACACTCTTTCCCTACATGTGTCCATTGTCCATATGCCTTTCTTTATTGATCTTGCCTCTGGAGGGTCTATTGTTGATTTCATCCTTGTGTTGCATTTTGTGTTGTGATCTCTTGTTAGAGTCTTGTTGAGTCTTGATGTATCCTTTGGCCGATAGGTGTCAGCTTAGGTCATGAGTGTGAGTTGTAACCTTTATCATCTCCTAGCATGGGGGGTGATTCCTTGATTGGTTCCACATGGTCGGGTGGTTGAATGCCTTCTTCCATTTGGATACTTTTCTTGGTGCAGTGTGCATGGATTGGATTCTTCATGTGACTGTACTTCAAAGTTGATTACTATGTTATTGGAAGAGAAGACATTATATAATAAATGAATTTTATATGTATAAGAGATGATGTATTCATGTATAAGCTTTACCATGTGTTTGAAAATAATTTATAATAGGACTTGATGATGAGACTAGATAAAGTACTTGTGTTGGCATTTGCATGAAGATTGCATTGATAAACCAATGTGTTGTCATTGATGTCAATTATAACTAGTAATGATGTTGTTATGATGTTGTTTTGCAACCGGTAGGTGAGCTAGTGAAGGAAATCGGTATTACTTGAGAAGCAGTGAGATCAACTGGTAACCCTACCTATTGATGTGCTAAACCCTAACCAATGGAGCTTGGTAAATTGGTTGTATTGGTTTATGATCAAATGATGAACGGTAATGATTATGCCACATATGCATGTTGTATGTGAAGAGTTTCAAATGGTTTTTGGCATGTAGATATAATGGTTTTATCTTGGGAATGAGTAAGTACATTGCATGAAGTGGAAACCACGAGATGAGTTACAGGAGTAGTCGAGGTTGTCTTGAATCATGTGCAATGATTGCTATGCAATCCAATGGTCATACTTGAACCAATTTGTTCATAATCTCTATGAGATATTAGGTTTGTGATGTGTTACCAACCTATTGTTTTTCTTATAAGGTCGATGAGTTGTTTTGTTATAGTGTTGGCAATTTTGGTTAAGTATAAGTGTGATTGGTTGCCAAACCAAAAGGTGTATCTGTAGTATATATGAAGGCAGATCGAAACATGAAAAGGATCTGATCAAGCAGAGTAGTGCTATTCACTAGATCAACAAACCCCTGTTGTTCTCTAACAATTACAACAGTCAAATCACTTAACAGGGTAAGCTCTAACAGGCTTAGTGCTATCTAAATCCTCTAACCAGGTGATCCATTAGCTTGGATTTCAAATCCTCTACTGAGGTTATTCCTATTAGGGTATTTCTTCTAATAGGGCATTATAGTCAATCCCTTAACCGGGTGGTCCCTAATAGGACTTTTTATAAAGCTTTAACAGGCTTGGCTCCTAATAGGGTGAACTTCGGAAGAGTTCAAAATACTTGTGGGTATTCATCCCCACCATGGTTTTTCCCATTTGGGTTTCCACTTCAAAATTATTGTGTCAAGTGGTGAATGTTTTTGTGGTTATGTTTTCTATGGTTAATTTGCTTAGTTGCTAAATCCACTTAGATATGTTAAGATGAATGACAGTAATCTAAAATGTGCTTTTACTATTGTTGGCAAAGTATTTGAATGTTTTTGTTAAAAGTTTTTGAGAGTTTTAGAGTTGCTATATTATTATTCTGTTATAACAGTCAATCGGTATACTTGATAGTGATATTGCAATTTGTAGTTCAATGTTTGAACCAGTTAGTTCTGAGTTTGACTTGTGAAGATTGTTTTTGAGTTTGGTGAAAGTTTAGTCAGTTTTCTATCTACTGATTCACACCCCCCCCCTCTTAGTAGTTGTCTGGATCCTTATTGATTCATCATACCATCAATTGGTATCAAAGCATTTCAGGTCCTCTAGTGTCTAAGACTAACAAATTGAGGTAAAGATCTTGAAGAACATGATGAAGAAAGAAGGTCTGAAGTTTAATAGAGAAAACTACAAAATATGGAGTGATATGATGAAAATCTATATCAAGAGTCTAGGAAATCAATATTGGGAACATGTTGTTACTCAATATATTGCACCTAGTGGGACTATGTCTAATGATCAAAAGAAAGAGCAACAAGAAAATAATCAAGTATTGGAGGCCATTATTAGTTCTTTGTCTGATTCAGAGTATGTTGATGTCCATGGTCTAGAGACTGCTTATGATGTATGGAAGAAAGTTGAGGAATATATAATGGTGATGAGCATGTGAATATTGCCAAAGAAGAGAGCTTGAGAGGTAAATTTGATGACATGTGGATGGCTGAAGGTGAGAATATTCAATAGTATGGTCAGAGGATCAAGGAGATAGTTGGTGAGATCAAGAGTGTTGATGGTAAAGTGGAGGATGCCAGAGTGATTAGTAAGGTGTTGAGAACCCTTCTACCAGTCTACGCTATCTGATTTGCCGCCATTCAAGAGCTAAAGTCTATTGATAAAACTAAGGTAACTCTTGACTCCATCATTGGTAAACTTACTACATTTGAATTAAATGGTTATGATGGTAGTGCTCAAAAATCTGAATCTGCATTTAGAGCTTCAGTTTCTAATCCACCTATGAGGAAAATCAGAGATGTTAGTCACAGTTATGAGTCTAGATCTAGCAGAGAAGTTGATGATAAAGACAATCTGATTGAGCTTGAAGCATTGTTGGCCAAGTGGTTGCCCATAGGTATCGGTAAGTACAAAGGTAAATTACCTTTGAAATGTTTTGCATGTAACAAGATTGGACACATTGCAGCTAATTGTTCTAATGGTGACAATGAGCATAAGCATGAGAAGTACAAGAAGTACAAAGGAAAAGGCAAAAGATATTGTCTCATTACAGTTGATGGTGGTATCACTAATGAGGAATCTAAGGGAGATGCTAATGAAGACATTGTCTTTGTTTCCATTAAAGAGGAGACATCTGATCATAAGGCATTAGTTTCTCACATGGATAGTTATGATGATTGGATCATAGATAGTGGTTGTTCACACCACATTACCAGGGACCAAAGTAAATTTCTTACTTTGAAGGAATTTGATGGAGGAGTTGTGAGATTTGGAAATGAATCACCCTACATGGTAAAAGGAAAGGGAACCAATTCTCTTAATGGAAAGAGCAGTACAAATGATGTCTACTGGGTTGAAGGATTAAAGCACAATCTTTTGAGTGTAGCTCAACTCAATGATAGAGGTTATTCATTGGAATTTAAGAATAGAATATGAAAAATCTATGGGAGTAAAGGTGAACTAATTGCAACTGGTGAGCAGACAAAAGGTAACCTGTTTCACCTAAATCCTAAAGTCAACAACTATTTAATTGCTAAAGTAGATGATAGTTGTCTTTGGCATTGGAGATTTTGTCATATAAATTTTGATAATATTGTCAAAGTTAGTAAGTCCAAGTTGGTAAGAGGTTTGCCTTAGTTGGACAAACCGGTGAAATCTCTATGCAAGGAATGTCAGTTAGGAAAGATGACATCCTCAACTTTTAAGAGCAAATCTTTCTCAGCAGAACATTTGTTAGTTTTGGTTCATACATATCTCTGTAGACCAATAAGGACTAAAATTATTCAAGGTGATAGATATTTTATGATCTTCACTGATGATTTCTCAAGAATGATGTGGGTCACATTCTTGAAGGACAAAAAGGAAGCCTTTATTAAGTTCAAGGCATTTAGGGCCTTAGCTGAAAAGGAAAGTGGTGAGAAGATAAAGTGTCTGAGGGTTGATCAAGGTGGTGAATTTACTTCAAAGGAATTCACTAGATATTGTGAAGACAATAGAATTAAGAGGCAACTTTCTGCACTAAGGATACCATAGCAGAATGGTATTGCAAAGAGGAACAATCGGTCAGTTTTTGAAGCTGCTAGAATGATGGTAATACAAGGAGGTGTAGTAAAAACTTTCTAGAGAGAAGCTGTCAGCACAACTATCTACACTATGAACCAGATATTGGTAGAGGTAAGGATAAAATCCTTATGAATACTGGTATGGTAGATCACCTAATGCCAGTTATTTTAAGATTTTTGGCAGTAAATTTTTTATCAAGAGAGGTGACTATGTTAGTAAGTTTGAGGCTAAAAGTGATGAAGGCATATTTCTTGGTTACTCCACCAAGAGTAAGGCCTATGAATGTTACAACAACCGGATAAAGAGAATCATTGAGAGTGTTGATGTCTGAGTGGATGAGTATCCTAAAGTTTCAGGAGAAACCAGTGAGTAGAAAAAGGAAGATGAATCTTACATTGTGATTTTGGAACCAGAACCGATGAAGCCAGAAGCTGGTGAAGTGAATGCTATAGTACCAGTTCAATTGGAACAGGTATATTCTACAGAAGAAGATGATGATAGTGAGGAAGAAGAACCTGAAGATAATGATAATGTTATTCCAAGGTATGTGAGACTCAATCATAATCCTAACCAAATTATTGGAGATAAAGATGCTAGAGTATTAACCATAAGAAGAATTAGAGATAATTCTTGCATGATCTCCACTATTGAGCCTAGAACTGCTACGGAAGCATTTGGAGATGATCACTGGATTAAAGCTATGGAAGAAGAGCTTGACCAGATTGAGAAGAACAATACATGGACCCTAGTATCTAGACCAATGAATAAAAATGTGATAGGCACTAAATGGGTATTCAGGAATAAATTGAATGAAGATGGAGTACATGTTGATGAAAAGGAGTACATGTCAATTATAGGGAAACTGCATTATGTTGTTCACAGGAGATCAGATATTGCTCATGTAGTTGGTTTAGTTGCCAGATTTTAGAAGAATCTAAAGGAGACACACTTTATAGCAACTAAAAGGATATTCAGATATTTGAAAGGTACTATTGACAATGTATTATGGTATCCATATGTAGGTAACTTTGATTTGAAGGTTTATATAGATGCAGACTAGGTAGGTAATGTAGATGATAGGAAGAGCACAATCGGTGGTGCATTTTTTCTTAGAGGAAGACTTGTATCTTGGAGCAACAAGAAGCAGAGTTTTATATCACAGTTCATTGTTGAAGCTGAATATGTTGCAGCGTATATGAATTGTACCCAGGCAATTTGGATGAAACACATTCTGGAAGGATTCAAGTTGAAGATTATAGAACCAGTAAAGATTTTATGTGACAACACCAGTGCAATAAATATTTCAAAGAACCCGATGTTGCATGCTAGAACCAAGCATATTGAGTTGAAATATCATTTCTTGAGAGAGAAAGTGTAGAGTAAAAATGTGTTACTAGAGCATGTATCTACTAAGGAGAAGCTCACAAATATCTTTACTAAACCTCTGCCTAAGAGTAATTTTGAGTATCTTAGAGGTTAGCTAGGGGTTGTGCCCCTACATGAGGTCAATTGAGTAGATGTGGAATACATCAGTCCCAGAGCTAATTGAAGAATCTTGAAGGAGGATTGGTGTAGAGTGGAGTTATTCCATAGGGGGAGCATCAAGTTGCAGATTATTGATGCAGAACAGTGAGGTATGACACTGCATGTTTTAATTTCACTTTGGTATTGTTGTCAAAGAGGGAGAAGAACTATATGATAATGGGGAGAAGAATTGTATGATTGATAGAGAAAAGATCTATAGCCAGTTACAAGCTGAAGACATGGAGACTCAGTTGAAGGAGAGTACATGGTAAAATGTAAACCAATATTCCTATACAAAATCAAGCGTATTGATACTTGTATTGCCATCAATGCCAAAGGGGGAGATTGTTGGCATTTGCATGAAGATTGCATTGATGAACTATTGTGTTTTCATTGATGTCAATTATAACTGGTAATGATGTAGTTATGATGTTGTTTTGCAACCGGTAGGTGAGCTAGTGAAGGAAATCAATATTACTTGAGAAGCAGTGAGATCAACCGATAACCCTACATGTTGATGTGCTAAACCCTAACTGATGGAGCTTGGTGAATCGGTTGTATTGGTTTATGATCAAATGATGAACGATAATGATTATGCCAGATATGCATATTGTATGTGAAGAGTTTAAAAAAAAATTTGGTGTGTCGATACAACGGTTTTATCTTAGGAATGAGTGAGTACATTGCATGAAGTGGAAACCACATGATGAGTTACAAGAATCGATGAAGTAGTGATCAAGGAGCGGTCGAGGTTGTCTTGAATCATGTAAAATTATTGCTATGTAATCCAACGGTCATACTTGAACTGATTTGTTCATAATCTCTATGATATCTTAGGTTTGTGATGTGTTATCAACCTATTGTTTTGCTTATAAGGTTGATGAGTTGTTTGGTTGTAGTGTTGGCAATTTTGGTTAAGTATAAGTGTGATTGGTTGCCGAACTAGAAGGTGTATCTGTAGTATGTGTGAGGGTAGATAGAAGCATGAAAATGATCTAATCAAGTAGAGTAGTGCTATTCACCAGATCAGAAAACCCCTGCTGTTCTCTAACAATTACAACATTCAAATCCCTTAACAAGGTAAGCTCTAACAGGCTTAGTGCTATCTAAATCCCCTAACCAGGTGATCCATTAGCTTGGATTTCAAATCCTCTACCGAGGTTACTCCTAATAGGTTATTGCTTCTAATAGGGCATTATAGTCAATCTCTTAACCAGGTGGTCCCTAACAGGATCTGTTCCTAGCAAAACTTTTTGTAAAGCTTTAACAGGCTTGGCTCCTAATAGGGTGAATTTCAGAAGAGTTCAAAATACTTGCGGGTATTCATCCCCACCATGGTTTTTCCCATTTGGGTTTCCACGTCAAAATCATTGTGTCAAGTGGTGATTTTTTGTGAGGTTATGTTTGCTATAGTTAATTTTCTTAACTACTAAATCCACTTAGATATGTTAAGATGACCGACAGTAATATGAAATGTGCTTTTACTATTGTTAGTAAAGTATTTGAATGTTTTTGTTAAAAGGTTTTGAGAGTTTTAGAGCTGTCATACTGTTATTTTGTTATAACAATCAATCAATATACTTGACATTTATATTGCAATTTGTAGTTCAGTGTTTAAACCAGTTAGTTCTGAGTTTGACTTGTGAAGATTATTTTTGAGTTTGGTGAAAGTTTAGTCAGTTTCCCATCTACTGATTCACCCCCCCCCCCCGCCCTCTTAGTAGTTCTTTGGATCCTTATTGATTCATCATACCATCAACTTGGATAATTCCTTGATGTATCGGTTGTTCATTATGTAATGTAAGATAGGGAATCTATGAGAAATAAAATGGTTTTGGGTTGCATTGCAGTTATGAGATGGTTTAGTATCATGTTATGTTGTAGAGTGAATGATGGAAAGAATGGAATAGGTAGCATCGATCTTTACTTGAGTAAGTAGGGGATTATTGATATTAACTATATAAATGAATGGTGAGATGTTTCTATTAGAGTTTATTATGTGATATAGATGTATGAGTTCTATGTGGAAATGAAATGGAGTGGCTTGTATACATTTATGTTGAATTTTCATTGAGAGTTGGTATCTTGCTATGTTGTCCTATGAAATGAATATTGGAAAGGGTAGTTGTAGTTGCTTGAATCCTAAGTGAAGTGGTTAAATAATCTAAGATGCATTAAGATAAAGGAAGTAATATTATGTGTGTATGTAATTCATAATATTAAGCATTTAGGATGTGATGTAGCAATAGAGACTATGTGCTTGTTCTATATACCCCTATGTATTAGGTCTTGATGAAATGGAAACAATGGTCTTGTAATAAAATGATGCATTAATCTTTGGTTCATGTTAAAGAAATGTTCATTATGTTGGGATTCAGATACTATGTTAATGGAATGTTTGGGATATGTTTATAGTATTAAATATGATTTGTGAAATTGTTAGTAGCATGGTATCCTAGTTGGAAGGTGACAAGTATTTGATATTTATAGATATGAATATGGAGAATATTCTTGATGAGTAATGTAATGGTTGTGCTTAAGGAAATGCGATGTGATGAGTTATACATATGAATTAATATTATCCTAATTGCATGGAATGTAAATAAATAGTTGAATGATAACAGGTGATGATGTTCTAGGTGAAAAGGTGTTATATGTTATGATGTCAAGTAGTGATGTTAAGATACCCTAGGGAATGGATGTCTTTGCAAGAGTATATTTGAAGATATGTTGATATTTAGAAAGATTTAATCCACTTGCGTAATATAGTTTTATGATTATGTACATGTTGGTTTATGTGATCTTGCAAATGGTTAATGTTGCATTGATGCTCATACAAACTCTTCACAATTATAGATGATAACTCTAATTCATATATTAAACTACAACTTCTTCTAATGATCTCTTCCCATTTTCATCAAAATTTAAATACCATTCAAACAGTGGTTTCAAATTTCCATCCTTAACAGCTGAATTAACAATCTACTTTAATGTAATAGGAGGCACAATAGTATAATTACCTTGTAGTTTTCCTAACTTCAATGCCTCATCAAGATCAGATTTGGGCTTCTTGTTGGGCCTTGTTCTGTCGGATGGTTTCTCCTTAAAGACCTTAGTGACCTTAGGATATTTTTCCTTCACTTCTCTAACTCCCTCATTCGATTCAGTCTCTTCATCAACAACTACAAATCAGACTAATTTCTTTTTTTGCACATCACCAAATGGCTTAGCTGATGATTTGGTCTTGGGAGGTTGAGAAATGGGAGCAGTACTTCTAGTTTTGGTTTTAGGCTTAGGGATTGTTGTCAGTTCCTTCTTCACTCTTATTGATTTCTCTTCAGAGGTAATGTTTTTCTCTCTAGCTTTCTACATAGCCTCTTTTGATATCCCCATGCTCTCAGCAAGAGATTCAACATCTTTCCAGACCTTCTTCTGAATGATTAGTCTCTTAAACTACTGATGTAATGCAAGGATCTTCTCCTTATAGGTTTCAAACCTTTCTTCATTGGGATCCACCGGTTGACTTAGAAAATGTTGAGAATATATTTCCAAAACCTTCCCATTAACCTCATAACCCATCGGTAGAATCCATGAAGTTCATGGTTCTACTACTTTCATTAAACATTGGTCAGTGCCAACCATAAAACAAATTGTGTCTGCATATTTCTCAATAATAGCTTAAGGGATTCTTTCCCTGTCATGCATCTCCTTCTGAAAATTTTGGAAATAGCCCCATAGATTTGCATTGTGGGCTTTAGAATCACCAAAACTATAAAGATACTCCTAGATCTATACTCCAACTGGCCTATCAAACACCCATTGTACTAGACCAACTCCCAGAATCTCATTCTTGAAATAAAAGAAAATGCATAAGAGTAGAGACCCATACTTGAAGGTTCTTCTTATTTTCTTCTATCTTCTTCAAGTTCTTGATGAGCTCACTTTGCAGCAATTCACACTACCAATCAACCAATGTATGCGCACAACATTATGTATGAACAACTTTGAAATTCCTAAGCATGTCTCATTTATCATTCTATGCAACTATTAACATCATTTTATAAGATATGCAAATTCAACTTCCCATAAGGTCTCCTAATATTACAAATGAAACTAGAAATCTCAAGTTCTTATTGAAAGATATGATTTATTCAAACAATCTTTTCTTAAATGTAGAATCACACACGTATATCCATTCTTCACTAATTAACTTCCTTACCTCTTCCATAGGAGAATAAGAAAAAGAGAAAAGCATCATAAAACTACTATTTTCTTATATAGGTGGACCCCACACAAGTTCTTCAATTTCACAACATGGTCTACACTAAATCATTTTTAGATGTATGATACAAACACTCCCTCTTACTATTCATAAGAAAATCATGTAACAAGCTAATCATAAAACATAACATTAGATAAAAGAACACACAATTTCTCTAGAAATTACAAGCAAGAAAGACCACATGGAGTCATATAGACGTTGTGCTCATCTAAGAGGCATGCATAAGAAATGAATACGCATATTGCACACAACTTATGATTCCTAGGATGGATTAAGGAGAAACACAAGCATGAATATATAAGATCTGCTAAATTCCCATGATGTTTTCCATTTCAATTTTCAAAGAACAACTCAAACCAAGAGAATAGTATAGTACACTACGCAAGGCCAAGAGAAAAAAACCTAACTATAGATCCCAATGTTTGCAACTAGGCTCTGGTACCAGATGTAATGCCTGCCAAAATACCCTGGAGAAATAATCTAAAATCTACTAACAAATGGAGATATTTTTTTTTCTAAAACATTCGTTACTCTATGTTAACATTAACATGGATGCTAGAAGAAATACATAAAATAAAGAAGATGAGAGACTAAAGGAGTATGTATTAGTTAACTTATGTTATGTAATTTCTAAAGAAAAGATAGCCAGAATACTCAGCTAGAAAACAATGAATTTAGAAGCAAGCACAAAGTTAATAAGATCTTGTTCAAGAAATTTGATGAGGTAGTAGAGGAAATTGAGACAATTTTGAAGAAAATATTGATAGAAAACCAGTATCAAGTGAATTCCACAAAGGCACAAGATAACTCCAATCTGAAAGTGCAATCATAGGATGGTACTTTTATTCTGGAATTACAAGATGTGCAGTCAGTCAAACCAGAAGAAGCTAAGGATAAAACAGAGGATACAGGAGTAGCAATAGAAAATCCTCTGGTCAATGATTAGAAGGCACCTACATAGAATGTTGAACCAGAAAAGGTGCAGGTCAAAATTGAAGTTGAAGTTGAATCCAAAGCAAGAGACGTTGTCAAGGAAACAAAAGGAAAACAAGCAATAGATGATCCTGGATTCATTCAAGGACCAATCAATCTTTCCTCCTTATCTCCCATTTAAATGGTTCAGCTTGCATCCTTAGCGCAAGCAAAGGCTAGTGAGGATCTATTAAAATCTCACACTAAGGATAGTTTACTATTAGCTATGGCTGACATTATGGAGAAGCTTATGCCATCATTATGAATCGTTTGAGAAATCTGTAGAGGAGAAAGCTCAAAGTGAGTTTAATGCAAAGAGGCTTCACACCTTGAAGAAAATGATTTTGAAATATAGAGCCACATTGGCTAATTGTGTGAAGAGTGTGCAAGATGCATTAACTGAAGGCAATAACTTGTATAAATCATGTCTTTCATTAAATAAATTCACTATTGATATTGAGAAGAAGTCTTAGGAGTTCAAGGATTAGTTGGAAAACATGCCTCAGTCAGTTGATCTTTTGAAAAATTCTTTGAGTAGTCATTAAAATCAGGTGATATCTGTTGGAGTTGAGAAAATACAACACCACGGGAGCCCAAATGATCTTTGCAAGCTGAAAAACCTGTTACAAGGAGAAGCAAGGAAGCAAATCACAAAAGAAAGAAATACACAAAAAATATGCTCAAAAAGAGAGAGCTCAATATTCACAAAATGTGTAATGTAAAAAACCTTCTTCTTGCAATGAAAAGAAAGAACTCAACCTTTAATAGGTCAAGAAACCCTAAAAGGGAAAACCTAGGTTTGCACATAATAACTAATAAAAGAATTAATTATTATGCACCTAAAGTTAGCTTAAGTGTAAAAGAGATAAAGGGAACTTAAATAATTAAACAAATATTGTTTAATTAATCAAGTAAATACCCGAATACTCTAACACCCCCCCTTAAGCTAGACTTAGGGAGAAGCTAAAACCTAGAACAACTACTAAAAGCAAGAAAGATGGTTCCCGGCAACAAGGCCTGATTAGGTACCAAATACAATGAAATCTCTATGAACTGGAGAAATAGAGAAAACCACGCGGGAAAAACTCTACTCCAAAAAGAGATGGAAAAGAACACCACTGAAGCAGAAGAACCTACAAACTCTATTGAAGAATAACTGCTGATCTGAAGAACCTCCACTGAAATGGAACATGACCAGGTAGAGAAGACTATAATTTGTATGAGTGCCCTCAAATGACACTACTCGAATCAGAAGGCAAACAAGGCAAACAACTAAAATTGAAGATACAGATGGCATGAAAACACCAAAGCCTGAAGAGTTGATCAATCGAACCACAGAAGCATTAGAAACAACAAGAAAAACCTCCCCATAATGCTAAAGAGGGAGAGGGATAGGTACACTAAAAATAACAACCAACAAGAACTGCATGATGAAGAATCAGGAACATCAAAGGTGCTGAGACAGTACACAATGTCGTGGAAGGAACACTCACTTGACACACAACATGAGATGAATGTCATGGAAGGAACACTCACTGGACAAAGGCAGATGGCAAACAAGGCAAACATCAACCCCCTAATGGCACTTTATAGATAGTGCATGTACAATAAGGCACAAGATTTACAAGGTGCCAAGTAAACAATGCATGATGGCACTTTATCTTAGTGCATTTGCATAAATACAATGCTACAATGATAAGAAGAATGGAAATAGAAAGGATAATCAAAATAGAGACATCCTACCCAGAGAAGAGATCCCAGGACCTGAAACAACCAAGATATCCACCAGAGTGCTGAAAAAAAAAAAAATGAATAAAATATGCATGAAGCAGAATCTGGAAATAAAAATCATATGGATGGAAATTACATAGCACACTCTTTCCAAAAATATAAAATTTTCGAAAAATGGAGTTCAGATGCTCATTCTACGTCCCCTGGAGTGCAAAAAAAGAGACCTCACTTTGATTGGAAAAAACAAAGAAAAATAGAAAAATTGGAAAAAATTACCAACATGACGAGGTCCGGCTTGAAACCATCTTTCCAACGCCTATTCGTTTTTGAAAAAATGACTTTGTATGCCCAAGATATAGCTAAAAAACTAAACCCCCCTTCAAAACAAGAGGAAGGGGTAGTCTGGTGGTTGGAGAGGGCAGAGGTGGCCAGTGTGCAGTGCTCCAATGGTGGGCTAGTGGCACCCCGGTGGTGGGGTGGTGCTTCGGTGGCTAAGCGGCGAAGCCAAGGAGGCTGGTGCGTCGGCCAGTGGGTTCCGGTGGCGACACGAGAGCTGGGCTAGGTGGGCCACCAGGGAGCAGCGACCGGAAGAAGCAGTCGGCGGGGAGTTGCAGGGAGGCTGGTGCAAGAAGTTGGTGATGGGGTCTGGGCTGGGTTGTGGAGCCAGCAGGTGCTACAGGTGGCAAGGTGGGCAGCGGCATGGGAGCTTGGCGCTGCGGGGGCTGGAGTTGGAGCGACGGGCCATCGGGGAGCAACGACCAGAAGAAGCTTTGGTGGCACCAGAGGTCGGTAGGTGGTGGGGCCCGGGCTCAGTCTGAAAGTGGCAGCTCCTAGGGCCTGCAGCGTGGTAGGGGCCCCACAATACCCTGCGTACTGTGGGAACCCCCCTGCCCCCCAAACCTTTACCAAAAAATTACCTTTTGATTTTTTTGCAATATTTTGTTGATTTTTTAAATTTTTTTTCAACTTTTTTTACAAAAAATCAAAATTTGGCCTACATGCCATAAAAAGGAAAAAAAGAAAAAAATTTGTTTTTTCTCGATTTGCGTGCCAAAGCCCTACAACCTAGTTTTGGAGAAAAAATTCACCCAGATGCTCAAGAGTAAAAAATAGACAAATTTTATGTCTATAGGGGTTTTTGGGCCTTCTGAGCACGATGTTGAGGTCCGTTTGGGCCCAAAGTGCTTAGAAAAAAGGTCTATCCCTAAGCACACAAAAAAATTGCTTGAAACCCCAGATCTGCTTCCAAGCAAAAATTCTCAAAACAAGGATAGGTAGCTGCCGATCTGAAGCTCTGATACCATGTTGGAGTTGAGAAAATACAACACCACGGGAGCCCAAATGATCTCTGCAAGCTGAAAAACCTGTTACAAGGAGAAGCAAGGAAGCAAATCACAGAAGAAAGAAATACACAGAAAATATGCTCAAAAAGAGAGAGCTCAATATTCACAAAATGTGTAATGTAAAAAACTTTCTTCTTGCAATGAAAAGAAAGAACTCAACCTCTAATAGGTCAAGAAACCCTAAAAGGGAAAACCTAGGTTTGCACATAATAATTAATAAAAGAATTAATTATTATGCACCTAAATTTAGCTTAAGTGTAAAAGAGATAAAGGGAACTTAAATAATTAAACAAATATTGTTTAATTAATCAAGTAAATACCTAAATACTCTAACAATATCACTCCTTAAGAAAATCAAAAGTTTGAATCATGATAAGGATCAGATAATAGGTAGAATTGGAGAGATTAGGAGTCATTATTCCTAAATTGGACGTAATGCTTACCACTCTTCTAGATGCTCAAAATGCTCTCAAGGCAGATGAACCGGAGAGTTGAAGAATACAGAAGCACAATCTTACATTTTTAGTGGATTTATAATAGTTTTTGAGAATTTGCAAAAGGGTTGGGCAAATCACTTGAACATATTGAAGAATTCCTATGCAGATGTCTTTAAGTTTTTATGAATTAAGTATGTACATATGTGTATAACATTCTTTGGCATGAAATTTTGGGTCTCAGTATCCTACCTTTGTCATTGATGTCAAAGGGGGAGTGTATAGGAGTCAAAAATGTTGATCTAAGGGGTAGTTCCTTAATTCTTTGATTCTTTAAAATCTAGTGATCAGATTTTTGGTTGCAGTGTATATATTTTGGTTTTGGTTTGACACTTAGTCATTTTTCACTAAGTGTTGCAATCAATACCAAAGGGGGAGATTATTGGAAAGAGACATTGAATGCATGTTGAGATGTTGTCATTCATGACAACTCATATCAAATTTGGTATCCATAGTTTATAATTTATTAATTCCGAAAGATTGATTGAGTCCAATGAGATCTGGTGCGAACAGAGTGTACAGTTTCCATTGGTGGATTATTTTAGTTAAGTATTGTGCTTTGTGGATTTCAAGGAAATTTTATAGATATGTAATATGCCTTATTACAGGATTGTGGCATCCGGTGATAAGTTTTGTGCAAGTTAGAAGATCCAGTAATCACGTTTTTGGCAAGAACAGTGCATATCTATGGTAATATGTGATGATTCTATTTGTGGATCTTGTGGATCGATTTTGGTGATTGATTATGTGTTCGAGGTTGATGAGATGTCATGTGGGAAGCATGTGGACATTTTATTTTGGTCCTCATGCATTAGAGATAGAATTGAGTCGACTTGTGAGAATGTTTTATATTTTGTGTTGTTATCTTGAAGCCGACATGGTGATGACCTAAATCCGTGATGTGGATATATAAGACAGGTTTATATGATCATTTTTGAGATCGATGGAGATGTGCAAAGTGTGTATGAGAAATTTTGTGTAGCTTCTCATGTAAATGATGAAGATCAGAGCTCCAGTATAATGCAGATTATCAAAATAGAAAAGAGTTGTAGAGCAGTGTATGAATATGTGTTTTGTTGTTAACAAGAACTATACTTAGGCATTTGTTGATGCTATTTTATAGTTCAAAGTACATTGTAATCTCTTACAAACATTTTATAAGGCAGTGAGCCTTCTGGGGTTATAGCCTACTTATAATTGAGCGGTGAGCTCTAAGAAGTGTGCCTAAATGCATGTGCATTCCCCTTACGTAACATTTATATACTTTTACCAGAGTATATTAATATTATGGGTTTGAATCCCACCATGTTTTTTCCCTTAACCTAGTTTCCATGTAAAAATCTTGGTGTTATGGTGTTTCTGATCTTTGCTTTGTGTTTCTACACTTCACTTATTTTCATATGCATTAAGTGGTTTAAATATCAGACTGTTAAAATCAGAAATTGCAAAACACTAATTCACCCCCCCCCCCCACCTTAGTGTTCACTGATTCCAACAAAAAGAAAATTATTACGTTTCCTAGAATTTGTCTTCATTTGCATGTTTGAATCAATAATTTTAGCATGTGAAATGAATCAAAGTACTTAATAATTTTGTGAATTTTGTTGATAATGTTTTCTTAGATGATCTACCACTTATTCATTTTCTCATTTCCCTGATCTTTCTTTTGTTGTTTCTTTCAATAGTTAAAGTTAGGTTATAAGTAGAAATATTATGCCTTTAATTTGTAACCAACATGAATCTTGTTAGGGCCAGTCATCTAAAAACATAGCCATTCTTGCATTGTTGTGACCTAACTAGATATACCTTGGGAGGTCAAAGGTGTCTCATCCTTACCTCTTTCAAGAGAAGTTAGGTAGTAATACCTAGCTTGTTTTGAGTGCGTCAAAAGGCCCAACAACATAATTGGTGCTAGAAAGAGGACCTAAGAAAACTAGAGTACATGGCATCTTTCTCCCCATAAAGGTTTCAAAGAATCTTAAGATATACACAAAATAAGGGACAATTTGTAGAACTAGGACCTACTACTAGATTAAGAAGGAACAAAGACAAAGGATAGCCTTTGAATGTATCATGCCAACCAGTAGCTACTACCTAAGTTTCCCAAGTTGTTTCTATCCTTTTAATTAACCAAAACCCACCACCACCACCACCACCACCACCAGCCATGGATTTCTTCAATCAAGAACATTCTCCTCTAGGAGAAATCCTCAAAAGAATTCATGACCTACCCAGGAATCCTAATAAATTTTGTGCTAAGTTTTAATTTGGTGGACCTAAAACCACAGAGCAACACATTCCAACATTTATGGATGCAATGGTCTGACACCACGTAGTACACCAAGATGTTGTATGCAAGATCTTCCCATACTCCCCTAGGGAAAATGAGTATAACTCATACCTTACACTCTCAATAAACTCTATCCTTAGTTGGCAAGACCTAGAAGATGCCTTCATTGCCTAATTCAAGGTATATGAAGACTGTGCAACCCTCTACCATTAGTTTGTATCACTTTGGAAACAACCAAATGAACCCTTGACAATATTCGACACTAACTTGTAGAGATTGTAAAAGAGACCAAGAGAACCATATGCTATTGTGGAAGTGATGCAGTCATAATTCAAAGGGTTCTCAAAGAGAACAATCTAGATCATGTAGCAAGAATAACACAATAGAAGAAACAACAAAACATAGAGAAAATGTTGACTCAAACATCCACAACATCATAGATTCACTATAAATCAATCGACAACATCTGGTGTACATGCAAGCTAAAAGGCCTAGAATGGCTTACTTTCCAGATTACAATCCATCTGGACCTCCAAGAGGTATCCAAATTACATAATGTCATGCCCAAAATTTAGGGCAAAAATGGAACAAATTTTTTTAAAAAAATACTAATTAATTTACAAGTTCGCTCACGCGACAAGCGTTAATGAATTTGTCATATATATATTCGAGCTAATTCTGAAACGAATCAAGCATCGATTATCGTTTAATTTTATTTGCGGAAATCTAACTGGTCTAATTTTATCTCCACGAGATACCTAGTCATTAAATTTTATTAAAATCAATCACGTTAAAGAAGTAGGAGAGGAAGATTACTTCAATCTCCAATAAGACCATGTAGTCAAAACATCCATTTTTATTTAGATGATTATAATAATCATTTTCAGTGTCATTTAATTTGGATAATTAAATCTACAAGGGTAAAGTTATTTACAAGTAGCTATTACTCGCCTTTAGAATGCCAATTAAAAATTATCCATTCTAACCTCAAATGGAATGGGTTTAAATTTCTACTTTTAAAAATCCAATTTAACATTTTAATGCTCTAATTAAATTAACTAGGGCATAATCACATTAAATACATTTAAAATTATAAGGTTAGGCTTAAAATCTTAAATTTATATAATTCACTTTCCTTTTACTTTCTATTTGGTATTCATACGGAGGTATTTAAATATTTAAACCTCTATTAAATACTTACACCAAAAATATAACCAGTATATATATATATATATATATATATTAATCCTTTAAAAAAAATGTCTTTCCAAAATAATAGTCAATAAGCCTTCCAACCCTAATTAGGGATTTCTTTTTTTTTTTCTATATAAAATGGCTTTAATTAAATTAATTTAAAACATATTGTTTTACTTACCCTAGCCCTACCCGGGCTAGGGTTTAATCTCTTTTTTTTGTTGACTGCCATTTATCTATCACAGGGCCGAAACCCCCATGGCGGCAGCCATTTTTTTTGTTGTTGCAGGTTTTGATTTCACGAAGGGGCGACGACCGAGGGCGCCACTATGTGTACACACAGTGGTGGCGTGGCACAACTGTGTGTCCACACAGTGGGAGCCGAAGCAGCCCACACTGTGTGTTCGCACAGTGAAAGCCGCGTGGCCCACACTGTGTGCACACACAAGTGGGGTCCACATGCCTCCAAAAACCCTCTTTTTTTAAAAAATTTTTTTAAAAAAAAATATATATTTTATATAAATATAAATATATATATATATATTTATATAAATTTATAAATATAAAAATTATAACTGTGTAAATATATATATATATATATATATATATATATATATATATATATATATATATTTTAATAAGTTTTACATGCAAATTTTTTTAAACAAAATAACAAAAGAATAACATTGTGTTAAATCCAATTACATGTGCACATATAAAGTATATATATATATATTTGGCATGTAAGCTCAGGCTCCTCTTTTATTTCTTCTTTTCTATTTTATTTGCTGATAAAAAGAATGAAGTAAATCTATTGCTAAGCTTTTTATCAACTCTATTTAGAAATACAATTTAGAAATATAATTTAGGAAATACTATTAGAAATACAATATACTTTTCTATGATAAATACATTTTTCTGCAATTAAAATGGAGATAGATTCTCAGCTAAAAAGGGTAACTCAGATTTAATAAAACTGATTTTCTTTTTTTTTTCATATAACAACAGAAGCTTTTGCAAGCAAATCAAAGCAAACCTTTTACTTTTCAGAATAGAAATAGAAACATATCAGGCTTTTTACAACTCTATCGATATTCTACAAATATCACATGATGTTCCTTTAATAATCTACAATATTAAATCTCATGTCTTATCTCAAAATTACAACTTGCCTCTCATTCAATGAATGAGGGTATTTTTCTACTATCAAATTTAAACAAATAACTGCAAATGGATTTAAGTATCTTCAACAATAATCTTCTGCATCTTTGCACAGTTCCTATTCTCTTCTCCTGACTTTCCTGCATAATAAAACACAAAATGACCATGGAGTGCTCACCTCCCAGCATAGGCTAACTGGTAGCCACCCCCGAGCTCGGAGAACCAATTCCTAGACGGGTAACAAACAGGCAAACACATAGAAGGAAAAATACATATAGATTTTCAGACACACTCCCAGCCTGGCTTCACAGCACCACACCTTGGTGGTGATCTTTTCAAGGGTGGTAGTGGACCAATACCCTGAGGAGAACTGCAAGTATGGAAAACAAGTAGCCACCTCATGGCACAATAAATACATCAAGAATCTCAACCCCTTATTCCTTATGCCCCCCAAAGGCATTCTAGCCTTATATCCCTCCTTATGACCCCCATTGCACAAACAGGCCATGCAGCAAGGGTCACACAAAGATCCCTTGTGATCGCTCTCAAACGAGAGTGTCTCACTCGAGGGTTGTCACTGCTACCACCCACAAGATCCTCTTCTCTCCCAAGAGTAAGAGGTCTTGAGAAAACTCCCAAAACACAACAAAACATAATGCAAGATTTTCAAATGAAATTCTAAAACAAGACATATAAAAACACATATTTCTTTCACCAATCATACACTCAAACACATGCAAGAAAATAACGACTTTAAAGAATAACCAAACCAACCTTAATCTGCCCAATGGTAGTTTTGATATTTGAGGAAGAGCTGCCCAATCCACGAATCTTCTTTCTTCTACCCTTTGTTAAATTTTCTATTCCAAAACTATTCTTTTTCTTTTCAAAATTTCTCTTGTCTCCAAAAATGGAGAGTGGGTGATTACCCTCCAATTCCCAAAAATCTTGCTTAAGAAGCTCATTCTCTGAGTTCTCACAAGTTTCTAAAAACCAAAAAGGAAAGAAAAGAAGAATGCAAAAAGACTCTCATTCCAAAAGGAAAAATCTCAATTAGATTTAAACTTCTAATTTTCAATTTTCGCACAACTCAAAAAAGCCAATTTTTAAAGCGTTAAAAAGATCATTAAAAAGTAGAAACTTGCCTAAAATTACCCCTAACCCCTAGGTATACCTTATGGGCTTTAGGAAACCCTATTAAACTACCCTTAGGTGTTCATTTAACCCATTTTAAACCCCTCTGAAGTTTATTTTCGGGTCAAACATATGTTGACCACCCCAAATATTATATTCCCAAAGTATTTATGACAACACATTATATTATTTAAGAAAAACTATAGTTAAACACTTTCCCACCAAGAGACAAAATAAAACATTTAAATTTAAATCCACGCATGAGTCAAGTGACACAAATAAAACACTTTTACAAATTAAAACATGGAATTGTCTCTTGTGGTTTTTACACATTAAATTTAAATAACACTTAACACTCATGCAACATATACTGTTACGAATAAAATACAACACAAACGGGGTGTTGTCTCTCCAAATAGACAACCCCTAGCTTACGAACATACATAAGTCTAGGTTTGGTTCTCCATAATTTCCATGGTCTCATGGTAAATTTCCTGCACATCTCAATTTGCACATTAGTACTTTCAAATATCCACATATAATTTAATTCAAAGGAATAACAACACACATCATCACTTGCATACAATTTTCATCTGCACAGATTAAATACATCTTTTATCAAGCAATTTCACATAAGCAATTTCGTCCCAATTCACATAAACTAAATCATGCATCATAGTCCTATATTCATAGTAAAGTCCTGCAAATTCAATAACGACATCTATCATTGCAATATCATCCTATCTAAAAATCATGTAGTGTACTATCTCATAAAGCATATAAGTAAATTCATCAAATCATAGCAATGTTATCCAAAACCTGAAATCATATAAGTTCTAAGTCTCAAAATGCATCAAAATAAAGTATCCATAATAATCTAAATATAAAATCCACTGAATGTCAGACTGAGTCGAGGTGAGGCCTCACACATAATATGAAATCATTCTCATACAATTTCTCTCTTCCCCCTAAGGATCAACTATAACAATATAAATAGCATCTGGAACACATTTGGGTCGAGCACAAAAGATCGCATTCTCCAAAGATAGGAAAATGAAACGTGTAGAATAGGTTGGACCCAAAGCATGAAGATCACCTCTACCAAAAAAATAATGAAGTATGGACCACCAAGGAATGTCGACCGAGGGCATAGGAACATCATGCATGGTGCTAATTAGATTTGTAAGTCGAGAAGCCACTTTGCAAAAGAAGAAATCTCCAACTAGTCATTAAGCTCAAAACTACTCCAAGGAACCAAGAAACAACCAATCCGGAAGTAATAACTTGCCAAAAAAGAGTCCAAATGAAATATAAATCTAGAACAGGGAATACGACCACGTTTGGAAGCCAAGAATTTGATCCGCAACAGAAAATGAACAACTATCAGATAATTCCAGAAGCAACACAAGAACAAATGAAAAGCAAATATATATATATATATATATATATATATATATATATATGGTTGATGCAAGATTGATCAATGACTGATGATGCTCCTGCATTAGACACCCCAGGTGGAAAAATATGTTCCATGAGAGGTAACTCATGAATATCGAAAAGGATTTAGAATATGGACCCCAAGCTCATTTATGATCTAAATGTCTTCTTTGTTGGCAAAGTTCTTCCTCTTTACCCCTTTTGGTAACTCAGCTGAATTCCACAACTTATTTTCCTCTTCTCCCCTTTTTCCTTGCTTCATACCTACACACTGCCTCTTATTACCACTTTCTTTCCTCCACAAATCTGATCCATTCCTTCCACCGAAACTCATCTTATCTATCACCACAACTCTAACTTCACTACCAATTGATACCATTTTTCTAACAGATCCATCCACAAGATCCTTCTTCAATCCATGCCATAATCTGGTATAACTTTTGCATCCTTCTTCTCAGCACTGCAACTCTTCACAAGAATCGAGTTCTCCACTTCCTTCTCTTTCTTCTTCAAAGAAGCCAAAGTAAGATTTTGTCCATCCTTCTCAATAGTGATCAGGTTTCTTCTACAATCATAGGGAGCTTATCTATCATACTGCCAAGTTCTACCCAACAAAACATGAAAATCACTCATGGACACAACATCACACAAGACTTCATCTTTGAAGGGTCCAATATTAAAATTCACCAAGCACTTCTCTCTCACCTCTACCACATGATCATCTCTTAACTAGCTTACCTTGTAAGGACAAGAATGCTCAAGTCTCTTAAAACCAATATTCCCTACCATCTCCTCTAATAGCAACTTTTTAGTACTTCCAGTATCCACAATAACCTTACATCACTTCCCACCCGATTTGCATATAGTCCGAAAAAGATCCTTCCTTTGTGTAGGTCTAGTTTCTTCTTTCCTCTGCTGCACTAAGACTCTTTTAAACATAAGGGATTATCCCTGCTCTGGTGCTATCATTCTCCCACCTGCAGCTCCAGTATCTGGTTCCTCATGTGCTATGAAATTGCTTTCCATTCCCTTATTAGTCCTCAAGGAACACTCATAAGATCTGTGTCCGGTTTCTCCACACTTGGCACATTTTCCCATGAATTCCATGTTGCTACTGCCATTCCCTTTTCTTTGCATCTTCTAATCTGGTTCTTTACTCCATTTAGATCTTAACTCATCTTCAGTAGTTTGCTTCTCCATACTCCCACTCATATTCCCACTATTCACTGCATATCTCTCTCTTCCTTTAGGGTCATTCTATTATCTTATTTTCACTTTATCTTTAGCCTTCAAAGCATATTGGTAAGCCTCCTCCACTATAGTAATCTTCAACATACTCATCTCATCTTGAATGTTAAATCCAAGTCCATTTGTGTATCTAGCCACCTTCTCTCTATCAATCTCTCTATGTCTAGATCTAATCATCACCTTGTAGAATTCCTCAGTATACTCTTTCACACTCATGTTCCTATGCTTCAAGTTCTACAAATTCTTTAAAAATTCCAACTCATAGTCTCCCGAAATGAATTTAGCCTTCAATCTTGCAACCATATGACTCCACTGAGTGATTTTTATCTCACCATTCTCCACTCTATCTCTCTGTAACTCTTTCCACCATAAATTAGCATGCCCTTTCGAATTGGTTTGTGCTAACCTAACCCTCTGTGGATCTCTAATATCCTCAAACTCAAAGTAGTCTTCCAATTCTCCGATCTAGTCTATCAGGTCTTCCTAATTTAATGTGCCTGAAAAGTTAGAAACCTCCACCTTATGAACTTTACTCACTTGTGCCACCTCTCTAAGGAATATTTCTTCTTTTTCATCTTTCGGTCCTTTAGCCTCTTCAACCTCCAGTTCCTCTCCAGCCTCTTTAGACTCATCCTCCGATTCTGGAGTCCTCCACAAACTAGCCAACATGTTTTAGATCTCATTCCTCATCTCATTTCTGAAATCCTCCATCATCTTCTCTACCCTTCAAGGGTTCATCCTTCTTTGCAGCATCTCCTCCTTTGCTCAGGGGCAACTGCCTTAGCTCGGCAATATGGCTACAGGTTTCAATTGCCTCTCCATTAGGAATCTATTGAGCACACTTGTACCCTACCTAAAATTGGCAATCTATTCACCCAAAAGAATGCCTCGAGGTTCACAACCAACTTTGATACCACTTGGAGGGTCCTCAAAGAGAACATTCTAGATCATGCAGCAATAGTAACACAACAGGAGCAACTACAAAACATCGAGAAAATTTTGATTCAAACATCCGCAACATCATAGATTCACTATAAATCAGCCAGCAACATTCGGTGTACATGTAGGATAATAGGCCTAGAATGGCTTACATCCCATATTATAGTCCGTTCGGACCTCCAAGAGGTATCCAAATTACATAATATGAAATTATTCTCATACAATTTCTCTCTCTTCCCTAAGGATCAACTACAACATTATAAATAACATTTGGAACACATCTGAGTCGGCCACAAAAGATCACATTCTCCAAAGACAGGAAAATGAAATGTGTAGGATAAGTCGGACCCAAAGCATGAAGATCATCTCTGCTAAAAAAAATAACAAAGTGTGGACCACCAAGAAAAGTTGACCAAGGGCCTAGGAACATCGTGCATGGTGCCAATTAGATCCACAAGTCAAGAAGCCGCTTCGCAAAAGAAGAAATCTCCAACTAGCTGTTAAGCTCAAAACTACTTTGGGAACCAAGAAACAGCCAATCCGGAAGTAATAACTTGTTGGAAAAGAGTCCAAATGAAATGGAAATAACAAGGAATAAGAACATGTCTAGAAGCCAAGAATCTGATGTGCAACGGAAAATAAACAAATACCAGAGAATTTTGGAAGTAACAAAAGAACAACTAAAAATCAATTAGTATAGATATATATTTTTGGTTGATGGAAGATTGTTCAACGACCGGGGATGCTCCTGCATCAGGAAGTTGTAACTATTGAGGCATACTTTTGAGTCATTGAGCCTTGGACTTCTATGTTCATAAATAAAATTGATGTTGTTGCTAACATAGACAAACTCTCTAGGGTATATGTCTTGGCCATTAAGATAAATCAGGAACTGAACCAAACACTAGGAAGTATAGGGAAAAACTTACTTGTTTGACATACAACAAGGGGGATACGACCAAATGACCAATTTTAACTCCGCTCTTACAATGAGGACTCTAATATTGAACCTAGTGCCCCTATAAGCACCACAACCAATAAGCTAGGTCCCACTCATCCAAGATCTTCCCTCACATCATGCAACACATGTTGATCTCCGAAATTACCCAAATGATGAGATATTGAAGAACTTGATTGGAGTAGGACAATAACCTAGCACTTCCAATATTGTTATGGAAAATCAAGCCCCAAATTTGTAGCCCACCAAACAAACAATTAATTTAAAACCAAAATCCGAACCAATCTCAACAAAACAACTTTCAAAATTAGAAGAGATTCGGTCAAATCAATCAATCAAGATCATAATTCATATTGAACTCATTATCCAAATGATTTGTCTAACACGATTAGACCAGATTCGGTCAAATCTATCTTTTATAAAACAAACAACTAGAAACTAAATCTATCCATTATATCACCGATAATACAATTATTTATTTGCTTGATATTCATAATATATCGTCATTGGTCATATATTAAAAAATATTATTCAATTAAAAACTTTTATATAATAATGGAGATACCAAATCTAGAATTAGAGGTACAACCAGTGACCATATAACTAAAAAGGGCATACTAGTCCAAATAATGGTAGAGGATCCACAATCACCTAGATACCCAAGACATGATGAACATTGCCCAAACTACTAATATGGCTGATGTTAACCTGATGACCAATTGGTCTAGATCACATGATACTTCCTCTCATTCAGAGGTCAGTTGTGCTTAGATGAAGAAGATAATTCGAATTGACCAAGGTGATGGAAAACACTAGGTAAGGTGCAACAAGTTCATCTGATACCATCAATATTACAATGTTAGTGGATACCTTATCTTTCCCCTTGAGGAAGATGATCAAATAGAAAACCAAACTTATGATGCCCAGGATTTTTAAAATATAAGAAACACATACAAATTGAGAAGAAAAAATAAAGGTCCTTTCTTTACTTCCATTACACCCAAGGATGGTCAAATCCCACCTAAACCAAATGCCACTAACAACCCACCTCCTCCTTGAGGAGCCAACAATACCTTAACTAGGATTCATCAAGGGAGAGTCGGGTGCTTCTTAAAGGGAAAGTTTGATGTCATCCAAGAGATGGAACATACCAATACAATGGTCTCTCTAATGGAAGTCCTTAGGAATTTATCAAAATAGAAGGAGACACTTTGAAAATAAAAAGAAATTGTATCCTCTATTAATGAAGCCAAAATAGTCACATTTTATGATGCTAATATAGGAATATATCAAGGAAAAATTGAGGACCCTTTGTTCCTCTTGAGCATCAAGATCTTTGGCAAGAACATACACAACTATCAAGTGGATTTGGGAGCATCAAGAAATGTAATGCCATACTCAATATGTCAAAAAACTCGGAATGAACCCCATCAAGACTAATAGAATTTTTTGTACAACTAGATAAGATTGAGGTCAACATGGTAGGAGAATTGAAAAACATGCACATACAACTCACTATGGACTCACGTGTATCTAGGTATGTGTGGGTGCAAGAAGTTAGGTCCTAATTAGGGGGAAGTGTGTGCATTGAGAATAGTGCCGCTAGGAACGATGCCCCACTATTTTCTAAATGGGGCCCCATTTTTGGTTTGGGGTCTCTAGACTGAAATATAACTAGGCCTCAACACACTTCAGGGCCTAGATTGAAATGGGGACTCATTTTATTTCATAATAGGGTCTCGTTTTGTGAAAGTATTCTCACCACAAAAAACATAATGAGCCCTCGTTATTTAAATGGGTTTCCATTTATATAATGGGTCCTAGTTATTTAAAAATTTGAAAACTACCTCACCATGTGCCTTGGGATTTGAGTCAAGTAAGGTCTAGAATGGCCAAACCTAAGCCTTGGACCTACAAGTACAAGGTTGGACTATGTGAGTAGCAAAATACTGACTTCTAGCATATGTTTGATGCCCATTTTTACAAATTTTTTAGACAAAATTAAAACCCATTAGAGATAATATTGTGTAGATTTCACATATATAATTTTTTTAAGATTTTATTTTTCTATTTTTTACTTAATTTGTTTTGGATTTGGTCCATAAACTTGAAATATTAAGTTTTCTTATTTATTTAATAACTTTTTTGTTTTTATATTTTTTGAAAAACAAACTATATGACATCAATCTACAAAAAATTCTTTTCAATATTACAAAAATCTTCAAAAAATGATAAGTTTAGGACAAATTAGGGTGGTCGTACATGAGGGGTTTTTAAAATAGAAATTACAACCAATAAAAAATTAATTAAATTTTTTTTTTTTTTTAATTACAAAAAATTTCCTCATCAATATTCAATGTGTTATAAATTTTTTACCAAAAGGGTTTGAAAAAAAACTTTTATTTGTGTCAAAAAGTGGTGGTCATACACATGCATGGTACGGTCCTAAAACAAGCATTTTTAAATAGTGGTTTTTAGAAATTCCTTTTGAAAATCAATTTTTATTATCTAGGTATTAAAATAAATCACATATTTGGAAACTATACTCCAAGTGCTACATTTTTCATTTTTTATTTTTTTTAATATTGAATCCCAAAGTGCTTCAAATTTTTAGGTCAAATGTGGCAAAATTTGAAACTTAGGGAAAACACGCACTTTTCAGCCAAAAATTGGACTCAACTTCTTTCACACACCTATCTATTGATATCCAAGTTGTTGATGTCCTAAAAGTTTACAAGATGTTATTAAGTAGGAATCAACCCAAGATGCTACATGGATACATCTTTACTAATTTTACTCACCTATGGCTCCCTTGGAAAGGAGATGAGAATAGGATCTGATGCATTGAAAAGGGGACATAGTCACAAACAAAGTTCAAAAGTCAATATGTTAGTTTCCAACCAAAAACTAAAACAAACGAACCAAAAACCTCTAAGATGCACATCAAAAGAGATTAAGCACACAAATGAAGCATAAACAAAATAAAAGAGGGAAGAAAACTTCCTAAGATGTTCCCATGTTGCTCAATAGCTCTCCCTTGTTCTTCTCCTCTCCAAGACCCAAATGAGTGAGTGTAGCTCTCAGTTTTGGCATAAAACCATGGATGCCAATGGAGGATTGAAATGGTTGAAAATAAAACACTAATGCTATAAAAATGTTTAACTAGTGTTGCTATGAGAAAGCCTTAAGTGTGAGTATCTATGCAAGTATAATAACAATGCTAAAAATGCTTCCTTCCTTGCTTGAGGAATGAGGCTCTATTTATAGGAAAAATAGTGGATTGGAGGGTCAAGATTGATCTGATTTGTGAAGGGCTAAGATTGCATGATTCTCAATCCATGTGACACTTTTAAACCAATTCAATGATGACAAGTGTCACCATGAGAGGGATTGAGAGGAGAGGGAAGAAGCAATAAATGCCTGGGAAGACATGGTGGTTACCCTAGGGAGTTTTGTTAGGGTTGAGTTTGGATAAAGATTTTATCCAAAGGATAAACTCTTGTGCAAGGTTAAAAGGATAGCCATGGTCAAAGCAATGAATGCTTGAAGAGATCCATGCGTTAAAAGGATGGTTGGGTTAGAGAGATAGTCTCCAACCAAGGGTCAAAGGTGAGCTAACCATTAATGGTTATGTAAGAGCCTTACAAGTTTGGAAGACTTTGGATGTTATCTTGTTGAAGAAATAAAGCCATTAATACTTTATGAAGACTTTGCATTTTTTATGAGAAGTTACCCCTTCTTAAGGAATGTGCAAATGTTTAGGAGGGAATTAGGCTAATTAGAATGGATTAGAATAATCTAGAAGGGGGTTAGAAGGTTAGGATAAATAGGCTTTTTAATTAAATAATTTATTTAATTAAAATAGGGAATGCAGCTTGCATTTGTAGGAGAATGCAAGTGGATGGGAAGTTTTAAATAAATATTGATTTATTTAAATAGGGATTTGATTTGTGATTATTTAATATTTTGGACTATAGTTAGCAATTAATAAATTTATGAAATTTATTTAACTAGAATAAAAGAATAGGCTGAGATGAATTAATTAAATGCAAAATTGAATTAATAGAGGAATATTAGTGCATTAAATAAATATTAAATATTCATTTAATTAGTGGACAAATTTATGTGTCTACATGATCCATATTGATAGTGAACCTAGGCTCAAAAATTTCATAACTGAGTATTACCAAAATAATGAATTCACCTTTGTTGAGTTAGGACCTAGTATTTATCATGTTAATGAAATCTTGACCTTGTCGATTGTCTTCATTTCTGTCTCACCAGAATCAAGAAATTTATAGGAATAGGGGATGGAGGTATTTTCTAGCAAATTGTCCCATGATATTTCCTTGCTAGGGGACAGTATATGGGTAAATGACTTGTTGTTGCCCCAATGGTGTAGAATACATTGTCAAGGTCATTCAGAGTTGATGTGTGATAATTGCCAAGATGTGATCATGAAAGTAGTGGAACCTTCTTAGGAAGTGGTCACAGATTATGATATTTCTTAGGAAATAGGAGAGAGTGTATTGGAAAGCGATACAAAAGTAGAAGAAGCAATATCTCAAAGCATAGGATAAGATTTTCCCAACATTAAAAGAAATGGAAATGACCAATACATCAAAGTTGTAATGGTACTAATTGATGAATAAGTTACTCCCTCAGAGGGTAAATTGGGATAACTACATCACAACTCAAGGAAGAGATGAGCCCTAAGAAGGAAATTCTAAAATGGCTAGAGAGGCCAAAAGGTCAAGCCAGTCATATGACAGAGAACAAGCTAGAATCATCCAAAGTAGAGATGTGGACCTTGAAATTTGATGGTTCAAAATCAAAGTAAGGCAGTAGGGTTCGAATTGAATTGGTCAACTTAAAAGGAAAATAATTTCCTTTCCTCACATCATATGAGTTGCAATTTGGATGCACAAACATCATCGCCAAGCATGAAGCACCGGTCAAAGGTCTCCTCTTTGCTCTCTAGAAGCGAGTGAGGTATTTGAGGGTCTTGGGTGACTCAAAACTTATTGGTAAGAAAGTAAGAAGTTAGTATACATGTTGGAAGTATGCGTTGATGACTTTTTGTGATTGTCATTGATGTCAAACTTGTTGTTCCAAAGTGGCATTGGTTTGGAATGTTTGTGGTGCAGAGATATCTTGTTGTGTTGTGTTGGTGTTGTAGGTGTTCATTGCTTATTTCAGAAGTGTTCAGGTCTGAAAAGCGTTGCTGATGTTGTTTATTAGGGTTATCTTTGTTGGATATATTTGTGGTACCAGGATCATGATTGTTTGTATGCTTCAAAAATATCTTTGTGTTCTTTAGGTGTTGTAGCAGTGTTTGTTGTTGCTTGTGATAGTCTATGGTTGACCTATCCTTGGGTTCAGATTGTTGGCAACAAAAATGAAGGAAAAATGAAAGGGGGGAGGGGGGTGAATTGGTTTTCACCGGATTATCAAACTTAACATCAAATCCAAATCTGATAAACTGTAGTAACAACAAAGATAAGCAAATTGACATCACAACACACAACACCAAGATTTTGACATGGAAAACCTAGTTAAGGGAAAAACCATGATGAAAACCTACCCATAATAAGATTATGCTCTATAGTAGTATGTGTAAATAGTACAAAGGGGAATGCACATGCATTTTGGCATACTGCCTAGAGCTCACTGCTCAAAATAAGATGACCCAGAAGGATACAACCCTCAGGGAAGGTTCACTATCGTACAATAATGATTGGACTACAATCTGGATTATATGAACTCCCAATATAGAATCTCCTTATGCCTAACGATAGTTCCGGTTAAGGAGATTTGTCTTTCCTACAACAATCTCTGCTCAATAAACCACATCAAATGATAAATTATCTTAAGAACCACATATACCACTCTCTGATATTGCAGACACTACTTCGACACTCAAATTACATGACTAAGTCATCTATATATACAATTGATCAACCTTGACAACAAGGTCGGCTAAACCCTCATATCACAATTACAAAATTACATCACATGATACAAAGATCAACCACTGGACCAATATAATGATATACATGACATAACATGGATCTAAATCAAATGAAAGGACATGCAATGCCACCAGAAATTATGCCAAGATCAACCACAACATGCTACACCACCCAGAATACTGCATAACACGAATAATATCATCGGTTTAGCAAAATTATAAAGAACGCACACAAGGATCAATGAAGACCATCAAAACAAATACAACATGAACAAGAAACACCAGCAAGCACATTAGAGCCATCCACAATAGCTGCACCAACACCACTTATCAAATCTTCATCGATCAACATCTCAAACTCAAGAACACTCAAACAGTAGCAACTCGGACTAGAAACATAGCTTGCATAGCAGAAAATAATGAACCATCTAAAATTTAGATACAATGAACATCCCAAGCAATCTCTGAAAATTGCAGCACAAGATCTGATCACACTGGAATATACCAGAGGAAATACCAAACTTTGCAAAGCACTGATCAGAAAAACCAAACTGCAAACTGGATCATATGATATGATCAATTAAGCTTTCGGATCATTGAAACTAGTACATAAAGATATAATGAAACTAGAAGTACTCCATACACCAAACAATGATCCCAATAAACCAATTTGCAACCACCGAAGAAATAAATCATAGGAATATGTTGACATCAATGACAACAACATATCCTAGCAACAGTAATGTCCAACATAGATATGAGTTGTGGGATATTGTTTGATGTGTTTTGGTTCACATCGTATCATGTGGAGATCTAGATTTGATTTGGTTGCATTGGAGAATATGTTTTGATCATTAATTGGTTATATAGATGCATATCTTGTGGATATGTTATTGGTTATGTTCTAGTGACTACAGATCAGTGAATTAATCTTTGATAGATGTCTTTTGGTCCCCTCTTTCTCCTGGAGTAGATCAACATGTGTATTTTTGGTTTAGAAAGTATGTTTTGGTTTAGGCTGACTTTGTTCAAGCTTTGATGATCTATCTTATATATAAGGAATGTGTATGATTGAGTTGTGTGTTAAAAAGGGTAAAGAGTAAGAGCTCAGATGCAAATATAGTCAGTGAAGTTCAGTGAAGTGTAGAGAAAAAGAATTGTGTTTGAAAGATATGCAAGCTATGGTGAGAGTATGGTACAGATATGAGATAGAGTGATGACAATTGAAGTCTGAGTTGTGTGTGTTCTGATGTTGGTCGCTTGATGTAGAGTTCAAGGACAACTTCATGATCAGGAGTTCCTTCTTTTCATATCATTTTTGTATCTTGCCTTGTTGCAGTTAGCTTTAGGTTTTGCAAGTCCTCTTTTGTATCTTGTTCCATGAGTAGTTAGCCTTGGTTTGCAAGTCCAGAGTAGTGAGCTATTTTATTTTTAATTTGATATACCTAGTGGACATATTTTTGTGGGTAGGTTCTCACCATGGTTTTTCCCTATTTGAGTTTTCCATGTAGAAAATCTTGGTGTTCATGTGTTGGATGTGTGTTGATGTTTAATTATTTATATGTTGCATTAATTTTTGTTTTGGATTGATTCACCCCCCCTCTCAGTCCTACCTTGGGTTCAAAAATTGGTATCAGAGAAAGGTTCCTCTTGAGTAAGCTTAACCACTCGAGGTAGATTTAGTATGGCACAGATGTGCATTAAAAAGTTATGATCTTTGATGGTACAAACTTTCTGTACTAGAAGGAGAGAATGGAGTCACATTTAGGGACATTGGAGAATGGAATTTGGGAAATTATTCAGACCAGATATATACCTCCATAGGGTGGTGCTCAGACTCTGCATGAGATAAAGTTGAAGGAGACTATTGCGAAGGCTAGAGCTATAATTTTCAATTGTATAAGTGATTCAGTATTTGGAAGGGTAAAAAGATTGAAGGAATCAAAAGCTATATGGGACAATATATGTTTGGCATATGAAGGAGACCCAAAGACAAAGTGAGCTAGGTTGATGAATCTAAAGTAGAAGTATGAGTATCTAAGAATGCTAGAAGATTAAAGTGTTAAGAACTATATTCATAGAGTGATTGATCTTCTTGATGACATTAGAGCTACGGGTGGAAATTTGGAGGAATGTGATGTTCATAAGATCTTGCTGATTTTGACAACCTGAGTTGGCCTAGTGGTGGAGAATTTGTGCTCTTGAAAGAGAGGTCACAAGTTCAAATCCCACAATGGGTAGGGTATGTACATGTTATCAGCTTTGGCCCAATACCTATCAAAAATAAAAAAGATCTTGCTGATTTTTCTTAAATCCTACAAGCCACAAAGATGTGTTTTACAAGAGAGAAATGATTGGAGTAAGTATACCATTGATCAACTTATTGGTACTTTACTAGCCTATGAGATTTCAGAAATGGAGGAAGAGAAAAGAGAAAAGAAAGAAGTGACATTTAATGTTTGAAGACATGATGATCCAAAATGTAATGGAGATATAGATGAAGCTTAAGCAAATTTTGTGAGAAGATTGCAGTGAGGCACTAGAAAATGCAAAGGTAAGTTACCTATGAAATATTTTTTCTTGCGGTAGAATTGGACATTATGCTTCTAATTGTACTTACAGAGAATACTATAAGAGACTGGATGATGATGAGAAGAAAAACAAGTTTAAAAGAAGCAACTTTAACATAAGAGAGAAGAAGGGCTTATGTTCTATTGAGGAGCATACATCTGAAGATGAAGTTGATGATGATTCGAATGAAGAATCCCTATTTCTAACAATTGAAGATAAGGAGGATGCTTTGAAGAAACCAGAAGAAGAGAGAACAGTTAAGGCTGCATTGCATGCAAAAATAGAACCAAGTACATGGATTATAGACTCTATATGTTCAAATCATATGACTCTCAAGAAGTATGATGGAGGATCAATGAAGTTTTCCAGAGAAGATGGTGTATCTATTCGAGGTATTGGAAGTGTTTGTATTGATGGTAAGCATAAACTTAATGATGTTTATTATGTTGAATGATTAAGACATAGTTTTTTAAGTGTTAGTTAGATGAGTAGAAAAGGATATTAAGTGTTGTTTAGTAGCACCGAATGTGTGATAAAAAATAGAAGACTAGTAAAAGAGTTGCAAAAGGAGTTAAAACAAGTGGAAATGTATACTATATCAAGGATAGAAAGGAGAATATATGTTTGGTAGCACAAAAGATTGAGATTGTTCTAGCAGTTACAAAGATGACAAGTGATCTGGAATAAAGCAAAGAGGAGGAAACAAATGATGAAAAATAATAAAAGGAAGACTCAAGGAAATTTCCTGCTAAGTATGTTCAGAAGCATCATTCTAAAAATTATATAATTGGAGACAAGACAAGAAGGAAGATTGTAGAAGCTCGAGAACAAGCCAATTACTATTTTCTATATATGACTGAGTTGAAGACTTATGAGGAAGAAAGGATGGAAGCTAGGTAAAAGAAATTGAATAATAATTAAATCAAATCTAGAAGAACAAGACTTGGGAGTTGGTACCTAGACCAATAGATAAAAATGTAATAGGAACTAAATGGGTATTTAGGAATAAATTAAATGAGAAAGGACAAGTGAAAAGGATAAAGCAAGACTAGTATGTAAAGGATATTCTCAAGTAGAAGGCATAAAATTTGAAGAAATTTTTTATCTGGTAGCAAGGATGGAAGCTATACACATGTTTCTTGCATTTTCTACTTACAAGAACTATAGAGTTTATCAAATGTATGTCAAAACAATATTTTTGAATGGAGATATAGAAGAAGTTTACATTGAGCAACCAAATAGTTTTAGACTAACAAAAGATCTAGATATAATGTGCAAACTGAAAAAAGTATTGTATGGACTTAAATAGGCACCAAGGGCCTGGTATGTGAGATTGGACAGGTTTTTGATTCAACAAAAATTCAAGAAAGGTACAACAAATAGTAATCTTTATTTCAAGATTGATGGAGATAAGTTATTAATTGTTATAGTTTATGTTGATGACATTATATTTGGAGGAGATGATAGTTTATGTAAAGAGTTTTCTAAAGAGATACATAAAGAATTTGAAAGTTTATGTAAAGAGTTTTCTAAAGAGATACATAAAGAATTTGAAATGTCAATGATTGGTGAGTTATCTTTCTTTCTTGGGTTGCAAGTTATTCAATAAGAAAATTGAATTTTTATCTCTTATAGCAAGTATGTGAAGGAAATGTTGAAAAAATTTGTTTTTGATGATTACAAACCAGTTACAAATCCTTTAAACGTTGGATGAAAGTTGAACAAAGACGATGAGTCTCTGAACGTTGAACATAAGAATTAAAGGTAAATGATTTCTGGATTGTTGTATTTGATTGGGTCTAGACCAAATATTGTTGGAAATTGACACTCAATTGGTTGGTTTCAATATGTTGTCATTGATGGCAACATGGTATTTTGTTCCGGCTTCATGTTTTGGTTCAATTGTGTACCGACAGGCACTTCACAGACACTACACCGGCACCAAAACTGACATGACATAAGGATTTCTTTGGTTACCAATAATGCAGGCTGACATTGTTTAGAATATGGTTGTCGGTATTAGAGGCCAACATCTATTGGATCTGACATTTGCAATTGTTTTTTATATTCATGCATTTATGTTATCTAGCTGACATAAAATTTGATATTGTAATTATCTTTGTAAGTCGACATAAGGCATGATAAGTTGTATAGGATATATAGGTCAGTTGGGTTAGATCATTTTTATATAGATATGGTGATGGATATGTGAATGTGATATAATGTGAAATATATTAGAGAGATTATGTATGTGAGGATATTTATGTAAGGGTTATTCCAGTAAAGGGTTTAGAGTTTTAGACCAGAACATACAGAGCTTAAACCAGAACTATATTCTAGCATAGAAGATGATATCTTAGTAGTTCAACACTTCTCTGGATTGTAGTCTAGATTTATATGTAGTCAGTGAGGCTCCATTTGTGATTGATTAGTGTGCTCTAGGCTGTAAGACTTCTTGCAAGTGCAGGCCCCTTAAATTTTGTAATATCTCTTCATATGGCTAGTGGATTGATATTGTGGGTCACAAATCCCACCGCGGTTTTTCCTCTTTGAGGTTTTCCATGTATAATTTTGTGTGTTATGATTCTCATTTATGTGATTGGCTTATTGGTTTCTTTACTTCTTTCAATTCTATATGTACCGGTATATCAGTTGGTGTATGCACTTTTTAATAAGGCTAAAATTAATTCTTCTGGTATAACATTGATTCACACCCCCCCTCTCAGTGTTATTAGATTCTAACAATTGGTATCAGAGCCTTGTGTCTTGGAGGAAGTTTAACAGATTGAGGAAGATCTTGAATCCAGAATCCATGGACATGGGTTTGGAGAAACAACTTGAGATGCCACTTGAAGCTTATGATGTTGAAAGGTTGAAGAACTTAAAGCTACAAGATGAATTGAATTTTGATAAGGAATTCATTCTTGTCCTACAAGAGAGGCTATCATCTATTCAAGCTAGGAGGAAGGAACTTTTTCAAAGTCGGGATGATAAAGAGAAAGATGCACTTAAGGAACAATGTCAGAAATTGAGTTAGGAGAACATGGTTATGAGAAATGAAATGCAAGCTATAACTATGAGAATGTCTAAGGAGATTAAGGACTGAAAGAAAAAGGAAGAAAATCTTGTTGTATCTTTGAAGAACAAATTTGAAGAATGTGGTAGGTTGGTTCATGAGAATGATATGTTGAGAATTGATTTAGTACAATCCCAGAGTAATGAACAAGAGCTTGAGAGACAAATAAATATTTTGAGAGAAGATCTAACTACTGCAAGTGAGTATAAAGAAAAAATCAATATTAGCTCAGCACAACTAGATGAGTTTTTGAAGAGACAAAGGTAGATTGGAGATTCTAGTGGACTTGGACTTGAGAAAAGACAAAGTTCTGGTATTTCTAATGAAGATCAAAACCATAAGGCACCGGTAAGGCAATTTAATGCTTATAAATTTAATGGTAGATGTTTTATTTGCAATAGATTTGGTCACATGGCTAGAAAATGTAGAAACAAAGCAAATTAGAACCCTGATTCTGCTCCTAGTAAATGTTCTAAATGCAATAAGTATGGTCATAAGACATAAGATTGTAGAATGAATGTTAAATTCTATGCATGTGGAAATTTTGGACATATGGCTAAACAGTGCAGGTCAAGCAATTTCACTGGTTTTAGCAAAGCAATTCCAAGGAACAATGTTACATGTTATGCATGTAATGAGTTTGGACATATTGCTAAATTGTGTAGAAGCAAAAATTCACTAGTTGGTAATGGAGGATCAAATGAGAAAGGGAAAGAGAAGGTTAGTGAAATCCAGCAATATCATACTCAGAGATGGGTTAGGAAGACTGAAGAATAATCAGTAGATGGAAATGCATTGGTTACTTATCTGGCAGAGGAGGTTGCTCCTACACCGATAGGTAGCTCATCTGGTAACTGAGGTAGATGCCTTAGGGGTAGGAAAAATTCATGAAGATGTTGCATATGCCCTGGGAAGAGGTTCTGGAAGATGTTCTAGACATTGGAGATGCTTATCTGTCATGGATATGTTCTGTTCGAGATCCGGTATCTTTCACAGGCAATCATTAATGTCAATGAAATATTAGGGTTTTTCTCAGAGGTTAAAAGGTTGAATTCACTTCATTATTGACCACTTTGAATTCAGAGCGATTTTAGAGTGATTAAGAGTGACTAAGAGTGATCAAAGGTATTTTAGAGCAATCAGATTTCTTCTTGAGCAATTTCATCAGCGACTGGAAGAATTTGTTAAGGGTTTTCACTAGAAGTGGTCAACAGGTATTTACCTTTAAAGATGGAAGCAGGATCATCATCTATTCCTATCTTTATTGTAAATCTGACTGTAGTAGAGGTCAAGGACCACCCCAGGCCAATTTTCAAGTGGTATCCGCATGTGGCTACCCTAGAAGATTCGGTAGGAGCATTTTCCCATGTTCCAGAGGGAGTTTCTATGTTGAAGATGTTAGGGCATACATGCATTGTCACATTGATGACTTGGGAACATCTGAAATAAAGGGCATGTACATGAGTGAGTTGATGGGAGAATCTAGAAAGATCAAACCAACATACAAGCACATTGAAGACTTAGGGTTTACCGACATTCTGGACATCCTAGAATTTGAAGATGAGATAATTAGGTATGTTTTGAGCAGAGTACATGGACAGTTTATCTGGTTGAATAGACCTTACAAGATCACCAAGGAAGCCATCAGGCAATCACTGGTTTACCACAGGTTGGGCACCATCCAAACAAGAAGATTACGTGAATAAAATCACTGGTGCGACATCTGACAGGAGATCTATGAGAATAAACACTATTACTGACACGGACATCAGATTTGGTAGCATGATAATCGGATATAAGGTAACTCAAATAAACCAACTAAACTCTGTTTCCAGTTCCTAAATTTTCATAGCATATAAAATGATGAGAGAAAATGATAAATTGGATCTATGCGGCTGGATGTTAGATGAACTATTAATAAACCTAGGAAAGATTAAGGGAGAAAAGAAAGGAACCTTCCGGTATGGCAACTTAATTGTCTGCTTAATGTTATTTTTCATGAATGACACTCTCGGTTTTGGGAAGAGGCAATGTGAATTTGATATCCTGGTAGGGAGACAATTGAAACAGTCAATTGCTACTTTAGGCAGTCAGAGAGATGATAAAGTATGGGGATATTTTAAGGGGTTCCAGAAATCTATGAAGTCTAGGGAAAGGGTTCCTAAGCATATTGTTAAAAAATATTCAACTGACATATGCCTCATGGTGAAGAAGGATGAAACACTTATGGAAGAGGTTAAGCCCCAAAATATTTGGATTGAGGAAATGGGCTATGAAGTGGATGCACAGATCCTTGAGGCTTATGCAAAAATGTTGATTGGTGCACCTAGTGATGAGGCAGAGAATCCCTGTGGTACTACAAAACAAAAATCACAAGAGGTTGAAACAGAGCTCAACTGGAAGAAGAGAGAGAAAAGGAAGGAAATGCTAGAAAATTTGTTGAGAAGGTCTCATAGGACATTAAAGCATTAATTGACATTGTCCCGGAGAAAGGCGGGAAGAGGAAGAATCCAGAAGTACACATTGAGCCTGTTACAACAGAGTCTGAATCTGAGGATGACACACCCTTGGCATTCAAGAGGGTTGTAAGGAAGAAAATAGAGGAAACAAAGGTAGAGGCTAAAAAGAAACTAGTTAGGAAGATTACATTCAAAATACTGGCACAGAAGCAAGCACTAAAAGTAACCACTTCAGCTCCATCTGATACTGCTAGAAGGAAGAAGATGAATGACATCGATTCTGGCAATTCAATATGGTAATGTGACTATTATTCCACCAAAAAACTTGTGCAAAGTTAGTAGATGAAATCACTAAGGATGGCATGTTAAAGAATGTACAATTTTATTATGAACACTTAGAGGATGATGAACAAGGAGAGGTAGAGGAATCAGAATTATTATATTTGGATATTTATAAGAAATCCTTAATAGAAATTGAAAACCAAATACCGACATAATTATATACTATGTTAGATGCTAGAAGACTACCAGCAATGCAAGAAGACAAACATATTAAAATTCAAGAGTTGTTATTTATTTGTATTACTATTACTCTAGAGGAAATGGAAAGGACACTTGAGGTGGTAGATAGAAAAGTCTTTAATAGAAAACATAGAATAACCAATCTGATGCTAGGAAGGGTAAATGAGATAATAAAGGAGACTAAAAAGGCATGGGTTAAGTTCTTTGGAGAGAACAAAGGTTTCTTTACTTTACTGGAATGGAGGACAGACATTGCAAACACCCTGGTTGAAGGAAAAGAAAAGGGGATTATGGGTACTTCACCCTCAGTTTTAAAAAACATTAAGATAGTGGAAATCAAGCCCTCGGTAGATACAGATGTACAAACAAATATTGAGAGTGAAAAGGTTGATGTATATGATACTAATATTGAGGATAACAATCATCCAGATACAAATGTATAGGTTGAGGTTACAGTTCCTATAGAGGAACTGACAGTTACTGAGACTGCACCAAGTGGTGAAGCCACTAGTGCAAGTGAGGAAGCTATAAAGGACAAATAATCAGAGGAGAAGAAAGCAAAAATTGGCAGAGAACCGGTAGTTGGTCCATCATTGTTGTCAATTGACACCTCACAGGTTGTAAAGAAAAACATAACTGAGATGAGTCCTACTGAACTCATGATGATGGTAGCACAAATTTTAATGAAGGAGGGATCTACAGATAAAGGGATTATTGATCAGTCAATCACTATTTTATATAGACTAGTCCCAGAGTGCAAGATTGAAAATGAAGCGAGCCCATCTGGAAAGCTGAAGACAATTACTGAGCACATTTCAAAGGATTTTCAGTCCTTACAGCAAATTTCAAATCGGCAAGCACTAGAGAGGTTCACTCAAGCTAAAAGAGCTGCATTTGATTAGGTGACTGAATCTGAGAAGAAGAAGATTGATGAAAGTTTAAACTAATAGATAATTATTTGAAGAAGTGTACAAATGTTTATAGGGTATGTTGTAACATAGATATACTTATAGTTAATATGGATGAGAAGATAAAAGAATTTCAGGAGAAAATTGCAAATATAGCTAATTTTTTTGATGGATTGACTTCATTGACTACATCTATTGATGGTCAAATTTTGATTTTGGAAGCCCAAATTTCTATTCTTGAGAAGGAAAGAGACAAAATCATAAGAAGATCTAGAGGTCTGAGAGGTTTGGTGAGTCCCCAATTGGACTCACTTAGTGTACATAAGAAAGAATGTATGGATATGGTTGGAAAGCCCACACTAGTAGAGGTAAGTGAGAAAGAGTCATTTGCACATATATTAAGTGGAATTATATCTATTTTCAGCACTTTCAAAACTGGTTGGGATACTTATCTTGAGCTATTGGAGAAGACTTATCCAGAAATTTTGAAATTTGTTAAGCTCCGATAAGATATTTTTGGGATATTCATTGTAAAGTTTTTTTTTGGATTTTTGACATTCTTTTTTGAATTTTTGATGGCATTGATGTCAAATGGGGAGTGATATAGATGTGAAAATAATAGAAGGATTTGTATACATTAGGGGGAGATATGGAGATATGGGAGTATGGAGTATTTTGCATTAATGAATATTCAGCTCAAGGGGAGTAGGCAGGATGGAACCGGTAGATGAAACCTTGACCATTTTTCACATAAGTGTTGCCATTAATTCCAAAGGGGGAGATTGTTGGTAATTGAAACTTAATTGGTTGGTTTCACTATGTTGTCATTGATCGCAATATGGTATTTTGTTCAGGCTTCATGTTTTGGTTCAGTTGTGTACCGGTAGGCACTTCACAGACACTACACTGGCACCAGCACTGATAGGACAGAAGAATTTCTTTGGTTACTAGCAATGCAAGTTGACATGGTTGAGAATATGTTTATTAGTATTGGAGGTCGACATCTCTTGGATCCAGCTTCGGAAAATATTTTTAATATTCATGCATTTATGTTATCTAGCCGACATGTAATTTGATATTCTAATTATCTTTGTAAGCCGACATAAGGCATGATAAGTTGTATAGGATATATAGGTCAGTTGGATTAGATCATTTTGATATACATATGGTGATGTATATGAATGTGATATAGTGAAAAATATATCAGAGAGATTATGTATGTGAGGATATTTATGTAAGGGCTATTCTGATAAAGGGTTTAGGGTTTCAGACCATAATAGACAGAGCTTAAACTAGAACTATATTCTGGCATAGAAGATGTTATCTTAGCAGTTCAACACTTCTCCAGATTGTAGTATGGATTTATATGTAGTCAATGAGGCTCCATTTGTGATTGAGCAATGTGCTCTAGGCTATAAGCCTTCCTGCAAGTGGAGGCCCCTTATATTTTGTAATATCTCTTCATATGGCCAGTGGATTGATATTGTGGGTCGCAAATCCCACCGTGGTTTTTCCTCTTTGAGGTTTTCCACGTATAATTCTATGTGTTATGATTATCATTTATGTGATTGGCTTATTGGTTGCTTTACTTCTTTCGATTATGTATGTACCGCTATACCAGTTGGTGTAGCATGTTTTAATAAGGATAAAATTAATTCTTCTAGTATAAAATTATGTATGTCTGAATCTGAGGATGACACACCCTTGGCATTCAAGAGGGTTGTAAGGAAGAAAATAGAGGAAACAAAGGTAGAGGCTAAAAAGAAACTAGTTAGGAAGATTACATTCAAAATACTGGCACAGAAGCAAGCACTAAAAGTAACCACTTCAGCTCCATCTGATACTGCTAGAAGGAAGAAGATGAATGACATCGATTCTGGCAATTCAATATGGTAATGTGACTATTATTCCACCAAAAAACTTGTGCAAAGTTAGTAGATGAAATCACTAAGGATGGCATGTTAAAGAATGTACAATTTTATTATGAACACTTAGAGGATGATGAACAAGGAGAGGTAGAGGAATCAGAATTATTATATTTGGATATTTATAAGAAATCCTTAATAGAAATTGAAAACCAAATACCGACATAATTATATACTATGTTAGATGCTAGAAGACTACCAGCAATGCAAGAAGACAAACATATTAAAATTCAAGAGTTGTTATTTATTTGTATTACTATTACTCTAGAGGAAATGGAAAGGACACTTGAGGTGGTAGATAGAAAAGTCTTTAATAGAAAACATAGAATAACCAATCTGATGCTAGGAAGGGTAAATGAGATAATAAAGGAGACTAAAAAGGCATGGGTTAAGTTCTTTGGAGAGAACAAAGGTTTCTTTACTTTACTGGAATGGAGGACAGACATTGCAAACACCCTGGTTGAAGGAAAAGAAAAGGGGATTATGGGTACTTCACCCTCAGTTTTAAAAAACATTAAGATAGTGGAAATCAAGCCCTCGGTAGATACAGATGTACAAACAAATATTGAGAGTGAAAAGGTTGATGTATATGATACTAATATTGAGGATAACAATCATCCAGATACAAATGTATAGGTTGAGGTTACAGTTCCTATAGAGGAACTGACAGTTACTGAGACTGCACCAAGTGGTGAAGCCACTAGTGCAAGTGAGGAAGCTATAAAGGACAAATAATCAGAGGAGAAGAAAGCAAAAATTGGCAGAGAACCGGTAGTTGGTCCATCATTGTTGTCAATTGACACCTCACAGGTTGTAAAGAAAAACATAACTGAGATGAGTCCTACTGAACTCATGATGATGGTAGCACAAATTTTAATGAAGGAGGGATCTACAGATAAAGGGATTAT
This sequence comes from Cryptomeria japonica, assembly GCF_030272615.1. Classification (NCBI taxonomy): domain Eukaryota; kingdom Viridiplantae; phylum Streptophyta; class Pinopsida; order Cupressales; family Cupressaceae; genus Cryptomeria; species Cryptomeria japonica. Next base: position 626,204,588 of record NC_081408.1, on the reverse strand, counting down.
TGATCAGTCAATCACTATTTTATATAGACTAGTCCCAAAGTGCAAGATTGAAAATGAAGCGAGCCCATCTGGAAAGCTGAAGACAATTACTGAGCACATTTCAAAGGATTTTCAGTCCTTACAGCAAATTTCAAATCGGCAAGCACTAGAGAGGTTCACTCAAGCTAAAAGAGCTGCATTTGATTAGGTGACTGAATCTGAGAAGAAGAAGATTGATGAAAGTTTAAACTAATAGATAATTATTTGAAGAAGTGTACAAATGTTTATAGGGTATGTTGTAACATAGATATACTTATAGTTAATATGGATGAGAAGATAAAAGAATTTCAGGAGAAAATTGCAAATATAGCTAATTTTTTTGATGGATTGACTTCATTGACTACATCTATTGATGGTCAAATTTTGATTTTGGAAGCCCAAATTTCTATTCTTGAGAAGGAAAGAGACAAAATCATAAGAAGATCTAGAGGTCTGAGAGGTTTGGTGAGTCCCCAATTGGACTCACTTAGTGTACATAAGAAAGAATGTATGGATATGGTTGGAAAGCCCACACTAGTAGAGGTAAGTGAGAAAGAGTCATTTGCACATATATTAAGTGGAATTATATCTATTTTCAGCACTTTCAAAACTGGTTGGGATACTTATCTTGAGCTATTGGAGAAGACTTATCCAGAAATTTTGAAATTTGTTAAGCTCCGATAAGATATTTTTGGGATATTCATTGTAAAGTTTTTTTTTGGATTTTTGACATTCTTTTTTGAATTTTTGATGGCATTGATGTCAAATGGGGAGTGATATAGATGTGAAAATAATAGAAGGATTTGTATACATTAGGGGGAGATATGGAGATATGGGAGTATGGAGTATTTTGCATTAATGAATATTCAGCTCAAGGGGAGTAGGCAGGATGGAACCGGTAGATGAAACCTTGACCATTTTTCACATAAGTGTTGCCATTAATTCCAAAGGGGGAGATTGTTGGTAATTGAAACTTAATTGGTTGGTTTCACTATGTTGTCATTGATCGCAATATGGTATTTTGTTCAGGCTTCATGTTTTGGTTCAGTTGTGTACCGGTAGGCACTTCACAGACACTACACTGGCACCAGCACTGATAGGACAGAAGAATTTCTTTGGTTACTAGCAATGCAAGTTGACATGGTTGAGAATATGTTTATTAGTATTGGAGGTCGACATCTCTTGGATCCAGCTTCGGAAAATATTTTTAATATTCATGCATTTATGTTATCTAGCCGACATGTAATTTGATATTCTAATTATCTTTGTAAGCCGACATAAGGCATGATAAGTTGTATAGGATATATAGGTCAGTTGGATTAGATCATTTTGATATACATATGGTGATGTATATGAATGTGATATAGTGAAAAATATATCAGAGAGATTATGTATGTGAGGATATTTATGTAAGGGCTATTCTGATAAAGGGTTTAGGGTTTCAGACCATAATAGACAGAGCTTAAACTAGAACTATATTCTGGCATAGAAGATGTTATCTTAGCAGTTCAACACTTCTCCAGATTGTAGTATGGATTTATATGTAGTCAATGAGGCTCCATTTGTGATTGAGCAATGTGCTCTAGGCTATAAGCCTTCCTGCAAGTGGAGGCCCCTTATATTTTGTAATATCTCTTCATATGGCCAGTGGATTGATATTGTGGGTCGCAAATCCCACCGTGGTTTTTCCTCTTTGAGGTTTTCCACGTATAATTCTATGTGTTATGATTATCATTTATGTGATTGGCTTATTGGTTGCTTTACTTCTTTCGATTATGTATGTACCGCTATACCAGTTGGTGTAGCATGTTTTAATAAGGATAAAATTAATTCTTCTAGTATAAAATTATGTATGTCTGAATCTGAGGATGACACACCCTTGGCATTCAAGAGGGTTGTAAGGAAGAAAATAGAGGAAACAAAGGTAGAGGCTAAAAAGAAACTAGTTAGGAAGATTACATTCAAAATACTGGCACAGAAGCAAGCACTAAAAGTAACCACTTCAGCTCCATCTGATACTGCTAGAAGGAAGAAGATGAATGACATCGATTCTGGCAATTCAATATGGTAATGTGACTATTATTCCACCAAAAAACTTGTGCAAAGTTAGTAGATGAAATCACTAAGGATGGCATGTTAAAGAATGTACAATTTTATTATGAACACTTAGAGGATGATGAACAAGGAGAGGTAGAGGAATCAGAATTATTATATTTGGATATTTATAAGAAATCCTTAATAGAAATTGAAAACCAAATACCGACATAATTATATACTATGTTAGATGCTAGAAGACTACCAGCAATGCAAGAAGACAAACATATTAAAATTCAAGAGTTGTTATTTATTTGTATTACTATTACTCTAGAGGAAATGGAAAGGACACTTGAGGTGGTAGATAGAAAAGTCTTTAATAGAAAACATAGAATAACCAATCTGATGCTAGGAAGGGTAAATGAGATAATAAAGGAGACTAAAAAGGCATGGGTTAAGTTCTTTGGAGAGAACAAAGGTTTCTTTACTTTACTGGAATGGAGGACAGACATTGCAAACACCCTGGTTGAAGGAAAAGAAAAGGGGATTATGGGTACTTCACCCTCAGTTTTAAAAAACATTAAGATAGTGGAAATCAAGCCCTCGGTAGATACAGATGTACAAACAAATATTGAGAGTGAAAAGGTTGATGTATATGATACTAATATTGAGGATAACAATCATCCAGATACAAATGTATAGGTTGAGGTTACAGTTCCTATAGAGGAACTGACAGTTACTGAGACTGCACCAAGTGGTGAAGCCACTAGTGCAAGTGAGGAAGCTATAAAGGACAAATAATCAGAGGAGAAGAAAGCAAAAATTGGCAGAGAACCGGTAGTTGGTCCATCATTGTTGTCAATTGACACCTCACAGGTTGTAAAGAAAAACATAACTGAGATGAGTCCTACTGAACTCATGATGATGGTAGCACAAATTTTAATGAAGGAGGGATCTACAGATAAAGGGATTATTGATCAGTCAATCACTATTTTATATAGACTAGTCCCAAAGTGCAAGATTGAAAATGAAGCGAGCCCATCTGGAAAGCTGAAGACAATTACTGAGCACATTTCAAAGGATTTTCAGTCCTTACAGCAAATTTCAAATCGGCAAGCACTAGAGAGGTTCACTCAAGCTAAAAGAGCTGCATTTGATTAGGTGACTGAATCTGAGAAGAAGAAGATTGATGAAAGTTTAAACTAATAGATAATTATTTGAAGAAGTGTACAAATGTTTATAGGGTATGTTGTAACATAGATATACTTATAGTTAATATGGATGAGAAGATAAAAGAATTTCAGGAGAAAATTGCAAATATAGCTAATTTTTTTGATGGATTGACTTCATTGACTACATCTATTGATGGTCAAATTTTGATTTTGGAAGCCCAAATTTCTATTCTTGAGAAGGAAAGAGACAAAATCATAAGAAGATCTAGAGGTCTGAGAGGTTTGGTGAGTCCCCAATTGGACTCACTTAGTGTACATAAGAAAGAATGTATGGATATGGTTGGAAAGCCCACACTAGTAGAGGTAAGTGAGAAAGAGTCATTTGCACATATATTAAGTGGAATTATATCTATTTTCAGCACTTTCAAAACTGGTTGGGATACTTATCTTGAGCTATTGGAGAAGACTTATCCAGAAATTTTGAAATTTGTTAAGCTCCGATAAGATATTTTTGGGATATTCATTGTAAAGTTTTTTTTTGGATTTTTGACATTCTTTTTTGAATTTTTGATGGCATTGATGTCAAATGGGGAGTGATATAGATGTGAAAATAATAGAAGGATTTGTATACATTAGGGGGAGATATGGAGATATGGGAGTATGGAGTATTTTGCATTAATGAATATTCAGCTCAAGGGGAGTAGGCAGGATGGAACCGGTAGATGAAACCTTGACCATTTTTCACATAAGTGTTGCCATTAATTCCAAAGGGGGAGATTGTTGGTAATTGAAACTTAATTGGTTGGTTTCACTATGTTGTCATTGATCGCAATATGGTATTTTGTTCAGGCTTCATGTTTTGGTTCAGTTGTGTACCGGTAGGCACTTCACAGACACTACACTGGCACCAGCACTGATAGGACAGAAGAATTTCTTTGGTTACTAGCAATGCAAGTTGACATGGTTGAGAATATGTTTATTAGTATTGGAGGTCGACATCTCTTGGATCCAGCTTCGGAAAATATTTTTAATATTCATGCATTTATGTTATCTAGCCGACATGTAATTTGATATTCTAATTATCTTTGTAAGCCGACATAAGGCATGATAAGTTGTATAGGATATATAGGTCAGTTGGATTAGATCATTTTGATATACATATGGTGATGTATATGAATGTGATATAGTGAAAAATATATCAGAGAGATTATGTATGTGAGGATATTTATGTAAGGGCTATTCTGATAAAGGGTTTAGGGTTTCAGACCATAATAGACAGAGCTTAAACTAGAACTATATTCTGGCATAGAAGATGTTATCTTAGCAGTTCAACACTTCTCCAGATTGTAGTATGGATTTATATGTAGTCAATGAGGCTCCATTTGTGATTGAGCAATGTGCTCTAGGCTATAAGCCTTCCTGCAAGTGGAGGCCCCTTATATTTTGTAATATCTCTTCATATGGCCAGTGGATTGATATTGTGGGTCGCAAATCCCACCGTGGTTTTTCCTCTTTGAGGTTTTCCACGTATAATTCTATGTGTTATGATTATCATTTATGTGATTGGCTTATTGGTTGCTTTACTTCTTTCGATTATGTATGTACCGCTATACCAGTTGGTGTAGCATGTTTTAATAAGGATAAAATTAATTCTTCTAGTATAAAATTATGTATGTCTGAATCTGAGGATGACACACCCTTGGCATTCAAGAGGGTTGTAAGGAAGAAAATAGAGGAAACAAAGGTAGAGGCTAAAAAGAAACTAGTTAGGAAGATTACATTCAAAATACTGGCACAGAAGCAAGCACTAAAAGTAACCACTTCAGCTCCATCTGATACTGCTAGAAGGAAGAAGATGAATGACATCGATTCTGGCAATTCAATATGGTAATGTGACTATTATTCCACCAAAAAACTTGTGCAAAGTTAGTAGATGAAATCACTAAGGATGGCATGTTAAAGAATGTACAATTTTATTATGAACACTTAGAGGATGATGAACAAGGAGAGGTAGAGGAATCAGAATTATTATATTTGGATATTTATAAGAAATCCTTAATAGAAATTGAAAACCAAATACCGACATAATTATATACTATGTTAGATGCTAGAAGACTACCAGCAATGCAAGAAGACAAACATATTAAAATTCAAGAGTTGTTATTTATTTGTATTACTATTACTCTAGAGGAAATGGAAAGGACACTTGAGGTGGTAGATAGAAAAGTCTTTAATAGAAAACATAGAATAACCAATCTGATGCTAGGAAGGGTAAATGAGATAATAAAGGAGACTAAAAAGGCATGGGTTAAGTTCTTTGGAGAGAACAAAGGTTTCTTTACTTTACTGGAATGGAGGACAGACATTGCAAACACCCTGGTTGAAGGAAAAGAAAAGGGGATTATGGGTACTTCACCCTCAGTTTTAAAAAACATTAAGATAGTGGAAATCAAGCCCTCGGTAGATACAGATGTACAAACAAATATTGAGAGTGAAAAGGTTGATGTATATGATACTAATATTGAGGATAACAATCATCCAGATACAAATGTATAGGTTGAGGTTACAGTTCCTATAGAGGAACTGACAGTTACTGAGACTGCACCAAGTGGTGAAGCCACTAGTGCAAGTGAGGAAGCTATAAAGGACAAATAATCAGAGGAGAAGAAAGCAAAAATTGGCAGAGAACCGGTAGTTGGTCCATCATTGTTGTCAATTGACACCTCACAGGTTGTAAAGAAAAACATAACTGAGATGAGTCCTACTGAACTCATGATGATGGTAGCACAAATTTTAATGAAGGAGGGATCTACAGATAAAGGGATTATTGATCAGTCAATCACTATTTTATATAGACTAGTCCCAAAGTGCAAGATTGAAAATGAAGCGAGCCCATCTGGAAAGCTGAAGACAATTACTGAGCACATTTCAAAGGATTTTCAGTCCTTACAGCAAATTTCAAATCGGCAAGCACTAGAGAGGTTCACTCAAGCTAAAAGAGCTGCATTTGATTAGGTGACTGAATCTGAGAAGAAGAAGATTGATGAAAGTTTAAACTAATAGATAATTATTTGAAGAAGTGTACAAATGTTTATAGGGTATGTTGTAACATAGATATACTTATAGTTAATATGGATGAGAAGATAAAAGAATTTCAGGAGAAAATTGCAAATATAGCTAATTTTTTTGATGGATTGACTTCATTGACTACATCTATTGATGGTCAAATTTTGATTTTGGAAGCCCAAATTTCTATTCTTGAGAAGGAAAGAGACAAAATCATAAGAAGATCTAGAGGTCTGAGAGGTTTGGTGAGTCCCCAATTGGACTCACTTAGTGTACATAAGAAAGAATGTATGGATATGGTTGGAAAGCCCACACTAGTAGAGGTAAGTGAGAAAGAGTCATTTGCACATATATTAAGTGGAATTATATCTATTTTCAGCACTTTCAAAACTGGTTGGGATACTTATCTTGAGCTATTGGAGAAGACTTATCCAGAAATTTTGAAATTTGTTAAGCTCCGATAAGATATTTTTGGGATATTCATTGTAAAGTTTTTTTTTGGATTTTTGACATTCTTTTTTGAATTTTTGATGGCATTGATGTCAAATGGGGAGTGATATAGATGTGAAAATAATAGAAGGATTTGTATACATTAGGGGGAGATATGGAGATATGGGAGTATGGAGTATTTTGCATTAATGAATATTCAGCTCAAGGGGAGTAGGCAGGATGGAACCGGTAGATGAAACCTTGACCATTTTTCACATAAGTGTTGCCATTAATTCCAAAGGGGGAGATTGTTGGTAATTGAAACTTAATTGGTTGGTTTCACTATGTTGTCATTGATCGCAATATGGTATTTTGTTCAGGCTTCATGTTTTGGTTCAGTTGTGTACCGGTAGGCACTTCACAGACACTACACTGGCACCAGCACTGATAGGACAGAAGAATTTCTTTGGTTACTAGCAATGCAAGTTGACATGGTTGAGAATATGTTTATTAGTATTGGAGGTCGACATCTCTTGGATCCAGCTTCGGAAAATATTTTTAATATTCATGCATTTATGTTATCTAGCCGACATGTAATTTGATATTCTAATTATCTTTGTAAGCCGACATAAGGCATGATAAGTTGTATAGGATATATAGGTCAGTTGGATTAGATCATTTTGATATACATATGGTGATGTATATGAATGTGATATAGTGAAAAATATATCAGAGAGATTATGTATGTGAGGATATTTATGTAAGGGCTATTCTGATAAAGGGTTTAGGGTTTCAGACCATAATAGACAGAGCTTAAACTAGAACTATATTCTGGCATAGAAGATGTTATCTTAGCAGTTCAACACTTCTCCAGATTGTAGTATGGATTTATATGTAGTCAATGAGGCTCCATTTGTGATTGAGCAATGTGCTCTAGGCTATAAGCCTTCCTGCAAGTGGAGGCCCCTTATATTTTGTAATATCTCTTCATATGGCCAGTGGATTGATATTGTGGGTCGCAAATCCCACCGTGGTTTTTCCTCTTTGAGGTTTTCCACGTATAATTCTATGTGTTATGATTATCATTTATGTGATTGGCTTATTGGTTGCTTTACTTCTTTCGATTATGTATGTACCGCTATACCAGTTGGTGTAGCATGTTTTAATAAGGATAAAATTAATTCTTCTAGTATAACACCGATTCGCCCCCCCCCCCCCCCCCCCCCCCCTTCTCAGTGTTATTAAATTCCAATAGATATCATGCAAGTTGTCTGTCTAATAGCTAGATTTTAGGCAAATCCAAAGGTGACACATGGGCAAGCTATGAAAAGAACTTTTAGATATTTGAAAGGTACTATGGACTTTGGACTTTTGTACAAAAAAGGTGGAGATTTTATGTTGAAAGCCTATAGTGATGCAGTTTGGGATGGAAGTGTTGATGATTGGAAGAGTAATAGTGGTGGTGCATTCTTTTTAGAGGATAAATTGGTCTACTGGTTTAGTAAGAAACAAGATTCAGTTCCCTATGTAATGTTGAAGCAACAAATTCTTATTGTACTCAGGTAATGTGGATGAGGTAGACTCTTAAGGATATCAAGGTAACATATGATAAAGCAATTCCTTTTATTTGTGACAATACAAGTGCAACCAACATTTAAAAGAATCCAATTATGCATTCAAGAACAAAGCATATTTCAATAAGATATCACTACTTAAGGGAGAAAGTTTTTGAGAAGGAAGTTAGATTGGAATACATTGCTATGAAAGAGCAGGTTGTAGATGTTTTCATGAAGGAATCAGAAAATGATAAATTTGATTTTCTTTGGGAGAACCTCGTGGTTACTGCCCCTCCCTTTTCTAACTAGGTGCATTATGGAGATGCATCTTTCTAGGGGGGGCTTTCATGACTATTTCATATCCTAGACTGATGTTGTGGCTTCTCTCAGAAGGAGTATGATGAATAATGATGAACAAAAAATAATCAACAGATACTAAGAGGGGGGGGGTGAATCAGTATATACAAAAACTTCTTCAACAACTTAAACTGCAAAGACTGCACTAACTGGTAAACAATATCACCGATCTAAATCAAGGCACTACCAATAAAACACAATATGATTGTAAAAGACATATACTGGTAGTCATCTAGATCATCTCAAAACCTAATATCTCATCTCAATCTTCACCCATATGCTTAAGAAAGTAACACATCAGAAATACAATGACCATTGGATCAACTTGCATTACCGCTTAACAGAAAACACTAAAACAACACATGAAAAAGCATCACACATAACACACTGATTTTTTCACGTGGAAACCCAACTAGGAAAAACCACAGTGGGGATGAATACCCACAAGTTGTTCTTGAACTCTTCTGAAGTCCGCTCTATTAGGAGCCTAGTCTGGTTAAAGACTTTACAACAGGTTTTGCTAGGAACCGATCCTGCTAGGGATCACCCAGTTAAGGGATGGCTAAATACCCGGTTAGAGGTTAAAACCTTGTTAAAGGTTACCTTGTAAGAGGATTTTAAGAACTTGATGATTTTGAGTCACCCTATTCAAAGATTTACAAAAGCCTATTAAAGCGACCAGGTTAAGGGATTTTCCATCTGCTAAAATGGTTAGAAGTCAGCAGGTAATACACTAATTTGATAATAGCACTCAATGCCAAGATAGATCCATTTCAGTTCCTATACTTCTACAATCACACTCTATAGATCTCTGCTTACTCCTCTGGTCTGGCAAGAATCACCTCACATACAATCATTTGCCAACGATTTTACAATAAAAACATCATCGACCTTATAGACAATCAATTAGGTCGATAGCATAAACCCTAAACCCCTAAGCATCTAGGTTATCAATACAGTCGGTCCAATCCTGACCATTTAATCACATTACATAGGATAAAACAATCTTGAACAAATCTCAAGATGTTCTCCATCGTTCGTTCCTCACTGCTTCTGGAAGTTGATAACCCATCACGCACTCTCCATCGTTAACAAAGATTTTGCACATTCCTGAGGTAGATAGAATCAATCTTCTTCATGCAAGATCCTCAAGGAGATTCCTTACGCGCACAAGGCTGACATGGCAATGTGATCTAATCTTCATTTCAATGCTAACTCATCACAGAATGTCATCGGTCGAATCACACAGACTTGGAATGCATCAACCGGAAACCCTGAAGCTGAGACTACCAACTGGTAGTCATATCAAATGAAACCCCGATACAAACTTTGCATATACCAGTTCACATTCCAACATACCGCTTCACTTTCTGCATATACCGATTCATACTGGTTCATACCGGTTGACTTGCTAGTTTGCATACCATCATACCGGTTCTCTTGCCAGTTTTCTTATTTCAATATAGCAGTTCATACTTCAGCTATTGACATCAATGACAACATACAATCCTCATGTCATCAAACTCTGCACATATGCCAACAATCTCCCCCTTTGGCATTGATGGCAATATACAAAGATATCTCTACATCTTCACATCTTCTCCCCAATCTCTTCCATATGATATGTGGCAATAATACTGTAGATATCTTCTTTGCTTCACATCTTCTCCCCCTTTGACAACAATGCCAAAGTGGAGGCATAAAAATCCATGATCTACTATGCTGCTCCCCCTGAGGAGTAGCATCTTTCGACACATCAATCCTAAAAAGATTTGACAATGCAGTACCTGATTGATGTGGAGCACATACCTTTAGTTCACCTCTTGAAGGGGCAACACCCCTAATTCACCTCTCAAGTAGATAAATGTAGTCTTCGGTAGAGGCTTGGTGAATATATCTGCTAACTGCTATTTATTGGAAACATGCTCCAATACAACCTCTTTGTTTTGAATTTTCTCCCTCAAGAAATGATACTTGAGCTCAAAGTGCTTGGTTCTAGCATGTAATGCCAGATTCTTGGAAATATTAATTGCACTTGTGTTATCACAAAATATACTCATCGGTTCAGATACAGGGAATTGATGTAAAAATGCATAAACAATAAGCTACACTTTTCAATCCACAAACTTGGATCTCTAGATTGTAAGAGGATTCAGACTTATTCTTAGAAGGAGCTCCTAATTTGTCAAGACTGGTGTGATGATCAGTCTAGTCCTCCCAATATTTCTCACTCCAATGGTAGATAAATTCAACTCTATAAATAAAGTTTATCTTGAAGATCATAACTTTGTAGCAGTTCTTGCACACATTAGGAAAGGGGAATAGGTTGAGAATAGGGGTTTTCCTTAGTTCAAACCCTGGTTTTTGAATTAACCATGAAATAGAATGAAATCTGATTGAATTGTAGTAATGGAAATGCTCTACTTTTGAGGGAGATGCTGCATAATGACTGAAACACAAATGATATGCCTCCTTGTGAAGTTTTTATTTGTGTCTACATGGAATTAGGGTTTCATGAAGTCTTCAACAACATATAATATGAATGTCAACTCCAATTCTTGAATCTTAACTTTATCTTTGCTTTAATGCTTGAAAGAAGGTTGATTGCTTGCTTGTGTAGTGCTCCTCCCTAAATCATCCTTTATGAGAGGGTGTGATATATGATTTTAGAATTGTGCTCTGATAGTCTCTTTGACATCAGTGGATTCATTATGATTTATGTAGATGAAGTTATGTCCTGGACTAATATGTTGATCAAGCTTATGCACTCAACTACTCATTTATGGATTATATTGCTTATGAGGTTATGATGGCATCTTGATTATGTTGGCAATTGACACTCATTTGGTAAGAGTTAATGGCATTTTGGGTTGTCATTAATGGCAACTCATCTCCAGGTGTAAATATTCTCTATTGGGATTCATTTATTTATCACTTTTTTTTGTTTGGGTTAACTGACATTCACTACACTCAACTGGTATTCACTTTGCTTCACAACCGGTTAAGTCCTAATCCCGGTAACATGTATTTGGAACCCGGTTATGGATAGGTACTAGCTAAGTTATCTTGTGGCCCCGATTATTTTTGTCAAGGAATTTATGGTAACGCATGAAGGCTGACATGGTCATTGGGATTATGTATGATATACCTTGTGATCTGATAGCCAACAGGATTATATTGTTAATTGAAGCCGACATGGTGAAAAGTTAGAAGGGTATTTAAGGAGATCCTTTTAGTGATGGAATATATATGATATGATATGTGATTTTGGTTGTGAATATTTTAGATATTAATGATATGATCTTTGGTCAGCAAAAGGAAGTGATTGTGTGCAGTTTCATTTGCACAGTGTAAACTGGTAGCAAAACAAAGCATCAACAAAATTAGTACATAGTGAGGGTTAACAAAGCTTAGACTGGAACTTATCTAGCATGGTTAGATGCATATTGTGAGTTCATCTTTGTTTGTAATCATCTTGTAGTACTGTGTAAGTCAATGAGACTTCTATTTGAGCCTTAAGCTCTAGGCAGTTGGCTTGATTGCATGTGCAATCCCCTCAATGTAATATTTGTATACCTTGATCAAGTATATAGATATTGTGGGTATCATCCCCACCATGGTTTTTCTCTTTGTATGGTTTTCCATGTATAAATATTGGTGTTATGGTGTTTCTTCTTTATGTGCTATCTGGTATTTGCACTTTAACTGTATTTACAGTTGACCAGTTTATAAGCAATAAGTTCAAATCTAACATTATCGGTAGATCACTAATTCACCCCCCCCCCCCTCCTCTTAGTGTTCTTGGATTCCAACAATTGGTATCAGAGCTAGTTCCTCGGATGAAGTTTAACCACTTGAGGAAGATCTGGAATTTGGAATCAATGGAAACCGGTCTACGGCAACAACTTCAACTTTCTCTTGAGGATCTTGATAATGAGCAAATGGAAAACAGTAAACTGAAGACTGAACTAATGCAAGCCATGGAACACATCATTTCATTGCAAGGAAAGCTTTCAGTTGTTCAAGGTAAGAGGAAGGAACTCTGTGATCAATTACAAAATTAGAATAGTGATGAGAAAAGATGCTATGAAGGATCGATGTCAAAAACTCTCTCATGAGAACACTATCTTGAAGAATGAGATGCAAGCCCTAACCATGAGAATGTGCAAGGAGATTGAGGACATAAAGAAAAATGAAGAAAATATAGTTCAAGCATTGAAGGACATATCCGATGAATGCAAAAGATTGACACATGATATGACATGCTAAAACTTGAGTTGACCTAATCCTGGAACAATGAACAGGAACTTGAGAGACAGATTATAATCATGAGAGATGACTTAGTCACTGCACATGAATACAAGGACAAGTTCAAAGACAACTCTGCAAAACTTGATGAATTATTGAAGAGTCAGAGAGATGCTAATGATAAGAGAGGTCTTGGTTATGAAGAAGGAGAAAGATCAGGCACTGCACAACAAGATCAATCATCTAGCCTGAAGCAGAATTATGCCAACAACCAGAACTAGAAATCATTGGTAAACAACCTAATACTCACAAATTCAATGGTACATTCTTTGTTTGCAATAAATATGGTCATATAGCAAGTTAGTGCAGAAATATGAATAATTAGAACAATACATCATTCACCAGTCTTGGAAATGTAAGATGTCATGCATGTAGCAGAGTTGGACACATGGATAACCAATGCAGATTAAAAGAAAATCAGAGAAATCAAGGGTTTAGAAAAGCAATTCAAAAGAACAATATTGTTTGTTATGCATGCAACATGATTGGACATATTGCTAAATACTGCAGAAGTAAGAACCCACCGATAACTAATGGAAATATAGATGAGAAAGGAAAGACAAAGGTGGAAGACATCAGAAAACAACATGAGAAAGTATGGGTAAGAAGATCAGATACACAACCGGCAAAATACTCGATAGAATCATTAGGTCCTACACCGACAACAGGAACAACCAGTAACTAAGGCACATTGCCTTACGGGTAGGCAAATAATTGAAGATTGTGCAAATACCCTAGATTGGATCTGTAGTCAAAAAATTCTGATTGTAGATGGATACTTAGGCAATTTCAAGTGTTTACCGTAACCTACTCATAGATTATGTGACCTGGTAAAACTTCCCGATAGCATTTATGATAGTAAAAAATTAGGGTTAACAACGATAAAAAGGGAAAGTTAAGTTATTTTCTTAATACAATGATTGAGTATTTAGAAGAGAGATTTAGAGTCCAAGGTGATTTGTGGAAGCACTTTCTCTCATAAGAAATCTCATCTCCCGATAGTATCTTAAGGTATTTTCTGTTTGCAGAAACCCTAGTTTCAGTATCTGCATATCATGGCTTCTTCATCCAATGTCGATACTCCTTTGGTGGTGGAAATCAGGAACCACCCCTGTCCTGAATTCAAGAAGCACCCCTTCAAATCTCTTTTAGATGAACCATTGGGATCATTCTTGAGTGTCTTCCATGGTGTTCTTCACATCGAAGACATTAGGGCATACATTCACCGCGACATTGAGGAGCTCAGAGGATATGAATTGTCCTGTGTTTTCACTAAGAACCTCATTATAGACAACCAAATGAAACCAAAATTTGCTCACTTGCAGAGGAATGGTTTCACTCAATTCATGGATTTTCTCACATTTGACGAGGTGGAATGGGTCCAATACATTCTGAGCCGCATTCATGGTGAATTCATCTGGTTGGACCAACCCTATAAAATCACAGAGGAAGTAATCAGAAACATCAGCTGCCTACACAAGATTGGAGGTCTACCTAGCCCTAGGTGCAAACTCTCCAACACCAAACTTTGCAAACTTATCGATGCCACTTTTGATGGTCATTCGATGAGGGTTGATGATGTGAGGGAAATTGATGTTAAGTTTGCCGCAATGATTTTCAGTTTCAAAGTTTACTAGTCTAATCCGTTGAACTCTGTCTTCGGCAACAACATTTTGATTACTCACCAAATGGTAAAGGAGGATGCACACTACAATCTTTGTGGTGTGATGCTGAAGGAGCTAATGTCAATCCTCTAGAAAATCAAACAAGATAAAAAAAACACTTTCCAATATGGTTCCTTTGTTATCTGTTTATCATTCTACTTTTTGGGTACTATTCCCAGTTATGGGAAGATTCAATGGGATTTTGATCATCCGGTAGCTACCCAGATAGCCCAAATTTTGGATAAATAGGGGGATAAATAGAGTAAATCTAATTTATGGGTATTTTTCAAAACTTTTCAAGAAGAAATGAAGAATAGGTCTAGGATTCCTAAAACTATAGTAGAAATATATACAAATAAAATATGTTTTATGGTGAATAAGGATGAATGCATGATGGAAGCAGTCCAGCCTAGAATAGTTTGGATAAAGCCTATGGGATATGAAGTGGATGAGGCCACACTGGACGCTTATGCTCAACATCTATTGAAAGCACCAACTGATGAAAAATAGGAGAAATTTGGCACAACTCAGGAAAAAAGGTCTTAAAGTTCACCAAGAACAAGTTGCACCGACTATCAAGAAGAAGATGACTAAGGATGCAGCTAAAACTCTAATAAGTGAAGGGCATGATAGGGTAGAAATAGAACAAAAATTCAAAATCCTTGAATCCCAAAGGAAAGAAGAAATGAAACAGAAAAGAAAGGAAGAAAGGGAAGCCAAGAAGGTAGCTCAGGCCACTCCCAATGTGGTCCCGGTATCTACTAAGACTTCCAAGCAACTAGAAGCATCTTTAGCTGATCCTGATAGTCCTAAACCAGCTGAGTCAACAAAGAGGAAACAAAAGGTAACCTGACAATATATGACAGTCTCTTCTGAGGAAACAGAATTAGATGAAGACATCAAGGAAGTTCCAAAGAAGAAAGATGTTTTTGCAAGGGTATGAGGGAGAAGGAGGAAGGGAAAAAGAAAGAACCAGCTAAGGGGCCTCCTCAGAAACCCAAAATTACCATAGTACATAAATATAAGCCCAAATCTAATGAGAAGCCCAAATCGGAAGCCAAGAGAAGAATCGGTAAGAAGAAATTGGATGCTTAGGACTTAATTGATCAGATTATTAATGATGGTAATTTAGACAACATTCTTACATTCTTTGATGAGTTTGATGAGAAGGACAAAAAGTTGATTGAGGAAGCTATTGTTTTATATCTTGATTCTTTTAGTAGAGCATTGATTGAATTAGAGAAAATTTTGCCTAAGCAGTTGTATGATAATCTAGAGGCTAGGAAATTACATGCTCAAACTCTAGACCAACAAATAAAAGAGACAAATTTGGTTAAAATCTGTCCAACATTAACCCCTCTAGAGATGACAGATTTAATAAATAGAACTGGCTCATCCGAATTTAATCCAAAGCACATAATAAATAATCTAATATTGGAAAGATTTGAGGAGATCCGGAAGGAAACCATAGACATTTGGGTGAGAATTATTTTAAGTTTGGGATATGAATTGAGCCCCATTTTTGTAAAGTCTCAGGATATATAGTTACCAGGGGATAAGAAACTGGCATCAACAGAAGAACAGAGTGTAAATACAGATCAACTAGCTAGCACTCCACTGGATACCATTGTATCGGCTGGTGAGTCAAATTTTGCAGCAAAAGATACCCTGACAGATAATGTACAAGATACAGAGGCAAATATAGATAAGGGTACAGATAGTAAAGTTATAGAGGATGTATAGGATCTGGATAGGGAACCAAGTGGTGAAGCCACCGGTGCACAAGAAATAAATTATTCTGAGGATACCTCTCCAGTAGACAAGGGCAAGGAAACTGTGACAGATCTCTCTTCCGGCTTGACAATTGACACTTCAACCATAGCTAAAGGAAGTTTGTCACAATTTTCTATCAGTTTTGATAAGCCATACCACAAGATGTCTTTAGCAGAGAAAATTTTGGCGGCGGCAGCACTCCATGCTCAAGCAACCCATGAGTTGGCTCAAGTGGAGTCAAAAGACAGAGAATTAATTAAACATAGTTTTGAAGTTTTGAATATGTTGGTACCTGAGTCCCAGACTCAAGAGAGCACAAGCTCATCCAACAAATTGGAGGAGATTTTTTTTATTTCCTAAGCATTATGATTCTTTACTCAAAATTTCATTAACTAAGGCTAAAGAAAAATTTGTTGAGGCCCAAAAACAAACATTTTTGCAAATGATAGAGTCTAAAAAGGGGAAACTCCAAACTTGCTTGCAATCCATTGATGCAACATTGGTGGAAGGAGGTAAAGTATACAAGACTTGTCTAGATTTTGCTAAGCTCGCATCTCCTATAGACAAGCAACTGTCAGATAGTAGGAATAATTTGATTAAGATTTCCAACTCTTACAACCCGACAGTTTATCTAACTAGTTCTTTAGATGGTGCAATTTTGTTAGTCAAGGATCAAATTTTGAAATTAGAGAAGGAAAGGGACAATATAACAAAGCAAGCAAATGAGCTCTGGAATCTCATTGGTCCCTGGTTGGACATTTTTTTATTTTGTAAGATAGAATGTATTTTTAATATGCAGAAGGAGGATCCCACTACATCAAAAGCAATTGAATATTATGCTAGTCTCTTGAATATATTGACCACCATTCTTGACTCTCTTAAGCAAGGTTGGGATACTTACTTTTTATTTTTGAAGAGTATGTATGCAGACATTTTGAAACTTGTATAGAATTGACATGTGTTTATAGATGTATAGAGTTCTTTATGGGAACCTTGCTTTGTCATTGATGTCAAAGGGGGAGGAATAAAGTGAAAAATGTATATATTGCTAAGGGGGAGTATCATATGTATATAACAAATTCATGTACAGGTCAAGATGTGCAAATTCAGAGGCAAATTCAGTGAGATCATTGATTTTTCACATGAGTGTTGCCATCAATGCCAAAGGGGGAGATTGTTGGGAATTGGCATTCATCCGGTAAGGGTTAATGATATTTTGGGTTGTCATTGATGGAAACTCATCTCTAGGTGTAAATTTTCTCTATTGGGATTCATTGATTTATCACTTTTCTTTGTTAGGGTTAACCGACATTCGCTACACTCAACCGGTATTCACTTTGCTTCACAAATGGTTAAGTCCTAATCCCGGTAACGTGTATTTGGAACCCGGTTATAGTAGGACATGACTAATTTATGTTTTGGCCCCGATTATTTCTATCAAGGAATTTATGGTAACGTGTGAAGGCCGACATGGTCATTGGGATTATGTATGATATACCTTGTGATCCGACAACCGACATGATTATATTTTTCATTGAAGTCAACATGGTGAAAAGTTAGAAGGGTATTTAAGGAGATCCTTTCAGTGATGGATTATATATGATATTGTAGCATCCTAAAATTGTGACACTTGCAATTTTGACCGCATTTGGGTCTTCACGATGGCGACGCAACACTGAACTTGAATGGAGACCCCGAAACTTGCTCATGACACCAAAAACTGCATTTTTCCAGCACCCTGCTTGATCCTCCTTGCACCCTATTGTCCTGGGAGGTGGGACCAGAGCGCCCAGCACCCTGGTCCTTTAGGACCAGGGCACCCAGTGCCCTGGTCCCTGGCCCTATTTTTGGGCCCGGTCTCCTATGGGGCTTCGGGTCTTTTTGTTTGCAATTTGGAAAATAACATTTCCTGGTCGGCCTAAGGTCGGGAAAATCAGTCTTTTAACCCTAATTGGCAAGTATATAAACTACTTTTCCTCTTTCATTTTGAGGAGGAGGGAAAAAGGTGAAAACGATATTCAAACATTCAAGCATTCAAGCATTCAAGCATTCCTTCAAGCAATTGATCATTCTAAGTCTCCATTCAAGGCTAAGTGTTGCATTCAAGACAAGGATTCAACCATTGAAGAGGAGATCACATATTACAACATACAACATACAACATACAACAAACAACAACATCTATACCTTCGCATATAAGGATACAAACATCCTTACAACAAGGTATTAGTACTTGTTTTACATTACATTTACAACAATTTCTCATTTCTTGGTTAATTCCAAAACTGGGGTTTGACCTAAAGGCAAACCCCTAATCCCTAACCCCCCAATCGTCTTCGCTTTTCTGTGTGTAGGTTGCAGGTACGCGGCTGAAATTGAAGATCTGGAATCCTTGTGCAGAGATGAACAGATCCCCCTTCGTTTCGCGGATTTTTCGGAGGACCGTGTGCACGCCGGGCACCATCGTCCCATCAACTTTTGCTCAAATTTGCAGAACAGCACTGTCTCAACATTTTACTGCTAATTCTAGGTCCACAGCTTCATATCATATTCCTATCTCTGTTTATAAGTGAATCTTTCCTACTTTGCATGCATTCCTAGTTCAATCTTTCTATCTACATTCTTTACAAAAGAGGGTATCCTTGCTATCACAACCCTTGAAACTCATTTAGAATCCAATCTTGCATTGCGTGGGATTGGA
This sequence comes from Cryptomeria japonica, assembly GCF_030272615.1. NCBI lineage: Eukaryota > Viridiplantae > Streptophyta > Pinopsida > Cupressales > Cupressaceae > Cryptomeria > Cryptomeria japonica. The sequence goes on along the minus strand of NC_081408.1, from coordinate 626,185,510 downwards.
TCTTGTGGGTTTCAACCCCTCTTTTGAATGTAAAGTCCCTCCTAAGTGAAAACCATCAACCCTAGTGACTCTCCCTTCTCTCTCCTCGGAGTTGGGGAGGGGAGAACGACTAGGGTCCGATTTTTCCGCTTTACATTTTGGTGAACCCAACGTGAACATCCTTTCTGATTATTCATAGTTAGATCTAAAAATTGGATTCCTTGATTACATTTCCATGTTTGATCTTTTGCAAAATTTTAGAGGTTAATTGCATAAAAACCCTAAATTTTCTTTTTAAGTAATTAAACTTGTGAAATGTTTAATTGTTAATGCTTGTTTCAGATCTGCCCTCCTATTACAAATTATCAATTCATATTTGTGCGTTAATTTTGAAAATTAAGTGGTTAAGTGTCAAAACCCTAATTTTTGAAACTCTCTTGATTCAACCTTTGTCCGACAATTTTACTGATCAAAACATCTCCAAATCGGCTGTAACTTTGGATTCCGCAATAAAATCACAATATCTTTCATCCTTGAAAATTTGGAAAAAAGTTGCGAGGACCGTGCGCACCCCGAGCGCCATTGTCCCCGACATTTTTTCCAAAATTTCGGGAGCTAGATCTTACTGTATTTTTCTGCTAAAATCCAGAATTTTGGCTGATTTTATCAATTTTAACACCTTCAAAATTACAGTCAAAGTTGGTCTAGCGATTGCTTGGATTGAGGCTTCTAATCATTCAAAAATTGTTAAAATTGAAATTTGTGTCAAAATTGTGTTTACTATAGTCCTAAATCTGAAAAGTGTGTTATCATTCATTCGAAATTTCAGTGATTTATTCAAATTTTTGCAATTTGTGACTTTTGAAATTAAGTGCTTAATTACAACAACTTTGATTTCCGCTTTCAAAATTGAATTTTTGCGTGAAATTGAGTCAACTTTCAAATTTCAAAACTTGCATTGCTTTTGGTATTCCCTCTAAAATCATAAAATTCAAAATTTCAGTTTCCCTCTCTTTTTCAAAATTCAAATTTTGCATTTTTCGACAATCTTGGTAGGGTTTAATTTTGAGATTGCAACTTTAATTTGGCCTATCTACAGATCGTAAAATCACTCAATTTTTTCAGGTTAGCTATAAAATCATCATAACTTTCATCCCTGAAAATTTCGAAAAAAGTTGCGAGGACCATGTGCACTCCGAGCGCCACGGTCCCGGACATTTTTTTCGAAATTTCGGGAGATTGTCTTGATTGTATTTAACAACTTAAATCTGGAAGATTGGCTGGCTTTACTGAAATTTGCTACCTCTAAAATTCAAAATCTTCTCTCTCTCTTTAGTGCATGAGTTTTACAACAATAAGCCCTACTTACACTATTCTCGTTAGACGAAGCCTTAGAATTAAGTCCTTCCAAGGTTTAATTACTGAGGAGATGGAACCTAATTGGAATGGCCTTTTTAACGAGGACATGGGTAATTCCTCTAATACTCTTAATGATGAAGAAGCTCTCCATGAGGTTTCTGTAGAACAACTTTCAAAATTGGATAACCAATTTGATGATTTTCGAGAGTGGATGTCTCAAGAATACCCTGATAGTCAAGCTCTTCCTTTAATTGAGGGTCTAAAATGTATGCTTCAAAGTGATAAGAATGGAATTGATATTTTGCATGGTATTGCACACATTGTGGATTCAAATGTGATGCCTATGAAAAGTTGTGCCGAAACCTTAGGTTATACACAACCTCCTACTCAAGACAATCGTTCTATTCCTTTAACGACTCCTATTGCTAGTATACCTACTTTTACATCAAACATAATGACTACTTCAACACAAGACATTCCTCCTATGATCACTAGTCATGGGGGCAATCCTTCTTCTTCAATTAACCCTCTTCCTTCATTCAATCCAACTGCTTCATTCATTCCTTCAATGAGTGTTCCTATTATATCTCCACAAATGAACATGACACAAGGGGGCCATTCATTTAACCATTCCATTCCTCCTTGTAGTGTTCCTCCTGTCCAATCATCTCCTATGACTAACTATCATAGTGTCCCACCACCTTACTCTCTACCTTCTTTCAATAACATAACACCTCCATCACAATCTAACACGTCTAATAAGAACTCTTCGACTGAAGCGACCATTAACAATCTTGCACAAACTGTCTCTTCTTTACAGCAACAAATTGCCTCTATGAATCAATCCAAGTTTAGTGTGCCCACATTTGATGTTGCGAGCCCACTTTCTCTTGATATTGTTCGAGCTATTCCCCCTAAACATGTTGAAATTCCGCATTTGGATCTTTATAATGGTAAGGGTGATCCTCTAACACATGTTAAGACCTTTCAAACAATATGTACTGATTTTGCTTATGACCAAAGGTTGCTTGCAAAACTGTTTACTAGAACATTAAGAGACAAAGCCCTACAATGGTATTGCTCGTTGCCTTCCTATTCTATTACTTCTTTCGAACAACTTGCAAATGCTTTCATTCAACAATTTCAAAACAATATAAGTCCTAAAGTTACTTTGATTGATTTAATGCATTGTAAACAAGGTGTTAAAGAAAAAGTGACTGATTGCATTGGTAGATATAAGCATTTGTATGCTCAAATTTCTTTTCTAGTGCCTGACAATGATATTCAAAGAATCTTTATTTCTAATTTACAAAAAGACATTAGAGAAAAACTCCTATTTTCTGAGTTTACTTCTTTCCAACAGTTGTGCGCAACTCTTCACAATTATCAACTGACTGTGAGTCAAATGGAACAATCATATCCTATGGCTCCAAGTGATAAGGGTGATAGTAGTCAACAACCATTTGGGAAGTTTAAACCGAATAGAGAGTCCATTAAATTCAATGAAAACATCATCAACAACAATGTGAATGCAGCATCAGGTGTGTCTCCTATTTCTAAGTTTTTCAAGAAAGAAAGAAAGTTTACTCCTTTGAATGAATCATTGCATAGTATTATGAATAAGTTATTGGAACAAAATGTGCTTACTCTTCCTCCTATAAGGCAAATTGATCCTGCAAAGATTAATTCACCCTATTTTGATAACAAATCTTTTTGTCAATTTCATCGTCAACCTGGGCATGATACTAAAAAATGTTTTTCTTTAAAGGGGAAAATTCAAGATTTGATTGATAATAATACTATCTCTGTTTCTGGTGTGAATGATAAAGGCAACACATCTGTAGCTCCTCCTAACCAAAATCTTTAGATTTTTACTGATCCATTGCCTTCTCATACCTCTAATGCGATTGATACTACTGATTCCTCTGTCTCACCTGATGATCTCGTGTCTATGACTCTGAATGTGATTAATTTTGTGGAGCAACAGAAAATCCCTAAAGAACCTTCCATCACATTTGATTCCAGTGAAACTATCAGGGCACCTGATGGTCCTTTATATATAGTTGCAAAAGTCAAGAACACACCTTGTCGTGGAGTGCTTATTGATCCTTCTTGTATGGTTAATGTCATTACTGAAGAATTTCTTTTTACTTTGCAATTGAATCAAGTTATCTATGACAAAACAGATGTGGTTGTGAAACTATTTGATGCATTTTCTTCTCCTACAATTGGTTCTATTACATTGCCTATCGAGGTCCATAACAAATCCCTTGATGTGAACTTTGCTATTATTCCATCTTCCGAACAATTTCGTGTGAAGCTTGGCTATCCTTGGCTATCTTCCATGAAAGCTATTGCTTCTCCTATTCACAAGTGTTTGAAATTTCCCCATAATGGTGAAGTTGTTACTGTCAATCATAGTCTCTTTAAACCAGCTGAAAGAACTTCTAGCGTTCCTTTTGATTATTTTTGGCCTAAACAATTCCAATCTCTTCCTCCGCGAAGTGATCATATTTTCAAATCTTATCAAAAGTGGAAAAAAGACATGATCCTATCTCTAAGTGAACCTAGAACACCCAAACTTGACATTCCTATCATTCTTGAGAAGGAAGTTCTTCCTTTGAAAGATAAAACCAATGTCTTTCCTCAAGAAGATTCCCAACCCATCCCTATGGATGTGACTATGTCTATATCTAATAAACTTCCTAAAAGTAGACCTATACCTCCTCGTCATGATGGACGTGGTCTCCTTCCTAAACCAAATATTCCTCCTTTGTATGGAGCAGTTCCTCCTCCTTCCTCTTATGGAGAGAAGAGACTTTCCTCTTCTCCTATTATTCAACCTAAAAGACCACAACCTAAACACCCAAGTGATAAGGATGAGAACATTCCTCCTCCTCAATCTTCTCAACTTCCTACTAAGACTAGACGAAATCATTCTGCACGTGAACACTGACGAAAGCGTCGTCTTAGAGCTCAGGCAGCTGCTTCTCAAACTTTGCAATCCCCAAAAACACCTTCAACAAGCATTATTCCATTTTCTCCTCAGCCGACGATTGAGCCAAAATCTCCTAAACATAAGATGCATGATGGTCTTGATCCTGTGCGAGTTAAAGATCCTATTTTTATAAATCTTGATGATGATATAGATGAAAATGTCATTCATGATGCAAATGTTACTCCTGTTCATTCTGATAGTGAATATGAACTTGTTGATATTGATAACCATTTATCTAACGCATTTTCTAAAGCACTTATCCTAGCTCCTAGACAAGAACAATGTGGCTCGGAACATGAACATAGCCCTTGTTTGGATCTTGTGATAGCTCCATCTGTTGTGTTGGATGTTCCTCCTCTAACATGTTTCCTACCTTCCCGAAATATTGATCAGCAAGATCGGGGGGTAGATGACGTGCTAGACTAGTTTCATTAGCATAGCAGATTCTCTCCCCCTCTCTTTTGTTACTTCTTCTATATGTTATTCTCATTCTTCTATTTGTTGTCCTTAGTGTTGTCTACTTGAGGACGATGCAAAGCATTAAGATCTCTCGATCTCTCTCATGTTGACTCAAAAGACACATGTGTTCCCTTCTTCTAGGTGACCTTCCTTGATTGGGGAATGAAGAACAATTATGCATACATACATATGATATACATGAATTATCATACAGCATACTGACCCCGAGGAAAGCGAAGTCACCTTGTGCTTTGTGTTTTGTGTCTATTATCCTTGGGCTTATCTCACACTTGGGGGCTAAATCCTTGTGATAACATGCTCCTTTCCTTTCTCATTCTTATATGTATCACTACCTTAAAGCAATCACCCCCGGTGAGGTGTGTGCGATCGCTTTAACGTAGGGGGCATACATCCCGTTCATATCTTTTCAAGATACTTGAAAATTTCTTGGCAAATTTAGCCTTGCCTTGAAAATTTTTGATATCTTTCTTGCATGACTCGTAGTGAGGGAACCTTACTACTGACAGTCATGGTTCTCCCTCGTGATCTTCCCTTTTACTTTGTCAATCGAAGTCGTAAGATCCTTAGTCCACTAGGGGCTTGGTGTATCTTGCCTCCTTGATGTGGTGAAATTTTTTCAATGTTGTTTCCTTGTACTTTACCGGAAGTATGAGCGTACTCTTATACTCCCGCTAAAGTGGGGGCTAAATGTAGCGTCCTAAAATTGTGACACTTGCAATTTTGACTGCATTTGGGTCTTCACGATGGTGACGCAACACTGAACTTGAATGGAGACCCCGAAACTTTCTCATGACACCAAAAACTGCATTTTTCCAGCACCCTGCCTGATCCTCCTTGCACCCTGTTGTCCCAGGAGGTGGGACCAAAGCGCCCAGCACCCTGATCCTTCAGGACCAGGGCGCCCAGCGCCCTAGTCCCTGGCCCTATTTTTGGGCCCGGTCTCCTATGGGGCTTCGGGTCTTTTTGTTTGCAATTTGGAAAATAACATTTCCTGGTCGGCCTAAGGTCGGGAAAATCAGTCTTTTAACCCTAATTGGCAAGTATATAAACTACTTTTCCTCTTTCATTTTGAGGAGGAGGGAAAAAGGTGAAAACGATATTCAAACATTCAAGCATTCAAGCATTCAAGCATTCCTTCAAGCAATTGATCATTCTAAGTCTCCATTCAAGGCTAAGTGTTGCATTCAAGACAAGGATTCAACCATTGAAGAGGAGATCACATATTACAACATACAACATACAACATACAACAAACAACAACATCTATACCTTCGCATATAAGGATACAAACATCCTTACAACAAGGTATTAGTACTTGTTTTACATTACATTTACAGCAATTTCTCATTTCTTGGTTAATTCCAAAACCGGGGTTTGACCTAAAGGCAAACCCTTAATCCCTAACCCCCCAATTGTCTTCGCTTTTCTGTGTGTAGGTTGCAGGTACGCGGCTGAAATTGAAGATCTGGAATCCTTGTGCAGAGACGAACAGATCCCCCTTCGTTTTGCAGATTTTTCGGAGGACCGTGTGCACGCCGGGCGACATCGTCCCGTCAACTTTTGCTCAAATTTGCAGAACAGCGCCGTCTTGACATTTTACTGTTAATTCCAGGTCTGTAGCTTCATATCATATTCCTATCTCTGTTTATAAGTGAATCTTTCCTACTTTGCATGCATTCCTAGTTCAATCTTTCTATCTACATTCTTTACAAAAGAGGGTATCCTTGCTATCACAACCCTTGAAACTCATTTAGAATCCAATCTTGCATTGCGTGGGATTGGATCTTGTGGGTTTCAACCCCTCTTTTGAATGTAAAGTCCCTCCTAAGTGAAAACCATCAACCCTAGTGACTCTCCCTTCTCTCTCCTCGGAGTTGGGGAGGGGAGAACGACTAGGGTTCGATTTTTCCGCTTTACAAATATGATATGAGATTTTGGTTGCGATTCTTTCAGAGATTAATGATATGCTCTTTGGTGAGCAAAAGGAAGCCATTGTGTGCAGTTTCACATGCACCGTGTAAACTGGTAGCAGAACAGAGTAGAATAGAGCATCAGAAAAAACTGGTACATAGTGAGAGTTAATAGAGCTTAAACTAGATCTTATCTAGCATGGTTAGATGCATATTATGAGTTCATTTTTGTTTGTAATCATCTTGTAGTATTGTGTAAGTTAGTGAGACTTCTATTTGAGCAGTGAGCTCTAGGCGGTTGGCCTAATGGCATGTGCAATCCCCTTAATGTAATATTTATATACCTTTATCAAGTATATAGATATTGTGGGTATCATCCCCATCGTGGTTTTTCCCTTTGCAAGGTTTTCCATGTATAAATATTGGTGTTATGGTGTTGCTTCTTTATGTGTTATTTGGTATATGCACTTTAATTTTATTTACAGTTAATTGGTTTATAAGCAATAAGTTCAAATCTAACATTAACTGTAGAACACTGATTCATCCCCCCTCTCGGTGTTCTTGGATTCCAATAGATTATGCTAACCCTATTCCATGATTATGATGATGATTGAGTTGATGTTATGATGATTGCAAATGTATTCTAGTGTCTTTGTGATAGGGATGATATCATACCACTCATTGCAAGCATGATATGGCATTGCGGCCCTCTAAAACTTGCCTGATTATTTATGATATATTATTGTATATGTTGTATCATGGTTATTGGTGATTGTAGGATTGCAGGTACCAGACATCGACTCCATCTAGCCTCACAGGTTTGAGTGTGTCTTATCCCAATGGTAAGGTATGGAGATGACATGTGTTTCCCTCTTCATACTTTAGGCTTAAGTTGTCTACCTTGTCAGGATGTGTCACAGTGCAAGTTGGTGGTTAGTGTCTTTTGTCGATAGTTGACCCTATGTCGGATTTCCTCAAGGTGTTGTGAGTATGTGATTAATATTTGATTAATATATTATTAATACTATAGTTGATTTATTTGATAATTGATTATTTGGATGATTAATTAATATTTATTTTAATTGGCTTGATTAGTGATTTTTATTTTTTTTGATAAAAGTGGGCGAGCCACTAAACTATATTTTATTGGCTTGATTAGTGATTATTGAGCTTAATTTATTTGAATAATACTTTATTGACTTATTGGTGCCTTGATATTTATTTAATTGGTTTAGTGATTTATTGTTTAATTGATTATTTATTTATTTATTTTATTTATTGTTTAATTATATTTTCTAATGTTGGCTATGATTTTATATTTATTTATGGCATTTATTTTATTGGTTTTGATTTATTTAATTGAGCTTGATTATTTATTGATTGTTTAATTACTGGTTGAGAATTTATGTATATCCGTACATTTATTTATTTATCTATCGGTTATCTAATTATTGATTGATGGTTTATTTATTTGTTATTATTTATTTACCTAACTCTTGTTATGATTCGCCCTCTTGGTAGTTGTGATTGTGAGGATATTATTATTTAATTGTTTGTTTGTTTATTTATATTATTTGTGGTTTATATTTAATGTTGTCAAATTGTTGGAGTTTGACTTTTTTGGCCTTTTTTAGAGCTTATTTTGATTTCATTATGGTTTTACGAGCCTTATGGGTTAATTTTATGTTATTGTGAGGTGTGTGTACAAGTTTGGGCAAGTTTTAGTCATTCTGGGTTCCATTTTTGAGTTTTTCACTTTTGTTGCAAAAAGCGCTAAAAGATTGAACAAAAGCACCACTTTATGCAACAAAGGTGCTACTATAAGTGACAATAGCACCATTCTGCTTATTTTAGGGTTTTTGACAGTTTTGACCCTTCTAATTTGGTTTTTCTGATCTGTTTGATTTCCAGAGGCTTTGATTTGATGTGTTTGAGTTTCTTGGGGCATTGTGCTATTTATATACGATGCTTTTGTATTCATTTGGGCTTCAGAAAGAAGTTTCATTCTTGTCCATTGAGTTGTTGTAGTGTTTCTCCAACAAGTTGAGTGAACCCTTGTTGTTTAAGGATGGACTATTGATGCTCCAATGAGAGGATATGATGTGCCTTGTTGTAGAGGATTATGTGGTGATTTTGGCATTATGTTTTTCCCCTATTTATGTGTATTTTTTCATCTTGAGGATTTTGACTATTGTTGTAATATGACATTGTGAGCTATATGGCTTGGTTTTTGATGTATAGTTCTCCGTGGAGGATTATGGATATCATTTATTCTTTTGGAATAAATGTTCATGTGATTTTATTGTTCACCCTAAGATATCGGTCCATGATTAGGGGGAGTGGGCTCTTGCATGTGTAGGACTAGGGTCATGAGCAATAGACCTCAAGGAAGGGGTCTAGATCAGATGGAAGTACATGAAGAGTTTTTCTTTGTATTTGCAAGTGATAACCTTAATAATTGATTAGTGGGTTTGGGTAATCAGGATTCACTTAATCAAGATAATGAATTTGTGTTGTATGCCCTAATGGCGGGTCCTAGGGAGAGGATTTTGGGATCTATGGTTGGGAAGACCGTTGGAGTGGTAAACTGTCCTCCCTTGTTTGTATCCAAGGTTGAGGTGGATTCCACATGAGGCTAGCATGTGATGACACTCTTCCCTACATGTGTTCATTATCCTTATGCCTTTTTGTTGATTAAGCCTCTGGGAGTTTATTGTTTTATGATTAGCCTTGTGATGTGTTTAGGGTATTTCTCTTGGTTGTTATCTTTGTGGATTTCATGTTTAATTCTTTGGTAGTTAGTGTCAGCCTAGTTCTTGAGTGTGAGTTGGAACCCCATGTCATCTTTTAGCAAGGGGGGTGGTTCCTCCTTGGATCCACATGGTCGATTGGTTTGATTCCTTCTTTCATTGGTGTGTTTTTCATTAGATGCTTGCATACATGGATATGGATTTATATTATCTCATCATGTGGATGGATCTTTGGAGCATAAACTATACAATTGGAATTGATATCATGTGTTTTTGTATCTCGAGAAAGATGTAATAGTTAGTATCTTGTGAACATATGTATTAGGACTTGTAATAGGTGGATTTCAGAATGAGTTGTATTGAATGGGATTGTTGTAAATGGATATTCAATGTGTATATAATTATAGATTAGAAAGGAATTAAATGATTGAGTGATATGATTGGATTATCTTTTGTATATCTTATGGGTGGTATTGGATATGGTAATAATCATGTATGTTGTGATTTGGAAGTTGCTAATATTTAATGTTAGTTATCTTTGGAATATGTAAATGAATGGGTAGTTGTAGGTTTGTATGAACTCTATAATTCTCCATTATGAAAAGTTGATCTCTAGGTGTTGTGATAGTATATTGTATCAAGATGATATTATAAATGTAAAGGAGATTATGTATTCTTATGCCTTGTATTCTTATGTGTTAGGACATGATGTAGTATTCGATGTTATGACTTTGAAAGATGTGAGATGTTGTAATTAATGCATTGGAATGTATTGTTACAAATGTTCAATGTGTAAAAGATAGATATTTGGATGCTATATTGGATCAGAAAATGAATGACTAGTTTATATGTGTTCTTGTAGTGTATGAGTTCATGAGTTGGTCTTGCATATATATATGGGATTCTATTTGGAATAAGTTTTATACGTGTTCTAATCCTTGAACATGTATGTGAGTAGGACCTTTATGAGATGTGATGTGATTCTTAAGGAATGATCTAGTTTTATCGTAGAAGATAGTTAATTAGATTCATGTTGTGATGGATGGATTAAGACAAGGAAATTAGGAACATTTGGTTGGGTGTTTAAAATGAGTCCAAGAATCAATGGGTTATGAAAGGTATGCATTGGAAATAAATAACTCATGATAGGAAGAAAGTACTTGAGTAGAACTTAAATGGAATGTTTATGGTTTTATGATATGGATGTCTTATTGTGATGTTGCTATTAAATAGTGATGTTAAGATACCCTAGGAAAAGAATGAATGGATATATGTATATGGTTAAGTTGTTATTTCCGATTGTGTTATATATTATATTAGATATGGTTATGTTACAATGTTTTATCCGTACATGTGAAGTAAGTCTATGTTTTGGAAGTAATGATAGTTTACTATGTTGCATTAGTAGATGATATAAAAAACAAATTATCTCTATATGTTAGTTAGTTTAGTTATTCTCTCTAGGGTATTTTATCAGAACGTGTAGTACCCCTCCTTGATCAGACTCTTTTTGTATGTTTTTGATTGACTTCAGTGGAGCTTTATTGTATATTGATTCAGATTTTATGCAATTTTATTTCATGCTTTATCTGGATTTGTGGTGTATAATTTTATGCAGTATCTCAGTGTTTATGATTAATGTTATTTTATGGATCATTATCATGGATTGACACTCTTACCTTATATGTGTGATGCATTATTTATATGTTGCATGTTTGCAAGTGTATTGGGATGCGTGGGGATGATTTTCCTTCACTCACTCCAATGAGATGGGGAACCTCACGATTCTCCTTCATCGGTGTGTGTGTCATGTCTATATATATATACATATTTGTCTATATGCACGTCTAGATTCTTTGGTGCAGGACATTGCAGGTACTAGTACCGGGTAGGTACATGGTATCGACTCCACTTGACTTCACAGGTCTGAGTGTGCCTTATATGTTCGATGAGAGTGGACGAGATAACTGTTGGACCCTAACTTGATCTGTAGTTACACTTGTGTGAGTGTTGTTAGTCAGTTGTCTTTCCCATTTGGCCGGTATGCGAGTCATAGTGCTTTCGTATGGTCATTTGTGAGTCATCATTTGATCATTCTTCATTTTGCATGCTTTATTTCATCTAAATGGTTATTTAATTGAATGGATGATGCTATCTTATGTTGGTGTAATTAGTTAATTATTATGCTATGAGATTATTGATTTAATTTAACTAATGAGTTGCTAAGCATTAAATGGTTAAATTGGCTTATTTCATTGTGAATAGTTGTATCATTATATTGTGAAAAGGAAATAAGTAATTGCCTAGCCATTTAAATGTTAAATGCTTATGTTGAAAGAAAGTATTTTGGAAATAGAAAAATATTAAGTTTTTCTTTTTACCTATCCATTTGACTTTTGTATTTTATTTATTGGAAAAGAATTGTTTTTGGATAAAGTTAAATCTGATTGCTTTTTACTTTTTAAATAATTTAAAATGATTGGTGGAGAAAACTTTTAACCTAGAAAGTTTAGGTTGGAATGATTTTTCCCATATATTCCTAGAAATTCACGGGAAGGGCAGGGCATAAAATTTGGGAGAGAAATTTGGAAAACCATTCTGAAGGAGGAGCTGGAATTTGATTTGGTTTGCAAGGATTGGGATTCTTCCATCATTTTGCTTTCTAGTTTGCTTCAAGGTTGGATAATCTCTTGTTGAAATTTAAATTTAATTATTTCAGTTGCTTCCTGTGTGTTAAAAAAATGCAAATCTCTTTGTAGATTCTTGTGGAATGATTGGAATGGAAGAAAGAGTGTCTGTTATTGTTGATTTTGTGAAGCTTATATCATATGATTGCTTATAGGAAATAAATGGCTCATTTCTCTATTTGATGTATGTTTTTGTTCTTGAAAATCAACTTCTTAAATTACCTCTTCTATTGGGAATAGAATGAATTAGATTTAGTTGTTGTGTGCTTTCTAGTATCTAATTGCCCAAGATTTGGGGTTTATGTTGGCAAAAATTGGTTATTGCCTTTTTCTAGCTGCAAGGAATTCTTCATGTGTATGGAAGTGAGGAAATTTATCTTAACCCTTCTTCTACCTATTGAAATCTTCTATTGTTGCCTAAATCTTTATTTATTAGGTGCTTGGGTGATTTTATTTCACCATTTACCTTATTGGTAAATATCCCTTTGTCACTTGGATTTTGGCACTATGTGTGTGTGTCATGAAATGATCAGGGAATGAATCATTTTCTTGTTAATCAGTTTTATATGTTATGGAGGCATGTATTTAATTTGTTATGTGGACCTTACCTTACCTTGTGGCAGGCTAGTCCCACCGCACGGGTCAGTAGTGTCTACTACCCGCAGGTAGCAGTACTATCGGTTCGCAGTACTGCTACGCGGTAGCAGCACTACTGGTTGGTAGGAATGCTACCGGATGGTAGGACTGCTACCGGTTGGTAGCAGTGCTACCAGTAGATAGGCCTGCTACCGATCGACAGTAGTACTACCGGCAGGTAGTGTCTGTTGCATCGGCAGCAGCAGTACTATGGGCATGTAGTGTCTATTGCCTCGGCAGTAGCACTACCGTGGGTTGGCCTTGGCCCCTACGTGACCTTGTACCTTCGCGGTACAACTTTTTATGTGCCATGAACTTAATTTGCTATAAAATAAAATATTTTAAATTTGGTTTTTAGTGTTGAATACAAATGGTAATTTTCAAAGTGATTTTAATTATGTGGATTTAATAAATTTATTTATTGAAATCAAGGCATAAATTAGTTATTCAAATTGGTAAATTTTGGATGTTTTATTAAAATTGATTATACGTTTGTATAATTCATATCGTTATTTCGTTGAAAAATAAATATGGATTTTATTCTTTTTTTTTTTTTTTGATCAGTAAAAGGCCGAAGCCAGAGAGATTTTATTAATTAAAAAAATGATAATTACAACTCCATTCAGTGTGGGCACCGATAGGAAAGAATGGAGGGAAGAAAAGCTCTAGTCTAGCCCAGATCCATTAATGGATCAGAAAACTAATGCTATAGAAAGCTAATAATAAAGAACAACATATAGGAATCCCTGGATAATTCACATCCAGGTTAATCTATTTGAAAGAATACTTAAAGATCGTCCAGAATTTCCTATGTGCTGCGATTCAGCCCTTCCCTGATAATGTTGTCTTCAATAATGATGACCAAACACAACTCTAACCTGAATTTTGATCTTGCCCGATTTGTATCAAACCATTCCACTGTTCTGCATAAGAACCTTATCGCACCTTACAACCAAGATCAACATTAGAATGTTTAAAATTATTACGTTTAATAAAAAATTGACAACAACTTGAAACATAACTTCTTATTTGATTATTAATGTCAACTTCCCTAAGAGTGTATCAAACCCTTAATCTTGTCGAGACAATATCTACAAGAAACCCTCAGTCTTGCCATACAATAGATCACTACAAAAAAATGTTAGCCAATAAAAAACCCCATCCATAATGCCAAGCCTATACCAGAACAACCACTAAAAACCCCCATCCATCAAAAGCTTTAGACTTGAAAAGAACTGACTTCAAATTCAATATACTGCCTACATTTTTATCATAATTTGTCGCCAGGACGATCTAAAAATCACCTCACTCCTAGTAGAGATACTGATGGATATAAAAATCAAAGAAAAAACCTTTGAAGAAGACTGAACATATAATTACTTCTAGATAGTCCACCAATTTAAAATACTAAAAGAATAGACAGATAGAATCCTTTCAACCTTCACAAATCTTATTTAGAAAAGTGAAACCTAGAGCGGTCATCCTTCTCAATTTGGGAAACCTTCCTTTCAAAAGACAAAACATCTTTGCTTATGAAAATAAAACCTGCCAATAGAAGTGTGAATACAAGAAGATGACCATATATATATATATATATATATATATATATATATATATATATAAGCATAAAATTAAGAGAATAAAAGCACAGAGCAGAGATTTATCATACCTAGCCAAGAGCTAAAAGAGCTTCATGATGAGCATGCTCTTTCAACAAAAGGATCTAAAAATCACCTCACTCTTACAGAGATACCTAATTTAAAACACTAAAGAGAGATTTTAAAATGATGGCCTCCCCCAAAACAGAGACAAGCACCGAAGGTAGGAAAGAAGACAAAGAGAATTAATAGAGAGAAACCTTCCATATTTCACAAATCTCTTTCAGAAAAGTTAAACTAAAGGCGGTCGTCCTCCCCAATATTGTAAACCTTCCATTTCAAAGAAATAACATCTATGCTTATAAATAAAATACTGCCAATAGAAGTTCGTATACAAGATGATATATATATATATATATATATGTATGTATGTATGTATGTATGTATGTATGTATGTATGTATATACATATATGTGTATATATATATATACATATACATATATATGTGTATGTGTGTGTGTGTGTGTTTATAAACATATATATTGTGTGGGGGAAAAAGAGACACTAAGCAAACATGCCCTAATCTCACTTTCAATCACACACTTGTGGAATACGAAAGAGCCTAGAGGTATCACACAATTGGCTACTTCTCTCTGTGGAAGAGAGAGCCACGGGCTACCTATTAGGATTTCTATTCCTTTGTTGCAAATGATAGATAAAATGATGCAAGTTCAACTACTAGCCCTAGAGTGTAAGTATGAACTAGTAACAAGATTGCAAGATTGAGATTAAGTGATGAAAAGATGTAAACACAAGGATAAAAGGAGAATGCAGATGTGTACCTAGGGTTAAAATCTGAGTGGAAATGTTTGGGACGAGGGCGCGGGCACCACTGTCCTGATTCTGCACCTGAAACTGTTGTTTTGCAACCAAAAAAGCTGTCAGAAAAATGCTGAAACTGCTGTCAAACAGAAGGACTAGGGTGCCCAGCGCCCCTGTCCCAAGGACCAGGGCACCCAGCACCCCTGTCCTGGTAGGACCAGGGCACCCCACGCCCCTATCCTAGTCTTTTTCTCTGCAATTTGGTGTGAAGTTCAGTCTCCGTCTGCTTCCGTCGGATCTGCAACTTGCGGCGTCGTCCGAATCCCGAAACCTGCACTTATATCTGAAAAGGTATGGTGGGTGGCTATATAGGGTTTTGCCTTAGTCAAACCCCCACTTTGGTGATTTCCACCTCCATGAATAGCCAAGTTGTATTGTAAAATTAGTGTGTGTGCAGACCTTGTGTGTGTGCAAGATCCTAAAATGCAAGTAAGCAAACTAGAGCAACCTAGAAAGTAAACCCTAATTGCTTGCAAATGATAATGTAAATGCTCCAAATCAAGATGTAAAGAGATCTAAAGTGTGAATACAAGTGATATAATGAGGCTTATGCAAAGACATGAAAACAAAATGAAATCATACCCAACCCCAAGGGAGGGGTACAAGCCAATCTTCAGTCGGTGATCCCCTATTGCTCTTCAATGTCTTCAAAGCCCTAAATGGATGAATGAAATTGATGAATGCTTGATGGATGGATGTTGAATGTTGTTGAAGTCTTCAAAGATCTACTCTTTCACTGCATAGAAGGCCCTTGAAACCAAAAATCCGGTCCTTTCAAATGAAGAAAGAGAGCTCTTATATATGAAACCCTAGGTCTTAATTTCAACTTTTGGCTAACCTAGAGATTGAATCTCCTGCCAATTTCTTGGGGTTAAGCTTTATTTTATGATTGGATCGCGCTCCTAAAATTTTGGGAAAAATGTCCGGGACCATGTGCACGTCGGGCGCCATGGTCCCGACAACTTTTCACCAAATTTTCAGGGTCGTCGGATATGATGATTTTAGAGCGAATCCCAAAGTTACAGCTGATTTTGAGATGTTTTGACCCCCGAAATTAAGCCCCCAAGTTCAAAAGAGGACCTAATTAGGGTTTTTGATTAAATGATGTATTGGAAGAATAAAATGAAAGGGGCACACTTTAATGAAAAGGGCCCAACTTTATGATATGGGAGATGATGAAATAGAACCTTAGACCTAATTAATTTAATTAATTAAGTGCTAAAGGGGAAATGCAATGCAAAATGCAAAATGTGCCAAGGCGGGAGCTAAACCAAGTGTGAAATTGTACCACTTTAGCAAGTGCGTACAATTTATGACGCTACATATATATGTATATTTATATATATACTACTGGAACCAATTTAACCATAAACTAAGAGAGCAGAGTAAATGTGAGCATAAATTTAAGAGAGCAGTAAATATGAATTAAGAGAGAAGTGCTTTATCAAAAATAACTTCAGGAGGTTGAGATGACAAACATAATCAACTTAACCCAGAAGCTACATTTAGCCCCCACTTTAGCGGTCATATGAACACTACGTGCATATGCAAGCTAAAGTACAGGAAAGTAAACATTATTTGAAAAAGGATATATCCATAAGTTTGTCGAACGAAGCCCCCAACGGTATCTGCAGTACACAGTTAGGAACCACAACCTACAAAACCACATGTTAGATCACAAAATCACCTAATGCTTACTAAGGAAGGTGATGAAAATTCAAGGGTACCTATATGCCCCCCCCTGTTTCGGCTTGCTAATTTTAGTGAGTTGAAGCAGGGTATCATGTTTACCACTTTGAATTGTTAAAGAATATTGATGACAAATGCTCACAAGAAGATTTGATATGAGATCAGAAACTAATGGAGAATCATTTGGTAAGAAAGAGGACTAAATCTCAATTCCAACACAACAAAGAGTGTGAGGGTTTGAGATTTCTCTAACACAAGATGAAGGATGTAAATGGAAACAAAATGCAAAGAGAAGAAAAGAAAGCATGAATACACACATTGGTGATCCATGAGAAGAATAGTGAGAGAGAAAACATGGACTTCTCGCCCCTAGATCTTGTCTAGGTGATCCATGGAAAAAAGGACATGGAAAACTAGCCCCTAGAATTTGTCTAGGTGATCCATGTAAGGGAGGAGAGTGAGAAAGTCAGCCTTATGCCGCTAGTTCCACTCAACCTCATGCATGTGTGTGTAAGTGAGGTTAGAAGCACCTCATAGGAGTCTATGCCCGAGTATGCTACAACCTATATATGTTTAGTACAAAAGTGTGACATCTCGCTCTAAGAGTCTGCTCTGGTTCCGAGAATAATCACCTTGCATAAAAGAAAAATGGAGACATCTTGCTCTAAGAGTCTGTGCTCTGGTTCCAAGAATGACCCATTGCTCAAAAAGTGTCATGTTTATGTCATAAGAAAAGTAGAACAAGGATACCTACCTTCATCACAAAAGAAGATACCCCAAAAATGCAACAATGTCATAGATCCAAGCAAGAGAGTTTTGCACTCTTTAAGCAAGGATAAGATAGTTGAAAAGGGATATCTTGTAGTATGCGTAAAGGAGATCCTTAGAGGAGAAGAGATCTTTGTACAAAAGACACCTATCCCCGAGAGGAATTGTCTTAGACAAATATAACATCTTCTAGAATAAGACAAAGAAGAGAATAAGAATGCAATACTTCCTTCTTTTGCGAGGTGAAAGTGATTCTTAATGAAGGATGATGCTCTTTTTAACCCAATTGGGAGAGTGAATTCATTATGGATGTATTTTACCAAGTGAAAAAGAGGTTGTAGTCAAGGACTTACACCTCTTGTAAGAGAGAATCCTTGAACAAACAACAACAAATGCATACAAGGAATAACATCAAGTAATGAAGTTCACACCATCCACGAAATAGGAAAAAGTGGATCCTTAGATAAAAATAAGGAAAGATCATTGCCTCCCAAGGATAAGGACAATGAGAAGGACTTACACAATCTTCTAGGGAGAGATTTAGACATAAGCAAAATGTACTACATACCCACATGAGTTCATGCAAGCAAGATATTAGTGTATGTAAAATGCTCCTTACAAGAAGTTTGTAGGATAAGAAAGAGAATACACATCTTCTCCCATATCTAGAAAAAAGAGGATTCTAAAGCAAAGATGATCAATATTTCCACACTATTACCCCATAGGAACAAGAGATAACATAGAAAAATTAGGCTATTATGTTGCTTCAAAAATATGATTGCACTTGAAATTGTACCATCATGAATGACAATGAGCCCCCAGTAAATGAGCTACCAATGTCACATAATGATGAGCAACATAATAGCCATTAATGTTATTTAAAGACATGATAGATTGAATGAGGTATTTGAATATGACATGTTGAATGCTCAACCATAAGTGAGATCAAAAACATGTATAAAATGATAAAAATTGAAGAAGGAAAGTTACGAGAAATCTTAGAAGAGAGATGAGTGTAATTTATTAGAGTCTTATCCCTGGAGGAAAGGACTTTATGATGAATAGGAGATAAAGATTCATAAGTGGATTTAGAAATTTGAGGGGAGTCATAAAGAGATTTGTTCATCACCAAGATTTCCTTATGGGGGGAATGAGAGTTGATAGAAGTAGAAGATGATTTAGTTGAAGTGAGATCATCATCACTATTAAATATAGCATTCACATTGAGAGATGGTCTTTTAGATGCTTTGGTGGGCTTAGAAAGATTATATCCAAGTCCAAATGAATATTCATGCATGTTATGTTCTAAAGGAACTTTAATTCCTTGTTCATTTGCACCACAACCATTTCCACTATAGCCACTCTTAGCCAAAATATGAAAACCACGACCATAACAATTAGCCATTTCAGAAAGAAAAGGTGGTTTTTCATAAGACAAAGAATCAAATTCTTCAGAATTAGAGGTGTGAGGAGAAGAAGTTTGAGAAGCGGCCACAAAATTATTGCTCATAGGTTCAGGTAAGACTGATTCATCTCTAGTTTCTTCCTTCTTTTTAACTTTAAGCTCTCTAGGAGGAACCCTATATTCACCTACAAAGGTGGGATTGAAATCAAGGTATCCCCAATCATCTTCTGCGAGAACCTTCTCAGGATAAAAAGCCTTTTCATGTGTAGATTCAAGTTGAGAAGAATCTTCTTCAGGAAATTCAGACTCATCCAAAGAATTTTGATTATCAGAGGGTAATGATTCATCCATAGGTATCTTGTTTAACGAGTCATCACTAGAAGAGGAAGGCTTAGAAGAACTCCCTTTGGAAGTAGATGTTTGCAAACAAGCTTGAAAATTAGTATCACCTATCAAGGTATATGTCTTATTATTATAAATAAATTTAACTTGTCTATGCAATGTAGAGGGGACAGCTTGCATACTGTGAATCCAAGGTCTCCCTAATAACAAGTTGTATGTTAGATTTCCCGACATAACATGGATAGGAGTAGGCAAAGTCATAGGTCCCACTATGATGGGTAAGGTGATAATACCTAATGAAGACTTAGCTACATTATCAAAGCCTCGAATGGGATGAGAGTCAGGCTCAATAAGGGACGTATCCACATTCATCTTATGCAATAGATTAATGCTACACACATTAAGGCCAGAACCATTATCTACCAGTGTTCGTCTTATAGCAGTGTCATTTATGATAACCACAATCATCAAGGAATCATATTGATGTTGAATTTCACTAGTAGGCAACTCATCTTGAGTAAACACAATTTGAGCTTTAGGATTCATCACAGAGTTAACCAAAGACACTATATTACTAGATGTATTAGGTGGAGGAACATTCAAATCTTTCAAGGCATCTTGTAACATTCCATGATGAGCGGAAGAAGTTTGGATCAAATCCCAAAGGGATATCTTAGTAGGGGTAGCTTTAAGTTGTTCTATGAGATCATATTCCTTACCAAGAACTTGTGAAATATGAGGAGCTTGAGGAAGAATAGGTTGGGAAGGAGGAAGTGAAGTTGGGATAACTGGAGGAGGATTAGGCTGCCTATTATTTCTAGTATTATAGGTATGAGCAACCGCATTATAACTCTCTCTAGTTATTTGCTTAGCATACTCATAAGGGCTCTTAGTAGAATAACCTCCTTGCACAGTAATAATAGGTTTGTTAGGAGTGCAAAAAGAATCATTAGCATAACCACCTTGAACCACTAAGATAGGCTTATTTAAAGGTTGAGAATTTTGAGAAGGACAAGCACCTTGGACAGTGAAGAGAGGTTTGTTAGGTGTTTCATTCACACGTATCAAATTGATTGAGGATGGTTTAGACGAATGAACAAAAGTGTTGGAAGAATTATTGATAGTCTTCTCTTGCACTAAAATCTTATCACAGATTAAATCAATTTTAGGAGAGAGACAAGGGGTAGGCATTGATGTTCCAGTAGGAAGAGTAATACTAGGAAAGGTCATATCATCCTCTATCATCAAAGGATCTACATGGGGAATAAACTCTCTAAGAGAAGGGTCAACATTATTCTCTAAAGTCTCACCTTTGAGATGGAGATCTTTGAAAGAGATGTTAACCATCTTGCCTTGAACTAGGGTTTCCTTATGAGTAGAACCAAGTTGAGGAGAGGGAGATGCTTTATTTTTAGAGGGAGAATAATTGAGATTCAAGGAAGGTGAGAAACTATCAAGGGAGTTTTCAATCTTGATTTCATCCCCTTTGGCTAGGGTTCTCTCATGGAGTAGAGAATAATCTACACCTTCTTCTAATGGTTCATCCCAAATAGGGAAGTGGTTGAAAGAAATGTTTGAAGTATTATCAATTTCAGGAGAGGAGATAACATTGTTTATTAATTCCTCATCCTTAGGAGGGAGAGCATCAATAGATGTGTTAAACTCATCATTTTTCCTCAAAATATGTTCAATATGATCTTTAGGGGAGAGAGAATTAAGGAAATTGCTTATTATTTCATCTTCTTTCTCTAAGGGATGTTTATGGGTAAGACAAACTTTAGGAGAAGGGTAAGCATTTATCATTAATTCATCATCTCTAGTGGGAATTTTGTTGGAAAAGGAAATGCCATCACTAGGAAATGTAGGGATAATGTCATCTTCTTGCACAAAAGGATCCTCATGAAGGGAGTGTTTTTTAGGAGGAACATGAACATATGTCTCCAAAGATTCATGCTTAGGAAGGAGATCTTTGAAAGAAGTGTTCATAACCTCTTGTTGCACTAACATGCCCCCATTGGAAGGACCAACTTTAGGAGAAAATAAGTCAATGTCCATCAATGCATTTTCACTTAGAGAGGCATCATGTAGGGAAGGTGAAGTAACATTAAGAAAGGTGTTTATGATATCATTCTCTTCCTCTAGGATAGCTAAATAGGAAGGGCACATTTTAGGAGAATTGTCAAGATCACTCTTAAATTCTTCATCCTTAGAGAATGGGAGAGTCTCAAAGGGATTAGTAGCAACTCTTTTAGGCACTAAAATGTTGTTATATATGGGGGGAGGTTCTTTAGGAGAAGGAAAAATTGAAACAAGGGAAGCTAACCCATTATCACATCTATGAAATGAATGCATCATGACAACAATTTTCCTCTTTCAAATGATAACACATGCAAAATAGAAGGAAATGTTTAATTTTAACCAATGCAAGCACTTAGAATGTAGATTTAGAAAACGAAATTTATGATTCAAATGAGTTCCTAAATCAGATTTGAAATTATTGATCCCAAATAAGCTATCCACAAGTTCAACTTTGAATTGAAAAATTAGGGTTTTAGCAAAAATTTCCTCTAGATTTTTGAATCTTGCAAGAAATTAAAACTTGTAAATACGAATTTGAATTTGAAATAGCATAAACACTCAAATTTGAAAACATAAATCAGAATTAGAGAAGATTGGAGTTCACGTCGGGTTCACCAAAATGTGTGGGGGAAAAAGTGACACTAAGCAAACATGCCCTAATCTCACTTTCAATCACACACTTCTGGAATACGAAAGAGCCTACAGGTATCACACAATTGGCTACTTCTTTCTATGGAAGAGAGAGCCATGGGCTACCTATTAGTATTTCTATTCCTTTGTTGCAAATGATAGATAAAATGATGCAAGTTCAACTACTAGCCCTAGAGTGCAAGTATGAACTAGTAACAAGATTGCAAGATTGAGATTAAGTGATGAAAAGCTATAAACACAAGGATAAAAGGAGAATGCAGATGTGTACCTAGGGTTAAAATCTGAGTGGAAATGTTCAGGACGCAGGCGCGGGCACCATTGTCCTGATTCTGCACCTGAAACTGTTGTTTTGCAACCTGAAAAGCTATCAGAAAAATGTTGAAACTGCTGTCTAACAGAAGGACCAGGGCACCCAGCGCCCCTGTCCCAGGGACCAGGGTGCCCAGTGCCCCTGTCCTAGTAGGAACAGGGTGCCCCACGCCCCTGTCCTGGTCTTTTGCTCTACAATTTGGTGTGAAGTTCAGTCTCCATCTGCTTCCGTCGGATCTGCAACTTGCGCCGTCCTCCGAATCCCGAAACCTGCACTTATATTTGAAAAGGTATGGTGGGTAGCTATATAGGGTTTTGCCTTAGTCAAACCCCCGCTTTGGTGATTTCCACCTCCACGAATAGCCAAGTTGTATTGTAAAAGTAGTGTGTGTGCAGACCTTGTGTGTGTGCAAGATCCTAAAATGCAAGTAAGCAAACTAGAGCAACCTAGAAAGTAAACCCTAATTGCTTGCAAATGATAATGTAAATGCTCCAAATCAAGATGTAAAGAGATCTAAAGCATGAATACAAGTGATATAATGAGGCTTATGCAAAGACATGAAAACAAAATGAAATCATACCCAACCCCAAGGGAGGGGTACAAGCCAATCTTCAGTCGGTGATCCCCTATTGCTCTTCAATGTCTTCAAAGCCCTAAATGGATGAATGAAATTGATGAATGCTTGATGGATGGATGTTGAATGTAGTTGAAGTTTTCAAAGATCTGCTCTTTCGCTGCATAGAAGGCCCTTGAAACCAAAAATCTGGTCCTTTCAAATGAAGAAAGAGAGCTCTTATATATGAAACCCTAGGTCTTAATTTCAACTTTTGGCCGACCTAGAGATTGAATCTCCTGCCAATTTCTTGGGGTTAAGCTTTATTTTATGATTGGATCGCGCTCCTAAAATTTTAGGAAAAATGTCCGGGACCATGTGCACGTCGGGCGCCATGGTCTCGACAACTTTTCACCAAATTTTCAGGGTCATCGGATATGATGATTTTAGAGCGAATCCCGAAGTTACAGCTGATTTCGAGATGTTTTGACCCCCGAAATCAAGCCCCCAAGTTCAAAATAGGACCTAATTAGGGTTTTTGATTAAATGATGTATTGGAAGAATAAAATGAAAGGGGCACACTTTAATGAAAAGGGCCCAACTTTATGATATGGGAGATGATGAAATAGAACCTTAGACCTAATTAATTTAATTAATTAAGTGCTAAAGGGGAAATGCAATGCAAAATGCAAAATGCACCAAGGCAGGAGCTAAACCAAGTGTGAAATTGTACCACTTTAGCAAGTGCGTACAATTTATGACGCTACATATATATGTATATTTATATATATACTGCTGGAACCAATTTAACCATAAACTAAGAGAGCAGAGTAAATGTGAGCATAAATTTAAGAGAGCAGTAAATATGAATTAAGAGAGAAGTGCTTTATCAAAAATAACTTCAGGAGGTTGAGATGACAAACATAATCAACTTAACCCAGAAGCAGGAACCATTAAATTCTGCAAAGATGAGGCCTTATAGGGCAGAAATGAAAAAGGAAATCAGCGGGCTAAAGAGAGAAAATCATAACTAAAGCTAGAGCATATATTGACTAAGCATCCATAAGTCTTTAAAATATAAGTCTAAAATAAGACAAAAGTTAGACTAAAAAACCCCTGAGAGTCAAAGAGGTGATGGAAGGGTAAACCCTAGACAAACACCCATTTTTCAATCCAACATATCCTTTCCCGCTACTATGATAGACAAAAAGGAACCAGAAATGTAAAAAGGCCCCCCTGCAGTAGAAGCCTCATCCTTTCCTTCCCTTCCCTTGAGGGTCCATGGTTCTCGAGTTATCTGGCTTTACTGAGGAGGGAGAGGTAGGAGAGGGAGGTTTTGGCACCTCATCCAAGATCACTATAATATTCTCAGCTTCGAGATAATTAATAAACCATTTGTCATGCGAAGGCTTTTTAACCTACAAGAGCCATAAAAGGAAGGAAAAATTTATGCTCTTGATTGGGCTATAAGCTTCAAAATCCTGAAGATCCTCTATAGCCAGAATGGGGTATCATCGCACCTAATTATTCATCCTAATAAGGATATTGTAATCCCAAGGCTTTGGAGTTGTAAGCTCTTCATCAATGTTGACCACCACCCTCTCTAATTCACCCAAAATTTCCTTCTTGAAGACCTTTTTGCAGAGTTTCATCACTACATTTCTGTCTTTCTCAAGATGCATAGCTATTGCTAAGAACATCGTTGTGATGTTTGGATTAGCTCTAGTCCGGTCCTCATTTAAAATATAATCCCTCCCCAAGGTTTTCATAACAACTCCGATAACCAGGGGATTCGGATGAACCGGAATGCCCTTCAATCTCTCCTCTTTGATTTCCCCTACAAAGGCCATCTACCATTTGAGCCCTAGAAGTCTTAGCAGGGTATCAATCTGAGCTAAGTGGAAGATAAGCTAGGACCTCAACCAAACTAACTAAATATAGCAGGAGCTTTAATGCTTCATGAAAAATAGCTCATCTTACCATAGAGGAATGTAGAATATAGGTAGATGATCGATATCAAAGGGTTGGGATGCAAATGGAGCAATCTCCATGATCTAAGTAATAATTATTGCCGCCTTAAATCATACAAGAAAAAGATAAGTATGCCTTCAATCGCAGGAGTGTCACATCATTATTACTAGAGTATCGTCACATTGGTACTAATTGAGGGGGAGTTGGTGACAAAGGACATCCGAAAAAGGAAAGCAACTCCCACTAAAATAGGGATAAAGCTTAAGAAAAAATAGTCTAAAATGTGACTAAAAGGCTAGAAAAGAAGATAAGGCGGACTCTAAAGGGACTCATAATATTTTATTCCTTTTAGTATACAATGTTTATATACATATTAATACCTATATATCCATACATATATATTTCAGTTGTAATGATGTATATGAATGCATGTCTATATACATATGCATATTCCTATATACAACTGCATACTACCAGTTATAAAATCTTATAGGGCACAAGGAAATAATCAAAGAAAGGGTTCCATAATTAACTTATAGACTGACCATCAACTCCAACATTAGCCAATGCATCCGCTCTAGAATTACCTTCTCGATAGATATGGTTGAAAGACAATTTCTCAAAAAAAATTAGGAGACAAAGAGCTCTAGCCAAGGGATCATTAAGCTTCCAATCAGTAAGGGGGCCTTTTCTAAGGCCATTAATGATTATGGTTGAGTCTCCTTCAATAGCCAATTTGTGGAAGCCTTTGTTTTAGCATAGAAGAAGACCTTCAATAAGGGCTAAAATTTCAGCCCTATTGTTAGACACAAGCCCTATGGGTTTAGCTACCCTGGCCAATTCCTTGCCTTCTTCATCATGCAAACAACACCCAATACCTATAGTTCATGGATTACCATGAGATGCTCCATCAAAGTTTAACTTAAACCAACCCCTTTTAGGGGCTATCCACTTACAAGCATTCCTCAATTCTTGATTTTTGGAACTACCAATACCAACAAAGGGAGGGATCCTCAAGCCAAACCATCTCCCTCTCATCTTTGCATCCCAATAGGTCATCTCAGAGAGAGTGTTGGAGAATTTAGAGATTCTGCTATTTAAAATATCTACTATTGAAGCTTCTATTTTGATTACTAAGAGGGACCAATTCAAAAAGAGCCTTCTATTATGTTCCTTCCAAAGTTCCCAGATAACTAGCGAAGGAGCTAAGTTTAATAGCCCTCCATAAAGGGAGTTCTTAAAAAGGATTGGTAAAGCTTGAAATATTCCTAAGATGGAGTGAGGTAGGGTAGAGGACTATTCTAATTTATTCCACAACCATAACTAGCATTTAGATGCATAGTTGCAATTGAGAAGGATGTGATTTGTATCTTCATCCACCCCTTCACACAAAGGGCATCTACTTTGATCTTCATAGCCCATCTTTTTAAACTTATATGTTGTGAGAATCTTTCCCTATAGGGCCAACCAAGAGAAGACCCCAACCTTGGGTAGACACATCTTGTCCCAGCACAAGGCAATAGGGATCGAGGTGGTTGAAGAAAGCTACTTCTTAAGGAGAGAATTATAACCATCTTTGGAGGAATATTCCCCCGATTTTGAACCATCCCAGATCAAAGAATCAGGCCCTAAATTGAAAGTGACCATTTTTATCTCCAAAATATCTTAGAGCAAATTTTTTTCCTTAGCCAGGATATTAACCTGATCGAGGGATCTCCAAGACCATCCCATAGCTAAGTCACCCTCTAAGGCTAAAATATATTCCTTAACATACCTACCCCAAATTAATATAAGCATTTCTCTAGAAGACTCCAAATTAGCCTAATGCTAAAGGACTAGAAAACCCCCCCAAGAGTCTGACCAAAAGAGGGCTTTATCACCCTTACCCAGATTCCAAGTCAATTTGTCTGAGATGATATTCCTACAATCCATCATAAAGTTCCAAATACGGGAGCCTCTCGATAGAGAGGGATTTCTGAAGAGGCTCAAATGGTCTCTACCTTGAAGATAATTATGAAAGAGGATTTGGGCCCATTTTAGATGAGGAGACTTAAATATTTTCCATATTAATTTAGCTCCTAACGCCCTTCTTTGAACTTTAATATCCTTAAGCCCCATACCCCCTGCAGACTTGGGCCTATAGATCTTGTCCCAGGCCAACAAGGATATATGTTTCTTTGCTTCCATCCCTTGCCAAAAGAAGGATCTAAGATGTCTATTTAATGCTTCCTTAATAGACTGAGGTATGATAAAACATGATAACTAATAGATCGGAATAGCTGCTAGAACTGATTTAACCAATGTAGCTCTACCCACAGAGGATAGTCATCTGCCTTTCCAGGTTGCTATCCTACTTTTGATCTTGTCTACTAATCCAAACCACAAATTAGAAGACCATGAACCCTTATCCAAGGGCATTCCAAGATATTTACAAGGGAGACTACCTAGATTAAAATTCAAAATACCACAAATGCTAGTTTGAACACTAGCTTGAGTATTAAAAAAGAACACTACAGACTTAGCCAGATTGATTTCCTGATCAGAGGCCTTAGAGTAAGAATCCAAGATAAGCTTGAAATCTTGGGCCTCACTAAGATTGCTACATCCATAGAGCATACTGTCATCTACAAATTGTTGATGCGTTATAGGATCTAGGTTACTAGTCATTCTAATCACCGATAGCATACTAGCCTCCCTAGCTATGGAGATCAATCTACCCAATGCTTCAACCATAATAATAAAGAGAAAAGGGGAGAGGGGATCACCCTACCTCAAACCCCTAGAAGAGCTAAAAAAACCTTACGGGGTACCATTGACCAAAATACAGAATTTAGGCGTAGATATACATTTAAAAATCAGATTGATCCATGAAGTTGGAAATCCAAAGGCTTCTAAGCATCTACATAGAAATCTCCAGTTCACCTTATCATAAGCTTTTCTGATATCTAATTTTAGGAGCATACTATGGTTCCCATTTTTTTGGACCGAGTGGATAGCTTCCTGATCTATAATGATCCCATCATAAATGGATCTCCCAAGGACAAAGCCTGTCTGTTCCTCACTGATCAACAAGGGGAGGAGTTTTTGAAGCCTATTAGCTAAAGTTTTGGTAAAAATTTTATAAA
This sequence comes from Cryptomeria japonica, assembly GCF_030272615.1. NCBI lineage: Eukaryota > Viridiplantae > Streptophyta > Pinopsida > Cupressales > Cupressaceae > Cryptomeria > Cryptomeria japonica. Next base: position 626,157,338 of record NC_081408.1, on the reverse strand, counting down.
TAGTATTGCAAAGGGCTATAGGTCAGAATTCATCAAAACACTCTAGTTTGTCATTTTTAGGGATAAGGGCCAAAAGGTGTTGTTGATTTCCTTGAGGATGTTGCCTGAGTTTCTCATCCCTTCTAGAGCTGTTATAACTTCCTCACCGAGAAAGGGCCAACATACTTGGAAAAAGCTAGTAGGAAATCCATCCAACCTAAGGGATTTATCCGGGCTCATCTACTTAAGAGAAGCTCCCACTTCTGCTAGAGAAAATTTGGCATTAAGAACATCAGAATGTTTCTTGTTCAAAAGCCTAGGGATGCTGATAAACATGTCTTGGTCTGAGTTGTGAGGGCTCCGATCTAAGGTTAGGATAAGGGAAAAGAAATCAATAACCTCTTTTGCAATGGTAATAGGATTAACCACCTCAGAGCCATTACTAAAGTTAATTCTTGAGATATGGTTTCTTACTCTTCTCATCCTTACACTATTATGAAAAAAATTGGTATTCTTATTGCTTGCTTCCAACTAGGACTCTCTAGATTTTTTTTTCCAGAAGACTTCTTCTTTGGCAAGAATAGATTCATGGTCCACCATAAGTTTCTTCTCTTTGAGAAATAAATACTCATCCATCCCAAATCTAATCACTTGCTCATTAACTTCAGCCAACTCGGCTTCCACCTGAGCTTTTTATCGAAGATATTGTCGAAGCGCTTCCTATTCCATTGAATGAGATTCTGCTTGATAATCTTAAGTTTTCTAACAACCTTAAAAATCCTAGATCCAGAGATCATGGCCCCATTCCACCATTCTTTTAGGAACACCAGGATATGATCATCTTTGAGCCACATATTTTTGAGCTTAAAAGGACATCTCTTAGGGCTATATTCTCCTTGAAAATCTAGTGAAATGGGGAAGTAGTCCGATCCTGAAAAAGGTAAAATTGAAGCTTCTAAGGTGAAGGGAAAGTTGATAAGACTTCCCAAAATAAAGAACCTGTCCAGTTTCTCTGCAATGTTACTAAATCCTAGCCTATGGTTATTCTAGGTAAAGGCATCCTTGACCATATTGATCTCTAACGTACCACTCCTATGGATCCAATCAGCCAAATCTAGAGAGGCTTTAACATTAATGCCTAAGCCTCCATTCTTCTCATGATGATGCAAAATTACATTAAAATCACCTCCTATAAAACATACTTGACTGAGGGAGTTCGTGAAATTCTCAATTTCCTCCCAGACTCTTTTTTTGTCATCGTTAAGGATCAGCCCATACACATTTACTATGATAAAGTCTAAATTGTTCTTGAGACAAGTTACTCTCCCACTCATCCAATTAAGATTAGATACCAGGGGAGAAAACAAGATACTTCGAGGATCCCAAATGATAGCTAGACCTTCGGAGGCCCCAATTCTTGGGGTTCCTGAAATCTACCTAAAACCTAAATGATTGCCAAAGGAAGCTAAGTCTACATCACCCAATTTAGTCTCTTGAAGAATGATTAATTCAGGGTTAAAAGAGGATAGACAACATTTTACTAACCTCTGCTTGTTAGGGGCATTTAAGCCCCTAACATTCCATGAAATGATCTTCATGACCCCTTGGGAAGGACCTTCCCCTTCCCAGCATAAAACATGTCCATGAGTTTAACCTGACCTTCTGTAGAGCCATCATTAGCTTGAAGCTCTGATAGGGATTTCCTCCCCCTCTTTTTTAAGAACTTAGTGTAGTCCAGGGTAGATTTATCCATTTCCCAAAGCTCGATACCTAAAGTTTCATTTTCCTTATTATTCAGATCAACAAGAATTTCTTCTATATCTGAGACTACCGGGAGAGGGGAGGAGGCTAGAATTTCTTTACCTAACAATTTTTTTTGAAGATCCAGCTCATCCTTGTCAATTATTTCATCCAACATTTTATTCATGATTTCCTCAGTGACTGAATCACAAAGATAGTTAATAATGCAATTGACTCCATCCTCTTTGCGGGAAAGATCCTCATCCTGAACTGTCTGGACTACCCTCTCCATGTTAGTTAAGAAAGCTTTCCTAAAGGGAGAGCCTATGGGTTTGTTGCAATCCTCCACTCTTATGGCCTGATTAGAGGGAAGAGGGAGATCATCCAATTCCCCACCCTTCTGCTCAGTCGATGCAGGTTGAGGATTTTCCTTCGAGATACGGGGAGTCCTCAGCTTAGCAAATGCTCCTAGAGAGTCCATCAGGGGCTCTTCCTGGAGGCTAGGGGAGGAAGGGGTCATCCGTTCTTCCTATCCCATGTTAATGATAAATTCACCTTCTTCAATATCCTCAACATCCTTAGGTTCCTCAATATGCCAAGATGGAAAAGGGATTTCTTCCACCACAAACCCTCCCTTTTCTAGATTGAAACTAATATCGACCCCAGGGAGCCTGCTGGATCTTAGTTGAGAAGGTAGAACTGGGGTCGATGCAGGGTCTAGGTTGATAATCCCTTTAAAGAGTTCTGGATAGATAAGGAAGGAAGACACCCCTGATTTAATCTTAATAGGTTGTAATACTAATGTCCATGTTAATTATCTTCACACAATTCACATACGTCCTATATTTATCACTAATTTCTACAAATTTGCCAATGTGATTACCAATTTTCCTAATAATTTCAATGTCCATTAATTCAACTGGAAGGTTAGGTATCAATATAGATCTATCTATCTTTACAGATTGCATATTATTAGGGTTAAAATTTGGAATCCAATCTAAAAAACAAAAATCAAAACCTCTGAAAGTAGGAGATTTACTTGTTAAGAATTCCTCCTTGTGTTTTCAATTGCCATAATCTATATATAGAAAACCTTCAGACATGATAGCAATACTTACTATCCAATTGAAAGATGATAAGAACCAATTTGCAAGAGCCTCCGATGAAATTCTGAGTCCATGCCATCTTGCAAACTCCGAAGGCCTTGCAAGATTGTTGAATCTGCTTTACCAGATTCTCATTAAAATCTAAAACATTAGCCATATTTGAGTCGAGATCCCTAGTTGAACCCAATACCATTGTTAAGGGTTTATGAGACAACACCACAGCCTTGTCCTTAAAAGTAGCTCTAAGTACGGATTGAGATTCTATCAGCCTGCTAGGGCTTTTAATTCTATTTCTTCTGCTATTTTCAGAAGGACAGCAAGCTCGAGGATCTCGTTTTAAATAACCTTCCTCAAGATTTTGCAATTGATTGAACCCATTGGAATAAGTCATCCTAGAATAACCTTGGTTGAGTTCCCTACTATTCGCAATCCATGGAGGGTTTGATATGGCTACCCTACGAGCCTTCCTAGGTTTCACAACTTGCCATTCTGTCTTTTCCTGAGGCAGGGGAGCCCTAATCCCCAGGATGCTATGATTGAGTGCATATTTTGTCCTATCAAAAAACCACTATTGGTGGAGAAGATCAGGCAATTTCCTCAGAGGAAATGAAAAAATCACTCGATGCATGCCCTACCATTTTCACCAATTTTTGCACATTTTTTCGCACAATATAATATTGTTGCTTCAATTAAAATTGATAATATGGATTTCACTCTTGATGGAATATTGATTTGGAAACTGATTAGATGTGAATATCATAGAAGAGTGTTTAATTCAATTTTCAATCAATGATGTTGCAAGTGCTTATGATGTTGATTTTCTCAAATATCATCTGAGTGCAGACTTAGTGAAATTAGCTTTCCTTGCAAAGAGTTATATTGTGTTATTTATGGTCTATGGTTCAGTCATCCTATGGTGGCCTATTTGGTACCTTTGACCAAGTGATATATGATGACTTTTTTGTCTTAACCATGTAGTGTCTTTGCCTTATGGTTAACCAAGAGTTAGTATGTCCTTATTTTGACCACTTGTTTTGGATAGTGGTGTTATGGTTGTCTTCTTCACCATAGGGTCCTCATGGAGTGACTATGTTTGTTTAATGTCCTTTGAGAGAGTGGCTTTTGAGTGGGGGCTACACCCAAAGTGGTTGGCAGAATAACCCATCGAAAGTCAGATAATAAGTGAAAATCTAATTAATTGATTAGGTGGGTACTTCATAACATTAAATAATATATCGTACCTCGCACATAGGTGAGTTCTTGTACAGGGCTCACAATGTAGTGAGAAGGCCTGAAATGGAAAATCGACCACCATGTCTTCACGAGAGGTTGGTAGGGTCCGTATGAGACTTAGTTGGAGTCGGAGGTTCAGGAAAGGTTACCAGGGTAACCCAAGATGGGGGGCCGAGGACTATAGAGGCCGACCATGGTAACCGTTATAAGCTATGCAATGACACTCTCTCTTTAGGTTCACTTGTGTATTTGTGATGTTGAGTCACTTGGATATTGTGGAGTAATTTTGTGTCGTCATGGAGTCGTATTGTTTTGTCGACCATGTCATGCTTTTGGTTGCTTGAGGGTCCTCTTCTATCTCCTAACACAGTGGGGTGATTCCATTTTGGGAATTACATGGTCGGGTGGTAGTGCCACTTCCCATCGGATGTTCTTGTTCATACCTTCGTGCGAGGATTGGCTTCACAGGTGTTCTTGTGTTTCATGGCTCATGCTTATCTCATGTTTGAATATTATTGTTATTTGGAGACCTATGTGGTCATTTTATCATGATCTTATGTAACCTTGTATTTGGTTAAGTTGTATCTTTATATGTACATTGAGAAGCCATGTATCAAAAGAGCAATGTAATCCTAAGTTTGGGAGGTTATTTATCAGTTTCCTTTATGATATGTGTAAATGCTTATTGAAGAGAAATTATATTGTATCCTTTCAACCTTTCAATGGTGTAATTTGTTATAGCATATGGCTTCTTGTGATCATTGAGTTTTGGTGGATTATTGGATTAATCATAATTGTAGAATTTATCTTTTGGTTTAATTCTTTGTTGGTGACCCTTAAGGAATTCTGGTGTTATTCTTTCACTTGTGTTTCATCGTGCATGTTGTTATTAATGCACTTATTATGTTTATACTTTAAAAAAAAAAATGTTCACCCTTGTTGTGGGTTTTCCTTTGGGGTTCTTGGTGGGGCATTACAGAGCCTGTGTTGCAAACACTAGGATATTTGCTTAAGGTGGTTACTCTTATTCTTGTGTGGCGTGTTATAATGTTTTTTTGATTCTGGCTATTTATGAGAAATGTGATGGAAAAGGCATTTCCAACCCTAGAGATCTTAAGATATATATGCTTTGTGTCCTCTTCGTAAGCCCTTTAGAAATCATAATTGTGGGCAATTTATGTAGTCATTTCCTATGCATGTCTCCCGTATGCGAGTCATTTATATAAGATTCTATGTGGTGACCCTTAAGGAATTCTGGTGTTATTCTTTTGCTTGTGTTTCATCGTGCATGTTGTGATAAATGCACTTATTATGTTTATACTTTTTTTTTTTAAATTGTTTCACCCTTGTTGTGGGTTTTCCTTTGGGGTTCTTGGTGGGGCATTACATTTGGTATCAGAGCCCATGTTTCAAAACTAGGTACTCTTAATTTTTAGTGAGCCCATTCACCTTGACCTTTGGTGTAGGTCTTGTGGTGTGACTTCCTTGCTTCTTTCCTTGCCTTTGATCTGAACCTTTCTCTCTTATGCAGTGTTAGGTCATGTCTAGGAAAGCCAAGGGAGGTGGTTGTGTTGGTGGCCACACCAGAGGTAGAGGAGGAGGACGGGGTCAAGGTTTTTACCACCATAGTCCTTCGCCACCGTGATCATTGTAGCATAATCTCATGTAACCTTGTATTTGGTTAAGTTGTATATTTATATGAATATTGAGAAGCCATGTATTGGAAGAGCAATGTAATCCTAAGTTTGGGAGGTTAATTATCAGTTTGCTTTATGATATGTCTAAATGCTTATTGAAGAGAAATTATATTGTATCCTTTCAACCTTTCAATGGTGTAATCTATTATAGCATATGGCTTCTTGTGATCATTGAGTTTTGGTGGATTATTGGATTAATATTAATAGTAGAATTTATCTTTTGGTTTAATTCTATTAGGGTTTCAAGCATATCCGAAGCAAATATGAACTAACAATTATATGCAGATTTAAATACAAAAGATAAAGAAATAAAATAGGACACAAATAACACAGAGATTTAACGTGGTTCACCCAGAATGGGTTACGTCCACCATACACAGCCGTCCAATCTTTCTTATTATCCAACAAAAAAAGTACATCAACCTTACAATGCCTTAAGCATCCCAGCCACTTATAACATGTGTTTTTAGGGCAACAAACAAAGTCGACCTTTTTAGGGTTTTATTACAATGTCGGTTTTCATCAATGAAAAATGGCAAAAAAAAATTTCTCAGGGGCTCCCGCCTCCAAACCCCCCCTTTTCTCGGGGGCTACCGTCCCCAAACCCTTGCTCGGGGCCCGGCCCGGCTCCGGACCTCGGTGAGGATACATGCTAAGTGTACAATACTTTGTTGATCAGTTGCCACATTTCAACAATCTCCCACTTGGAGACTGATTAGGCTCCACACCGAACAATCTCCCACTTGGAGACTGATACTACACGACACCACTGTACATGCAGCATCCGCTGGATAAAACACTAGGACTCGACCGGTATAAATTCCACAATTATCAATCAAGAAGACCAACAAAAACTGATGAAGAAATCAGCTTCTCCTGTGGAACTGCCTTCGTGAACATATCGGCAGGATTCTCACTTGTGTAAATCTTCTCAAGCCGTAACTAACCCTCCTCCAAAACAGTCCAGATGAAGTGGTACCTGAGCTGAATGTGCTTTGTCCTTGAATGAAAAGCAGAGTTCTTCACAAGATGAATGGTACTCTGGCTATCAGTATACAATGGGCTATCCTCTTGTGTCTGACCCAATTCCTCTAGAAAATATTGCAACCAAATCATCTCCTTGCTAGCTTCTGTAGCAGTAACATACTCAGCTTTAGTGGTTGAAAGTGCAACAACCTTTTGCAGCCTAGAAATCCAACTGAAACATACCCTATAGTACTCCTCTGTGAATCAATATCACCTACTAGATCAGAGTCAACAAATCCACTCAGAGCAGCATTAAATCCTTTGAAACATAATGCCTTCGTAGTAGTTCCTTTCAAATACCGAAGAAACCATTTCACAGCATTCCAATGTTCCATACCCAGATTACTCATAAATCTGCTCACAACTCTCACTGCATGTGCAATATCTGGCCTTGTGCATACCATTGCATACATCAGACTGCCAACAGCTGATGAATACGGGATGTTAGACATTTTATTAACCTCTTCCTGTGCCTTTGGGCACATCTCCTTAGTCAATTTGAAATGACTAGCCAAAGATGTACTAACTGCTTTTGCATCCTGCATGTTAAATATTTTCAACACCTTCTTAATATACTCACTTTGAGACAAATTCAAGGTTCTATTTTTCCTGTCCCGTGTAATCTTCATACCAAGAATTTGCTTCGCTACACCCAAATCCTTCATAGCAAATGACCTGGCTAATTTTTGTTTAAGATCATTTATATGTTGCATGTTAGACCCAACAACAAGCATGTCATCAACATAAAGCAACAGGATAATATAACTACCATTATCAAATCTCTTAAAATATACACAATGATTAGAATGGCATCTATGATAACCATGTTCAACCATGAAACTATCAAATTTTAAATACCATTGTCGGGGTGCTTGCTTTAGGCCATACAGACTTTTCTTCAACCTGCACACCAAGTTCTCCTTACCTTTGACCTCATATCCCTGTGGTTGCAACATGTAAATTTCCTCCTCCAAATCTCCATGGAGAAAAGTTGTTTTGACATCTAATTGTTCAAGATGTAAATCATCTGTAGCCACAAGACTAAGTACAGTTCTAATTGAAGTCATTTTTACAATTGGAGAAAATATTTCATCATAATCTATACCCTTTTTCTGTGCAAAACCTTTTACCACAAGTCTGGCTTTATATCTTTTCTGACCTCCTTCCTCCTCCTTTAGCCGATAAACCTTTTTTTAGGCAAGGCTCTTTTTTCTGCAGGTAAAGGGACTAAGTCCCAAGTCTTATTTTTCATCAAGGAGTCCATCTCCTCTTTCATGCCTAGCTCCCACTGTTGTTTAGCATCTACCTACATTGCTTCTTCATATTCTTCTGGTTCACCATAATCCGTTAGTAAAATAGAATACAAAGAAGGAGAAAATCTTTTAGGGGGTCTACTTGTCCTTGTAGAACGTCTAACACTTACAGGAGTTTGTGGGACAATTTGTTGTTGCTGAGCATCAGGTACCTGTGGCATTTCATTTTCAAGAATCTCATCCAACACCACATATTCTTGTTTGTCTTGTTCATGCTTCTTTTCTTGCATCTGTTCTTTATACATAACCTTCTCATTGAATATAACATCTCTACTTCTAAGTATTTTCTTATTTTCAAAATCCCATAATCGATAGCCATATTCATCTATCCCATATCCAATGAAGGTACATTTCTAAGATTTAGCATCAAGCTTGGTTCTGTTTTCTTTATCAACATGGACAAAAGTTTCGCAACCAAAAGTTTTTAGAAAAGAATAATTTACCTTTTTACCAGTCCATGCCTCCTCTGGAATACCACCATCCAAAGGGATTGAAGGTCCTCTATTTATCAAATAGACAGCAGTATGTACAGCATCTGCCCAAAAATGTAAGGGCAATCCAGCATGCAATCTCATGCTCCTCGCGCATTCCATGATAGTCCTATTCATTCTATTTGACACACCATTTTCCTATGGAGTTCCTGGAACTATCTCCTGCTTTTGAATCCCATTTAAGGAGCAGTAATCTTCAAATGCTTTGCTGCAATACTCACCTCCATTATCCAATCTAAGACACTTCAACTTTTTTCCTGTCTCATTCTCAACTAAAGCTTTCCATTTCTTAAAAGTTTCAAAAACATCTAATTTTTTTTTAGGAAATATATCCATGTTTTTCTGGTTGAGTCATCAATAAAAATAACATAATAAAAAGAGCCACCAAGAGATGATACCTGAGCCAGTCCCCATACATCTGAATGTACAAGCTCTAACTTCTCACTCTTCTTCTCTTTCCCAACCTTGAGAAATCTGACTCTTTTTTGTTTACCATAAACACAGTTTTCACTGAACTTTAAATCAATCTTCTTTAGTCCTGGCAATAGATTTTTGGAGTGAAGGGTTTTCATCCTTTTCTCACTCATGTGCCAAGTCTATGGTGCCACATTATCAAATCTATTCTTGCAACATTTATTGTTGTTGTCCCTGCAATAACTTTATCTATAGCAGCTAGGGTAGAGTAAGTGTTACTTGTACACCGATATAATGTTCCTACCTTCACACCTTTAGCTATTAATAATGATCCTTTAGCGACCTTCCACATACTGTCTGAGAGGGTAACTATGCAACCTTCACTACCTAGTTGCCCTGTAGAAATTAAATTTCTTTTTAAATTAGGAACATGTCTTACCTCCTGCAAAAACCAGTCATTTCCATTCTGTAACTTGATCTTTATCTTTCCTTTTCCAACAATTTGACAGGGCTCATCATCACCCAAATATACCTATCCAAAATCACCTTGAACATAATCTAGAAAATATTTTCTATGGGGTGTAGCATGAAATAAAGCCCTAGAATCTATTACCCAGGAATCATTAACATTATCCAAACATAAGATTAAAGCATCTTGTAAAGTATTACTTGCAATATTAGCTTCATTGCTGTCATTTTCATTTTTGTCTCCTTTATTTTTTCAAGACCAACAGTCTTTCTTTAGATGACCAAGCTTTCTGCAGTACCAGCAATCTTTCTTTCCTCTAGATTGAGAGCGTCCTTTCTTTGACTTCCCTCGTGACTTCTCATTCCTAGGGCCTTTTCCTCTTTCCTTTGATCTTCCTCTGTTCTCCACATTCAAAACACTACCTGATGATGTTGGAGTCTCACCTGTGCTTTTCCTTCACATTTCCTCGCTTAGGATAACACCAACAATATCATCAAATACCAAAGTATTTTTACCAGAGACAGAGTTACTTACAACCATAACCAAGCTATTCCATCTTTCTGGCAAAGAACATAAAATCAAGAGAGCCCTAACCTCTTCTGAAAAAGTAATTTTTACCAAAGACAATTGACTGGTAATTGTATTAAATTCATTTAAGTGCTCTGCTATAGATACTCCCTCACTCATTTTCAAATTAAACAGACGCGTCATAAGAAATACCTTATTTGAAGCCGAGGGTTTCTCATACAACTTAGCCAATGTCGCCATCAAATCTACAGTCATTTTTGCTTCTATTATATTGAATGCTACAAACAGTACAAGACACAATCGAATGGATCCCAATGCCTTTCTATCTAAAATGTCCCACTCTTCATCTGACATTGTGGTCGCTTTCTTTGCCTTTCCTTCCAATGGCCACCACAAATCCTTTTGATATAGGTAATCCTCCATCTACATTTTCCATAACTGATAATTCTGGTCGTTAAACTTTTCGACCTTGAATTTGGAATCCTCCATTGCTCCCACTCAAATTTGAAAGTCTTGCCAATTTATAGAAAACCTCGCTCTCATACCAATTGTTAGGGTTTCAAGTAGATCTGAATCAAATATGAACTAACAATTATATGCAGATTTAAATACAAAAGATAAAGAAATAAAACAGGACATAGATAACACAGAGATTTAACGTGGTTCACCCAGAATGGGTTACGTCCACCATACACAGCCGTCCAATCTTTCTTATTATCCAACAAAAATAGTACATCAACCTTACAATGCCTTAAGCATCCCAGCCGCTTATAACATGTGTTTTTAGGGCAACAAACAAAGTCGGCCTTTTTAGGGTTTATTACAATGTCAGTTTTCATCAACGAAAAATGGCAAAAAAAAAATTTAGTTGCCACATTTCAACAAATTCTTCATTGGTGACCCTTAAGGAATTATGGTGTTAGTCTTCCACTTGTGTTTCATCATGCATGTTGTGATTAATGCACTTATTATGTTTATACTTAAAAAAAAAAAATTGTTTCACCCTTGTTGTGGGTTTTCCTTTGGGGTTCCTGGCGGGGCATTACATTTGGTATCAGAGCCCATGTTTCAACACTGGGTACTCTAGGTTTGTAGTGAGCCCATTTGCCTTGACCTTTTGTGTAGGTCTTGTGGTGTGACTTCCTTGCTTCTTTCCTTTCCTTTCATCTAAACCTTTCTCTCTTGTGCAGTGTTAGGTCATGGCTAGGAAATCCAAGGGAGGTGGTCATGTTGGTGGCCACACCAGAGGCAGAGGAGGAGGATGGGGTCAGGGTTCCGACCACCATAGTCCTTCGCCACCATGATCATTGTATAATGATCTTATGTAACTTTTTATTTGGTTAAGTTGTATCTTTATATGTATATTGAGAAGACATGTATTGGAAGAGCAATGTAATCCTAAGTTTGGGAGGTTATTTATCAGTTTCCTTTATGATATGTGCAAATGCTTATTGAAGAGAAATTATATTATATCCTTTCAACCTTTCAATGGTGTAATCTATTATAGCATATGGCTTCTTGTGATCATTGAGTTTTGGTGGATTATTGGATTAATCATAATTGTAGAATTTATCTTTTGGTTTAATTCTTCGTTGGTTACCCTTAAGGAATTATGGTGTTAGTCTTCCGCTTGTGTTTCATTGTGCATGTTGTGATTAATGTACTTATTATGTTTATACTTTAAAAAAAAAAACATGTTTCACCCTTGTTGTGGGTTTTCCTTTGGGGTTCCTGGTGGGACATTACATTTGGTATCAGAGCCCATGTTTCAACACTGGGTACTCTGGGTTTGTAGTGAGCCCATTCCCCTTGACCTTTTGTGTAGGTCTTATGGTGTGACTTCCTTGCTTCTTTCCTTGCCTTTGATCTGAACATTTCTTTCTTGTGCAGTGTTAGGTCATGGCTAAGAAATCCAAGGGAGGTGGTCGTGTTGGTGGCTGCACCAGAGGCAGAGGAGGAGGATGGGGTCGAGGTTCCGACCACCATAGTCCTTCACTACCACCCACTCATGCAACTGTGGATTGGGATCAGTCTATTCATCAGGAGGGACCCTATTCAAGAGAGTAGGTTTCCGAAAGGGAAGAGCTATGACAGATGTTTCAAGAGGTGCTAGCCAGACTAGGCCCCAGACCTAAGGTGGATTAGCCCATCCATGCCTAGGCAGAGGAGTTGCATTAGTAGATTTTGGAGAGAGAGAGAGAGATCTCCTAGAGGGAGAGATGTCCTAGTGGACCAGGATCCAGCTAACATGTGGAACATGAGGGACTTGATGAGGTCCAATCCTCCTTTCTTTGATAGTAAAGGTACCAGTCTCAAGGCAGAGGCCTGGCTTATCAGTTTAGATCGGTGTTTCGCCATGTATCCATATGGTAGCAACACCAAGGTGAGATGTGCTATCATGCACCTCAAAAGTTTCACATCTATCAGGTGGTGGTTAGAGGAGGAGAGGACCAGTGTGAGAATTAACACTATGTCATGGGAGATATTTCTAGAGAGATTCAGGGCATGATTTCTCTCACCCCAGTGGAGGTAGTCGCAAGCAGATGAGTTCTATGCTTTGCGCCAGTTTCGGTTGTCAGTAGATCTATTTGAGCATAGGTTCTATGAGCTCAAATAGTATGTTGGGATCAGAAATGATGAGGCTATGCTCATTCAGCACTTCTTGAGGGGTCTTAATGACCGCATTAGTGGAGGAGTGAGAGTTTTTGAGCTTTCTTCAGTAGAGGTAGCAGTGGAAAAAGCCAAGATGGTAGAGAAAAACCTTAGCTATGCTCATGGTGACCAGAATGGAGTTCATCTTGGGAGTGATCCTTTTAGTGGGTCTAGAGGGAGAGGGAATCAGTCCCAGACTGTTGCACCTCTTAGGGGTCATCAGGCACCCGCTAAGGGTGGTCAGCAGCAACAATCGCTGAGACCGAAGCAATCTCAGGGCCAACTGGGTGGCAACTCTTAGTTTCAGAAGAGTAGGAACTGGAAAAGGAATAGGTAGACCTTTCCAGGGCAGTCCTCTCAGGGTACATCGCAGGCCCCTAGTGGGGAAAGCTTTCAGCAGTCCAGTGGATCGTTTGGGAGTAGAGGACCTGTTAGAGGAGCTTGCTTCTCCTGTGGTCAGTTTGGCCACAAAGTTTCTCAGTGCCCTCAGCATTCACACGAGTCGGGTAGTCAGAGGCCAGTCGCATCAGAGCTAATAGTGGGGGATGTAGGTAGATCCCATAGAGTATTTGTAGTGGTAGATGACCGCCAGGCTGAGCATCAGAGTACCATGATTGAGACTACAGGTGTATTGTGTGGTATCCCTATCTCTGTACTTTTTCATTTTAGTGCTTCAGATTCTTGTATTCTTCATCCACTGTGGAGTGGTGTGGCCTCATGTCTGTTAAGCAAGTGGATAGGTGGAAAGTAGAGTTGGCTATCGGTGTGCATGTGTTGTAGATACCTTCGTTCCTAGTTGTGAGTTGGACCTAGGACCCTTTGTCACTTCAGTTGACCTTCGAGTCATTCCTTTGGGGTCCTATGGAGTTGTGTTGGGGATGGATTGGTTATCATCTCATAGTGCTCATGTAGACTGTCGTTTGAAGACAATAGAGTGTTTAGATGACCATGGCAGGAGAGTGGGTATTGTTGGAGTTCAGCGATCGATATCCTTACATATGATTTTTGCTATGTAACTTAAGCGGCGCATGTGTCAAGGGTGTCATCTTTTTACAGTTGCTCTTGAGGATGTGGATGAGGGAGAGAGTTGAAAAATCACTCTTGATAGTCACCCTATTCTTCAAGAGTATGTTGATATGTTTCCTTTGGATATTCCCGGTATGCCTCCGAAGCAAGACATAGATTTTCACATTGACTTGGTTCCTAGTGCAAAACCTATTTTGAGAGTACCATATCTGATGACTACTCAAGAGTTGAGTGAGTTGAAGTTGCAGGTTGAGGAATTGTTGGCCAAGGGGTTCATTCATCCTAGTGTTTCTCCTTGGGGGGTACCAGTTATCTTTGTTAAGAAGGATGGTTCTCTTCAGTTATACATTGATTATCGACAGTTGAATAAGGTAACCATTTGGAATTGATATCCATTGCCTTGGATAGATGATCTTTTCAATCAGGTGAAGGGAGACAAGGTGTTCTCTAAGATAGCTCTGAAATCGGGGTATCATCAGCTGTGCATTCATGATGCAGACATTCATAGGATGGCATTTCGTACTCATTATGGTCACTATGAGTTCACAGTGGTTCCATTTGGGTTGACGAACATGCCTTCAGTGTTCATGAGTCTTACGAATGGGGTTTTTCGCACCTACCTTGACCACTTTGTCCTTGTGTTCTTGGATGACATATTGATTTATTATAGATCTATGGAAGAGTATGAGGTTCACTTGCATCAAGTATTGTAGTGCTTGAGGGAGAATCATCATTTTGCAAATTTGTCGAAGTGTGATTTCTTCCTGTCAGAGGTGAGCTATCTTGGTCATGTAGTTTTGGGAGAAGGTGTATCTGTGGATTCTTCTATGATCCAAGCCATTATGGATTGTCCAGCACCGACCAATGTTTTTGAAGTTCAGAGTTTCATGGGTTTGGTCGAATATTACCATTGCTTTGTGCAAAGCTTTTCTTAGATAGACCACTTGATTACTTCTCTTCAGAGGAAAGGAAAGAAGTTTGTTTGGTCAGAGCAGTGTGAATTAGCTTTTCGTACCTTGAAGGAACTCCTTGTTAGTGCTCTGATTTTGGCAGTTCCTGATCCATCCAGAGATTTCATGGTATGCACAGATGCCTCTTTAGAAGGTATAGGTGCAGTGCTTATGTAGGATGGACATGTGGTTGCCTATGAGTCTCACAAACTCAAGGATCACAAGTTGAACTATCGAGTTCATGACTTGGAGTTGGCAGTTGTAGTGCATGCATTGGTTAGATGGAGACATTTCCTGTTGGGGCGTCAGTTTGAGCTGCATAGTGATCACCACAGTTTGCAGTATATTTTCATGCAACCGAATTTGAATGCTCGACAATGAAGATGGATGGAATTCCTCTGCGAGTATGATTTTGAGGTTCATTATATTCAGGGGAAAGAGAATGTAGTGGCAGATACTTTGAGAGTCGTAGGTGGCATGAGGTTGCAGCATTGTCCCTTGGTGTGGACTTGAGTGAGAGAATTCTTGGAGTTCTTCCTCAGGACACCTGGTATCAGAATGTTAGAGTCATGGCGGAGTCTGGAAGACCATTGGAGGGTAGATATTCTGGTTATACTCTTGAGTCAGATGGTCTTCTTTGACATCTTGGACAGATCTATGTACCTCCTTTGGAGGGTCTTCACATTTTGATCATGACTGAGGCCCATCATGCACCTTATTTGGCACACCCTGGTGTCAAGAAGATGCACGCAAGTCTTAGACAGATATATCATTGGGCTGGTATGAAATGTGACATCACTGATTTTGTATCAAAGTGCTTAGAATGTCAGTGGGTGAAGGCAGAACATCAGCACCCTGCAGGGCTTTTATAGCCGAATTTGATACCCGATTGGAAATGGGATATCATTTCCATGGATGTCATTAAGGAGTTTCTTGTTTCTTTGCATCATCATCATGTCATCATGGTCATTGTCGATAGATTGACCAAAGTTGCTCATTTTGTTCCTATTCGATCTTCTTATATGGCAGTAGTGGTGGCACGAGTCTTCTTGGAAGATGTGGTGAGGTTGCATGGGATCCCAAGGCAGATTATTTCTGATAGAGACCATGTCTTTACTTTAGCCTTGTGGACCTCACTTCAGCATGCTTTGGGAACCTAGTTGAAATTTAATTCAGCTTATCACCTAGAGATCGACGGTCAGATTGAGCGTGTGAATCAGGTTTTGGAGGACATGCTTCACATGTATGTTATGGATCAACAATCACGCTGGGAGGAATATCTTTGCTTCACATGTATGTTATGGTCATCCTTTCTGTACTCCTTTGAGTTGGAATTAGTTGGAGGATAGGATGTGTTAGGCTCGGATGTGCTTCGTGAGATGGAGTAGCAGATTGAGCAAATTCATGGGCATTTGGTTGCTACTCAGGATAGGCAGAAGAAGTATGGTGATGGCCATAGAGTAGATCATCAATTTTCTGTTGGCCATCATGTGTTATTGAGAGTGCATCCATGGAAGAGTCCGATCCGTTATGGAAAGGGTTCTAAGTTAGTGCCTCATTTTGTTGGCCCTTTTGAGATCCTTGAGAGGATAGGAACCGTTGCCTACCATCTTGCCTTGTCGTCGAGTCTATCCTACATCCATGATGTATTTCATGTTTCTATTCTTCGACTTTATCATCCTAATGTGATCCATGTTCTTGATTGGAATGTTTTGCAAGTCGAGGACGGAAAACTTTCCATGGAGCCTATGCACATTCTTCAGTGTCAGGATTTGATCCTCAAGGGTCATACCATCGACCAGGTAAGGGTCCTATGGGACCCAAGTGATGAGACCTCAACGACATGGGAAGATGCAAGGAAGATGAGAGAGCTTTATTCTTATCTATTTTAGGCTTCTAGGTGTAAGCCTAGGCTTGGGGGGGAGGATGTAGTACCCCTCCTTGATCATACTCTTTTTATATGTTTTTTATTGACTTCAATGGAGTATTATTGTATATTGATTCAGATTTTATGCGATGTTATTTCATGCTTTATCAAGATTTGTGGTGTATAATTTTATGCAGTATCTCAGTGCTTATGATTAATTTTATTTTATGGATCATTATCATAGACTAACACTCTTACCTTATATGTGTGATGCCTTATTTATATGTTGCATGTTTGCAAGTGTATTGGATGCGAGGGCATGATTTTCCTTCACTCACCCCGATGAGACAAGGAACGTCACGATTCTCCTTCATCAGTGTGTGTTTCGTGTTTATATATCTTTTTTTATATGCATGTGTGGATTCTTTGGTGTAGGACATTGGAGGTACTAGTACCGGGTAGGTACGGGGTATCGACTCCACCTAACTTCACAGGTCTGAGCATGCCTTATATGTCTAATGGGAGTGGAGGAGATAGTTGTTGGACATGAACTTGACCCGCAGTTACACTCGTGTGAGTGTTGTCATTCGGTTGTCTTTCCCATCTGACCGGTATGCGAGTCATAGTGCTTTGATTTGGTCATTTGTGAGTCATCATTTGATCATTCTTCATTTTACGTAATTCGTTCATCTGAATGGTTATTTAATTGAATGGATGATGCTATCTTATGTTGGCGTAATTAGTTAATTATTATGCTCTGAGATTATTGATTCAATTTAACTAATGAGTTGCTAAGCATTAAATGGTTAAATTGGGTTATTTCATTGTGAATAGTTTTATCATTATATTGTGAAAATGAAATAAGTAATTGCCTAGCCATTTAAATGTTAAATGCTTATGTTGAAAGAAAGTATTTTGGAAATAGAAAATTAATAAAAGTTTTTCTTTTTACCTATCCATTTGACTTTTGTATTTTATTTGTTGGAAAAGAATTTTTTTTTGATAAAGGTAAATTTGATTGCTTTTTACTTTTTAAGTAATTTAATCTGATTGGTGGAGAAAACTTTTAACCTATAAAGTTTAGGCTGAAATGATTTTTCCCATATATTCCTGGAAATTCACGGGAAGGGCAGGGCAGAAAATTTGGTAGAGAAATTTAGAAAACCATTCTGAAGGAGGATCTAGAATTTGATTTGGTTTGCAAGGATTGGGATTCTTCCATCATTTTACTTGCCAGTTTGCTTCAAGGTTGGATGATCTCTTCTTGTTGAAATTTAAATTTAATTATTTCAGTTGCTTCCTATGTGTTAAAAAAATGCAAATCTCTTCATAGATTATTGTGGAATGATTGGAATGAAAGAAAGAGTGCCTATTATTGTTGATTTTGTGAAGCTTATATCATATGATTGCTTATAGGAAAGAAATGGCTCATTTCTCTATTTGTTGTATGTTTTTGTTCTTGAAAATCCACTTCTTGAATTACCTGTTCTACTGGGAATAGAATGAATTAGATTTAGTTGTTGTGTGCTTTCTAGTATCTAATTGCCCAAGATTTGGGGTTTATGTTGGCAAAAATTGGTTATTGCCTTTTGCTAGATGCAAGGAATTCTTCTTGTGTATGGAAGTGAGGAAATTTATCTTAACCCTTCTTCTACCCATTGAAATCTTCTATTGTTGCCTAAATCTTTATTTATTGGGTGCTTAGGTGATTTTATTTCACCATTTACCTTATTGTAAAATATCCCTTTGTTATTTGGATTTTGGCACTATGTGTGTGTGTCGTGAAATGATTAGGGAATGAATCATTTTCTTGTTAATCGGTTTTATATTCTATGGAGGCATGTATTTAATTTGTTATGTGGACCTTACCTTACCCTATGGTGGGCAAGTCCCACCACATGGGTTGGTAGTGTCTACTACCCACAAGTAGCAGTACTACCTGTCGGCAATACTGCTACGCGATAGCAGCACTACTGATCGGTAGGACTACTACCAGACAATAGCAGTACTACCGGATAGTAGAACTGCTACTGGTGGGTAGCAGTGCTACCTATCGGTAGCGCCTGCTACCGACGGTAGCAGCACTACCAATCAATAGGCCTGCTACCGATCGGCAATAGTACTACCAGCAAGTAGTGTCTGTTGCCTCGACACCAGCACTACCATGGGTTGGCCTTGGCCCCCACATGACCTTGTACCTTGGCGGTACAAATTTTTATGTGTCGTGAACTTAATTTGTTATAAAATGAAATATTTAAAATTTGGTTTTTAGTGTTGAATACAAATGGTAATTTTCAAAGTGATTTTAATTATTTGGATTTAATAAATTTATTTATTGAAATCAATGCATAAATTAGTAATTCAAATTGGTAAATTTTGAATGTTTTATGGAAATTGATTATACGCTTGTATAATTCATATTGTTATTTGGTTGAAAACTAAATATGGATTTCATTCTTGATGGAATATTGATTTGGAAATTGATTAGATGTGAATATCATAGGAGAGTGTTTAATTTAATTTTCAATCAATGATGTTACAAGTGCTTATGATTTTGATTTTCTCAAAGATCGTCTGAGTGCGGACTCAATGAGATTAGCTTTCATTGCAAAGAGTTATATTGTGTTATTTCCAGTCTTTGGTTCAATCGTCTTGTGGTGGCGTATTTGGTACCTTTGACCAAGTGATATATGATGACTTCATTGTCTTAACCATGTAGTGTCTTTGCCTTATGGTTAACCAAGAGTCAGTATGTCCTTGTTTTGACCACTTGTTTTGGATAGTGGTGTTATGGTTGCCTGCTTTGCCATAGGGTCCTCGTGGAGTGACCATGTTTGTTTAGTGTCCTTTGAGAGAGTGGCTTTCGAGTGGGGGCCGCACCCAAAGTGGTTGGCAGGATAACCCATCGAAAGTTAGATAATAAGTGAAAATCTAATTAATTGATTAGGTGGGTAGTTCATAACATTAAATAAGATATTGTACCTCGCGCATAGGTGAGTTCTTGTACAGGGCTCATAATGTAGTGAGAAGGCCTAGAATGGCAAGTCGACCACCTTGTCTTCGCGAGAGGCTCGTAGGGTCCGCATGAGAATTAGTTGGAGCCGGAGGTTTGGGAAAGGTTACCAGAGTAACCCAGGATGGGGGGCCAAGACCTATGGAGGCCAACCATGGTAACCATCATAAGTTATGCGATGACACTCTCTTTTTAGGTTCACTTGTGTATTTGTGATGTTGAGTCACCTGGATACTATGGAGTCATTTTGTGTCGTCATGGAGTCGTATTGTTCTATCGACCATGTCATTCTTTTGGTTGCTTGAGGGTCCTCTTCTATCTCCTAGCATGGTGGGGTGATTCCATTTTGGGAATTACATGGTCAGGTGGTAGTGCCACTTCCCATCGGATGTTCTTGTTCGTACCTTCATGCGAGGATTGGCTTCGCAGGTGTTCTTGTGGTTCATGGTTCATGCTTATCTTGTGTTTGAAGATTATTGTTATTTGGAGACCTATGTGGTCATTGTATCATGATCTTATGTAACCTTGTATTTGGTTAAGTTGTATCTTTATATGTACATTGAGAAGCCATGTATCAAAAGAGCAATGTAATCCTAAGTTTGGGAGGTTATTTATCAGTTTCCTTTATGATATGTGTAAATGCTTATTGAAGAGAAATTATATTGTATCCTTTCAACCTTTCAATGGTGTAATTTGTTATAGCATATGGCTTCTTGTGATCATTGAGTTTTGGTGGATTATTGGATTAATCATAATTGTAGAATTTATCTTTTGGTTTAATTCTTTGTTGGTGACCCTTAAGGAATTCTGGTGTTATTCTTTCACTTGTGTTTCATCGTGCATGTTGTTATTAATGCACTTATTATGTTTATACTTTAAAAAAAAAATGTTCACCCTTGTTGTGGGTTTTCCTTTGGGGTTCTTGGTGGGGCATTATAGAGCCTGTGTTGCAAACACTAGGATCTTTGCTTAAGGTGGTTACTCTTATTCTTGTGTGGCGTGTTATAATGTTTTTTTGATTCTGGCTATTTATGAGAAATGTGATGGAAAAGGCATTTAAAACCCTAGAGATCTTAAGATATATATGCTTTGTGTCCTCTTCGTAAGCCCTTTAGAAATCATAATTGTGGGCAATTTATGTAGTCATTTCCTATGCATGTCTCCCATATGCGAGTCATTTATATAAGATTCTATGTGGTCTTGATTTCTTGTAATTTCAAGTGCTTATCTATATGATTAAAGTTATTTTCAGTATATAAATGATAATGTTATAGAGTGAGAAAAATAAAAAATAAAAAATTGTCTGTATTCATTGAATGGATGCTATGTTTATAGGATTAGCTTGTTATTTCGATTTTATTAAGAGTAGTAAGATGAAGTGTCTGTATTATGCATATAAGAAGGATTTAGTGTAGATCATGATGTGAAAATTGAAGAATTTTCATAAGATTCATCAATAGATAGTAAATAGTAGCTTAATAATGTCCTTCGCCTTCCCTTACCTTTCTATGTAAAATGTAGGGAGTTAACTGGTGATCCATGGGTATCAAATAAAACTATTGGGTGTTTGTATATGTGCAAGACTTCACATGTAAGAAAGGATTGGCTAGGTAAATCATAATTTTCAGTAAAGATTTGGCATCTCTAGATGCATTTGTAATAGTAGAAGACCTCATGGAAGATTGAATTTGCATATCTTAGAAAAAGATGTAAGAAGCTGCATGGTATGATAAATTTGGCATGTCTAGGAAAATTCAATTGTCCATGTACAATTTTTGTGTGCATATATTGATTGTTTGGCAATTCTTTCCTCCCTCTCCTCTCTCTATTTGAGTATATGATTCAAGGCGCTTAAGGAGTTTATTGATACTAAATAGAAATTTTTGAATAATCATAGATTTTGTATACCTTAAAAAGAAAAGTTTGGATGGAATAAAATTTTCTTGAAGATTGATATTTATGCATTGCATCCATAATTTCATTTAAAAGAAGAGTTAATTTAATAGAATATCTCTTCCATAAATTAGTGTAGCAGGTTTAATGAAATGATAGGCTAAAAGACCATGTTATAGTATACATGTTGAATGAAATAAATTTGGTGCATTGCATAGTATAGGAAAAATTTGGAAATTATATCATTATATCTTTACTTGTATTGGTAAGATAAAAGTATTACATTTGTGAAGGATTTGTGTGGCTTTGATGAAATGTATTGCTTGATTGAATAGATAGATTAAGGGAATAATGAAAGTATGTATCTGAATTGGTGTGACATTTAATGAATTGAATGAGTTTGAAGGGAATAATAAAAATCATATGCGAGTGAGGTTATGATACCTAGTTTCATGCTTAATATAAACAAATTGACTGGTTAATGGTGTATTAAGGAAATGATCATATGAGCTAGGAGTAGGAGTAATCAAAGTTTGGTATTAAATCTTGTTTGGAGATAAAGTAATGGGATCTATTTATTATGAGTAAATTTAGTTGTGTGAATATATGATTGATTAAATTGTTCAATGACATCATGTAGACTATTGTTATCATTTGTATGCTATTTGTTGTGTATTAAGGGAAATGGTGAATGTTGTAGTACATCATCGAGTGATTAGTTGAGGTTTTGATATCTATTTCTATTGTAACTTGGTAAATGTGGTAATTTCATAGATAGGATATCTTGAATATTAATAATGTTATTAGTATATTCCTTGTGTGTATGAAATACTTTATTTTTGCCTTGCATATGTATTCTTTTGTGAAGGATACTTTGTTGGCAAGAGACACTGCATTGATGATCAGATGTTGTCATTGATGGCAACTTGAGTTAGATATCTAATCCGTGGCTTATGATTTATTTATTCTGAAAGATTGATTGAGGTCCAGTGAGGTCTGGTAAGAAAAATAATGCATCCGACAGAGTGTCCATTTTATTGGTCAATAGATTATTTTGGTTGAGTATTTTTCTTTGTAAATCTAGGAGATGTATTGTGGATAATATAAATTACCTTATTCTAGGTTTTTGGCCTCCGCTGTTAAGTTTGGTGTTGGTTGGAAGATTCGGTAGATGGTTTTTCTGGTAGAATAGTGTTTTGGTGCAGTAGCATGTGAAGATTCATTGTGCAGAGTAATTTTGATGGTTGTTTGTGTGTTCAAGGTTGATGAGCCAACATATGGGAAGCATGTGGAGATCTTCTTTTGGTTTTCTTAGTTGTTTTTGGATCGGATTGAGCCAACTTAGGTAGCACGTTTCATTTTGCGTGTTATGCGGTTTTTGGGCTGACATGGAATTGATTTAATTTGATGGTTTGGATATATTAATCTGATTGATATGATCATTCAGAATGTTAATGGTGATGTGAGAAGTGTGTGTGAGAAATTATGCGCATTTTCATGTGCGCGGTTGAGAGATTTGTCCTTGGATATGATGTAGAATATCATAATAGAGCAGAGTAGCTAAGCAAAGTGTGATCATGTGTTTTGTGCTTAATCGAAACTATACTTAGGCATTTGTTGATGTTATTAAATAGTTCAAACTCTCTTGTATTTCTTATAATCATTTTGTAAGGCAGTGAGCTTTTCAGGTTGTAGCCCTTATTTGTAATTGAGCAGTGAGCTCTAGGCAGTGTACCTGAATGCATGTGCATTCCCCTTAGGTAATATTTTTATACTTCTAACAGAGTGTATTAATATTGTGGGTTTCAATCCCATCGTGGTTTTTCCCTTAACCGGGTTTCCACATAAAAAAAACTTGGTGTTATGGTATTGTTGATCTCGGCTTTGTGTTTCTGCACTTACTTTTCTTCATTTGTATAAAGTGGCTGAAATTTCAAGTTATTAAAGTTAAATTTGTTGAACACTGATTCCAACATACTTGCCTAGACTTTCATAAAAGATTAGATTGCAATAAAATGATAAAATGAATATAGATATATAAATAAACTTATGGTTTTAAATGTCTAACACTCACTCTATAACACATTCAAGGTGTTGTACCCTCGAGTGTTGTGTAGCGGTTACTCCCTTTGGTGTGACTAATATTGGTCACCTCATGATGTAGATTTGAAAAGTTGGCTATTTGCCTTGAGTTATTTTGTGATTTGTTCTAGCATTGTTGGAGTTAATTTAATTTTTGGACTTCTATAATTCTTCTTTCATCTATTTTTTCTATGTGGTGGCATTTGTCACACTTTATTTCTTGATTGATTTCATCGATAATTTTTTGTGATTTTAATGTTGGATTTGATGATCATTTTCTTTTTGGGCCTTCTCTTGTTTCTTTGTTGTCTATAGTGGGTTTTTTGTGCATTGAGCATAGTGGGCCCTCGTTTTGTATGAAGTAGTGTATCTAGCTTGTTCATTTTGAACCTCTAATAGTGTGTGTAAGGGAGGACACCGCAAAGAAGTGCACTAGACTTAGTGAAAAATTAGATAATGTTTGTGTAGTGCTCCTTCTTGAATCATATTTCTTTTTTGTGCATCATTAGATTACATTGACATAACTTAGACTATTTTGTGATTCTTTGATTAGATGTTTATGTATTTATCTATGATTTAGATGCTTCATTATGGATATTAGACATATTATATTTGCACTTGACATTATGATTTCATGTAGAGGATGACATTCATAGGTTATTATGATGACAAACTCTTATATGTATTTATTTTATATGTGTGGTTTATATTTGGCTATGGTGATTTCATGGTCTTTTATTATGTACTAACCCTATATCATGATTATATTGGATGCAATAATGATTATGATTGTATTCGTGATGGAGACGATGTCATATCACTCATTGTGAGCATAATATGATGTTGTAATTCTCTTCACTTGTCTGCCTATTCTATGATATATGTTATAGTATATTTTGTTGCATATGTATTGGTGGTGAAAAGTTTGTAAGTACCAAACATCTACTCCACCTTCCTTCACAGGTCTAAGTGTGTCTTATGCCAATGGCAAGTTGATCGGAGATGACATGAAAACCCATTCTACACTCTAGGTTTAAGTTGATTACCCTTGTCAGTTTAGTGTTTTGGGGCAAGTTATTGTTTAGCATCAGTGGTCTCTTGAGTTATCTTATGTTGGCTTGGTTTGTAGTGTTATGATTATTGATTGATTTAATTATTAATTAATTAATTAATTTATATAGTTTAATAATGTTAAATTAATTTAATGGATCTACATAGTTTATAATAATAAATTAAATAAATAGTTGACATTAATATTTAATATTGATAAGAGATTAATATTTGGATTTATATTTAATAAGAGATTTTATATTATTGATTAACTATTTATTGATTTATGATTATTGGATATTTATTATTTATTAATTTGGGTATTTGTTTATACACCCTTGGTCATTTTATTAATGGGATTTTATATTTAATTGTGCCCATAGTTTAATTTATCCTTGGTTATTTATATTATTATTTACCCTTTTATCCTATTGGGTTAATTAAATATTATATTCTCTACCTACCCTATTTTACTATTGGTTGTGAGCTTGGGGTAAGTTGATTAAATAATATTTAATTATTCTACCTTGGTATTTGGAAAGGGTTGGTTAGAAATATATTTTTATGCAATATTTTGATTGGCTGACATTTTCCTATAGTTTTCCTTTGATTTTCTATTTATTTGATTTCCTGTGCATTCTGTCGGGTTGGCTTTCCAAAAGAAATTTTGTATAACTGATGCTTGGATTTTGGATTTGGATTTTGGAGTTGCTTGTTGGGAGCTTGGATTGGATTTCTCTGCAATAGATTTCATAGACCTGTTCTATTTTTAACAAGTCGAAGGACTTTACCTCTGCATTTACAATTATGAAAGATTGTTTTCTCCGTGACTATATTCTAAAAGCTTTGGGAAATATTTTAAATGCAAATTAAAAACTATAGTTATACTATTTGGTTGGGAGTTGTATGTATTTAGCTATGATTCTGCATGATTGTTCTATCATGAATTGCTTTCGGGATGGTTTTGTATTTTAGTATCTCTCTCTATGATTGAAGTTGTCAGGAACTTGATTTATTCTCCATATTTTGAGTTTGTTTTTGGATCTAGCTTGGTTCTTTGATTTTATTTCTTCCTGGCATCTCTATCAATGGTATTTTCGACATTTATTTTAGCCTCTATGATTTATCTTACCTTGTTGAATTTTCCGCTTTCCATCTGAGGCTTTTTGACAAATGCACTAATACAAAAAATGCATTATTTTATTTCTCAAAAGTGTTGTTTTATTTTAGATATGCACTAATATGTTTGTCTAAAGTGTTATTTTATTGTGTCAATGTGCTATCTCTTGATGAAAGCACTAATACATTGTGTAAAGACACTACAAAGAGTTATAAAGGTGCTATAAGGTTATGTATATGTGTTGAACAAATGTGTGAAGGAGTTGTCTCAATTGTCATATGCACTAAAAGAATTAATAAAGGTGCTATTTTGCATATTTTGAATTTTTTCCTAGTTTTCAATGTCTTAATCAGATTTCTAGGTTTCTAGTTTGTTTTTATTATCTGTCCAGGGGCTGTGTTGGTGTGTTTTGAGCGTCTTGAGGTATATCGGGACTATATTGTTGATTTAAATTGATCTTTTCTATGTTTAATTATAAATTGACTATCGCCTTTTGGAAAATTAAGCGAGACGTGCTATTCCTTGTTGTTGTTATTCTTTGGCCTCATTTGGTTGATATTATGTGCATGATGTGTGCTCCATGTTGTTTATATGGTTGATGCCATATGTTATTCATGTCTCATAAGTTTATGATTTATTGAGTAACCTTGGTTATCCAGGTGATGTTGCATTGAGAGCCCTTGTTCTTGTTGAGTATGTTTTCCTTAACTTCTAGGTGCATGGTTAGGGAGAGTGGGCTTCCATGAGTTTGTTGAGGTCATGAGGAATAGACTGCTAGGATTCCTTCTTGATTGGAGTCGAGGTCTATACTTTTTGGATAGCTCATTGGAGGTTTTATTGTAATAATCAAGTGATAACATAATAATTAATCTTAGGAGGGTTGGGTAGTAGTAACTCATCTAAATAAGATAAGAAATGTGTTTTTGGTGTCTCATCTCATGGCTTGGAAGACTAGAGTGAGGTGGTAGATCTGGTAACCGGATAAACCAAACTCCCTTGATTTCCTCAAAGGTTGAGATGGTTCTGCATGTATATCATGAATACCAGGAATGAGTTCTAGGATACCCTTTGATAGCATGTGATGACACTCTTCCCTACATGTTGCTCATGTTGGCAATTGACACTCATCTAGTGGTCTCTGATGGTTTCTGGTGGCTGATTATTGGTTTAGGGTTGTCATTGATGGAAACTCTTCTTAGAAATCTAATTCAACGGTCATAATTATCTTTATCCGGAAGAGGGTGTTAACCATTAGTTGATTAATGTTGGCAATATGCTAGATTTGGTTAAGTGTTGCCCTTGATGTCAACACTATATCTCAGTTGGAGGCTATCCTAGTTGGACCTATCCCAGTTAGTCTTGGTGATCATCTTCATTTTGGCTATAATTTTGATCTAGTATGATCAGATCTCTAGAATCAGTTTTGGATGCTTACTCTGGATGGTTATTTTTTTGCCATATTTTATTGGTTCATGTTTTGGTAATCAGAAAATTATCGCTTATCTTCTTGGTTGGTATTTCCCTGTATAAGTTAGCTTTACCGATATGTGATATTTGGTGTTCTGGTCATATGATTTTGGTATGGTTTATGGAATCAGTTTCTATCATGCTAAAGGTTCTTCTTGATCATATTCTGAGTGTTTGGTGACTTTTCTTTGGCTGGCATGTCGTTATGGTGGTCCTATTTGGATCTGGTTAGACTTTATGTGTTACTTCACTAAGGGTTTCTACCAGTTGGTGAATCATGTTGGATTTTGGTCTTAGCGGAATTTTTGACGGATGGAATTAATTGGTTACTTGATTTAGGGCCCTGCTATGTAATGTAAATCATAATATTGGTCTGGTGATACCATCTAATGTATTTTTTGTTATTATGGGTTTATGGGTTTAGGGTTTAGCCTACCTTGTCGATAAGGTTGATGATCTATATTTATAGGTGACTTATTCATGTAATTTGGATATTGATACATGGATTGGATCGATGGTTATATCTGGATTATCAGAGGAATTTTTATGTGCGAACAAGTGATATATCATTTGGTGAAGGTTTTTGTATTGTAGGGAAGACATTTGTGCTTAACCAAAACTGTAACAAGCATTAGGAGATGCTACTTTCATAGTTTATTCTTTCTGGATTGTAGTCTGATGGTTTTGTAAGTCAGTGAGACTTCTTTTTGTGATGAGCAGTGAGCTTTAGGTGGTTGGCCTGATTGCAAGTGCAACCCCCATTGTAATTTCACATATTGTTGTAGAAGTATTCTCTGATTGTGGGTAGGGTTTCCCATCATGGTTTTTCCCTTTACCGTGTTTTCCATGTCAAAATATTAGTGTTGTGTGTGTATTGTGATTTCATGTTCTATAATTCATTGTGTTGGTTTCTTTATGCTCCAGTTTAATGGTTTTGAAATTCATTAGTTCTAAGATATGATGGTAAATTGATTCACCACCCCCCTCTCAGTTTACTCTCGATATCAGATTTGTCTAACAATTGGTATCAGAGCAAGGTCCTCTCTATAGAAGCTTAACCGCTTGAGGAGATCCGATCGCAACTAAATCTAGTTCTACATTCAATCCCTATTGGAAGGAGAGTCCTAGATTTGATGGTACAAATTACAAAATATGGAAGGAGCGAATGAAGATTCATCTAAGATGTCTTAGAGCTGAAGTTTGGGAGATAGTGGAGAATTTTAGACACAATGTACCACTGAGAGGGGGGTGAATAAGTGGTTTGCAAACTTTTCCCTTTATCTATCCTATGTGTGTATGCTGGTTATCAAATCTAACAGAAAGATAACTTACCGATTAGAGGGGAGACTAACACAAATGAAATCACACATGAAAGAGACATCACATAACACCAATATATAAGAGGAAAACCCAAGATGGGAAAAACCTCAGTGAGAAATATTGTTGGAGTCTACTGCTCCAATCCATCCTCACAATGAATCTTTGATTACAATGTTTAGGGAACCAACCCCTGATTTAGGGCACCAACCCAAGGAGAACCAACCCCTACACCAAGATCCAACTCAATGATTACAAAATCATGTTTTGATACCAAAGTTATTTTCTTGTTACAAAATAAATTTGTAACTCTCAAGTATGTCTCTTCACCGGTTCTCCTCTATACAGATCTTTGTCGATTCTTTATTCACCTTTTCTCTACAACAACCTTATCTCCTTTTGTAACCCACTCTCTACTACACCCTTGTCGATTCAGCCTCTTCTCCTTCTCTTTTGGTTCTTCTCTTTGTCAGTTATCTCTTCTCTTAGCTACTCTGCTGCTCTTCTCTGATACTACACTGTCAGTTCTATGCATGCCTTCTCTGCAGTCTTCTGCAACTCTTCTCTGTCAGTATGGTCACCACTGGTTTACTCCTCTATCAGACTCAAATGGCTAACTGTCGGTCCTCTCTCTATTTCTGGTTGAACACTTCAACCCTGTTCTTCCTCACACTTAGTCTCTTCTTCTTCTTCTTGGTGAGCACTTGACTGATTTCACTTCTTCAGTAGCAATACCCTTTCATCAAAGTGGCAGGCATCATTGATTTTGGCTTGCATATTTATAAACTAGTTTTTTCACCAAAAATCAATTCAAACTTTGGGTGGTTAGATTTTCCTCATCGACCTTGAGGCAAACCAAATCCAATCAGATCTCATCCAATTTGATCGCCTGATTAATGAACTATAACTCATCAATCAATCTCACCATTGGCGTGTCTTCCTGAACACGCCTTCCACTTTTAGCAGTTTGCATTTAACCTGTCAATGGATTTCTTGGTCGATCTCCAAGAATGGTTTCATGGTTTCCTTTTCCTACCTTGATCTTCTCAAACAATCTGTGATATACCTTTGTTGTCCATCTAACCTTGAGATGCAAACCTATGTTGCACATCCCATGAATCATGTAGTCGACATAAATGTTGACCTGTCACCATCTACCTCGTTGCCTGATACTTCACCGACTCAACATGCCTACTTGTTCATGCATGCCACTTCACCTCCACATGGCCCCTTTGTTAGTATTCATCTTTACTGGTTAATCTTTGTTGGTCTGGATAGATTCACCGACCAACCCCATTACCGAATTCATCTACCGGTTCACTAACTCTATCGGTATCTCATACTTTAATGGTTGACCATCATGTCTGCACTTTGTTTCTCTATCGATGGGACACCTTAACCGGTCATCAAACATGCCTATCCATTACATGCTCATCTTTATTAGGTAGGAGTACATCATTCAGCCTTTTTTCCTTGTTACCGATTCTCATACTTACCAGTAGGAACCCTTGATGATATCATGTCATCAACCTTCAGTTGTTTCATCTAAGGCATCTTCATACCGATTGCATTCTCTATCTATAGCTTCTCATCCTTGCCTTCTTCATCATCAGCCCAAACCATATCTCAATTGGTTTGTCGAGATGACAAACCCATCACTTCTTTACTCTTCATCTGTCTTGGTGGCACAGCATGCCAACTCTTTCTGATCCGGTGCACATCTTTGATTTCATGCAACTAAAGTATCTTTCTAATTCACTGGTAGATCTGATGTGAGCCTTCAAACACCTGCCTTTAACAATTTTGTCTTATCTCATAGAAATATGATGCATTTCATGCATAATAGGAGATAAGCTCCACTTACTGATGGGAGTGGATCCTTGTCATCTGCATCTTGCAATGCACCAATGTGGCTTCCCTGTTTGAGCAGCATATCTTCAAATAGGAACATGTGATCCGGTTGGGGCACATTCACTGCCAGCCATCTCTTCAAATGGTGACTGCATCTTTATCTAGTGGGAGTCTTGTTGATTTTCATCCACACAGCATATTGGTGATCTGTACATCCTTCTCCTTCGGTGTTGATGTGATTCTTAATAACATTCTGCCTTTTCATCACAATCAACAACCCAACTCTCAGATGCCATCATTTACTAGTTGTTATATCATATCAGTCTCTTGTCCATATCTTCCACACAAGTCAAACACTCACTTGTGTACCAGTGACTCCAAT
Source organism: Cryptomeria japonica (assembly GCF_030272615.1). Taxonomy (NCBI): domain Eukaryota; kingdom Viridiplantae; phylum Streptophyta; class Pinopsida; order Cupressales; family Cupressaceae; genus Cryptomeria; species Cryptomeria japonica. Next base: position 626,126,672 of record NC_081408.1, on the reverse strand, counting down.
GACCATTGTGTTGAATGGCATTCGCTCCCTTATCGGTGACATGCTTAACTAGGTGATATCAAAGATATCACATCTGGTATGCATCAAAGACAATTCTACACATACATCTCTTATACCGGTAGCCATCCTATATCGGTTGACATCAATGACAACACAATGCCAACAATCTCCCCCTTTGGCATTGATGTCAACATATGTAGTATCTGGCATATTACATAATCTCTCTCCCCCTTTGTGTGATCCATAGATTCTCACACATGTATGCAGTATACTACAAAATCTTTGTCCACCTTTGATAACAATGGCAAATGGCACTGTCAAGGTTTCTCTCCTCCTTGTTTCTACCTAGCATAGACATATATTTTTCTCCCCTTTTCCTCAATCTGGATGCTCCTCCTCCTTCAACCAACCTTTGTTACATCTTCTGAAGTCACTGCACTTGAGATGGAGGGTTAAACCACCAACTAACACCAATTGAGCATAATAATTTGATACCAATTGTTGAAGCACTCAATTGTTGAAGGATGTGTCAATGAATACAACATACCTACCAATTAGATTGCAACATCCCCTGTCTTATCCCAATTTATCTTTAGAATCAAATTTTATTGTACTATGAATAAAGCCAATTGGGAAAGTAGATACCCTTAATCGTGAACTTCTCTTGGGTATTCCTACAACAATTTTGATCATCTACAGTTTAGGTAGTCAGTACCCTCACAAGTTCAAGCATGTCGGTTTAGTATTATGAACCCTTGAACTCCCCCAAAGTCATACATCTTAGGTCCTCATTGTTTATCAGGTCCAAAACTAGAGCTCCAATATTCACCATATATCAATTAAGCTATGCAGTTGTGATCACCTGATGATCTATCAGCTCCATTATAACTACCACAACCTATGACATGATCCTGGATGTACACAATGTCATCATCATGTCATGAATCAAACCAGTTAGCCCTCAAAGGATGCATGCATACATAATCAACAACCAAGCCATCATATGCCATTCAGGTCATTTCCAATACCACCTGAGACATAACCTCCTTATTCCATGTTATCGGGGCTAATGCAATGATCTCTAGCCTCATTGTTTTACATAACCTGCAAGTACCTATTATAAATCTTACCGATAACATCCTACACATCTTGTGTTAATTAAATCTAATGCCAATTGTAAATATGCCAAATATTGACACATGCAGTAGTAATCCATCTCTGATTTGCAGGTGTGTAGCCAAGGCAGCCACTACACACACTTATCTTCTTATTTTCTTCCTTCATACTAGAAGCAACTTGTTCTTCCATGTGACCTTCTTCATTGAGGGGGTGAATAATAAGGTCAGTGTACTACTCCCCCTAAGATCCTACATCTCCTTTAAGCCTTAGGAGATATCACCTGTGCATTGAATGCACAGTGTCGGTCCTTGGTTGCATCATCTTGCTTCTTCCACCATACCTGTTTTGTTAAGGAATTTAGATCAGAGATAGAGAATACAATAGTCTAGTAATATGTAGTGAGGATGGATTTTAATAAGATCACTACAATGAATATTTTTTACCTCCGATAAGTATATATATATAATTCTAATTTTTAATCTTCTATGATAATATTGACAGCTTGTTGGTTCATGAAACTGACACAGTTGTTGGTTTCAGTTCACAGCAAGTGTCGATGCCTATAAATAAAAGGATGAAGAGTCATGTCCACATAGGGGCATGAATTCTACGTGGCCTATGCCACATAGAGTCCTGACCCTTCATTCAATGTTGTTATATATTATTTGCTTCAATCTAAATGAAGCTATATCCTTAACACTCCCTCTTAGAAAAAGAGGATTGAATTTCATAATTAAGTTTTAAGGAACAACATTCTAGATCTACATATTTATTTGATATGATCATTCACTTAGTAACACTTACGAGTGAAATACTTCATATCTCAAAGAGATATGTATTATCTGATATCCAACACTCTGGGACAACAACTACTTGAAGTCTTATCAGATTACAACCTTGATTCTAGTGATAATTGTAACATTGTCATTATCACAGGTGAAATAATTTTAGTATCATGATATCACATTATAGGACAAAAAATTAATGTATTCAATCATGATATGATTGTCATCATAAATTCTGACATATTTCGGAACAATCATTTAATGATAACAATTCAATAACTCATCATAGCAAATTTAGTATCAAGATTTCCGGCACATTCTGGGACAACAACTTAATGTAGTCAATCTTGATAACAGATCAAGCTATTATGAAATTCGTCACCTTATAATAGCGATCTTACACTTACATCACATGAAAGATCGTCACCTTCCATGACATAACACATACATGCAATATTGCATTCAAGATATTCATGAATATATAAATTACATATGATTAAGATTAATATCTGAAATTTCCATTATAATTTAGTCATATCAAGTTTACCTATAAAGTACTCTACTTTCAACTTTGCAAGAGGTTTGGTGAATATGTCAACACTTTTCTCTTCAGTGCTGATGTAGGTCAATTTGATGACATCTTTGTTTACCATATCTCTTATGTAATGGTATGGGATTTCTATATGCTTGGATCGATTATGAAAAACTAGATTTACAAAAAGTTTGATGTAGCTTTGATTATCACAGTGAATCACAGTGGGGTTTAGGGGCTTCCCAAATAGTCCAACTAGAAATTTCCTTAACCATACTACTTCACATGCTCCCATGGAGGCAGCCATATAGTCGGCTTCAGTGGAACTATGAGCAACTGTTGACTGTTTTCTGCTAAACCAGGATATCATAGCTGATCCAAGACTAAAGCAACACCCCATTGTACTTTTACGATCAATGGAACTTCCTACCCAGTCGGAATCATAATACCCTTGGAGTTGTATCTCAACATTTTTATACTTCAGGCCAAGTCCAATAGTGCCATGCAAGTATCTTAGAATATGCTTAGAAGCCATTAGGTGAATCTTCTTAGGTTCGCAAATGAAATGACTTAACACATTGGTAGCATAGAAAATATTAGGGCAAGCGTTTACCAGGTACATAAGAGATCCAATTATTTGTCTATAGTATGTAGGATCTATAGGTTTTGAATCTACTACTTCACTTTTAAGCTTATGAATATTTGCTTCCATTGGAATGGATAGAGGCTTACAATCTACCATATCAAATCTGGTCAGGATATCAGTGGTGTATTTTCCTTGATTTAGAAAAATATAATTCTCTTTTTGCCATACTTCTAGGCCTGGAAAATAGTGCAGTAGACCTAGATCCTTCATATTGAATTCAACCACAAGATCTTGTTTGCATTTCACAGTGAGGTGATCTTCTCCTATTATCAACAAGTCATCAACATAGAGAACAAGTATTAACATGTCACCATCCAATATTTTGAAGTATATGTTAGAGTCTGCTTCATTTTTGGAATATCCTAGTTTGGAGAGATAACTATCTATCCTTCTCTACCATGCCCTGGGAGCTTTCTTAAGGTTGTAGAGAGATTTTTTTAGTCTACACACATAGAGATTTTTATCATGTGTAGCAAAGCCTTCAGGTTGTTGATAGTTCTGATACTTAATATAAGTACAAATCCAATAGCCAACAAGATGAGAGGGGGGGTGAATCATACAAACTTAATCATCCATAAAAACACCAGATTCAACCTCGGTAACATATATATCAGTAATATAACCAAAACTATTAAACATGCAAACTCAAAAGCATATGAACAATATAAACCTCATAACACTAGATTTAACGTGGAAATCCAAATAGGGAAAAACCACTGTGGGATTTTAGACCCACTAAGAAATATACTCTTCTAGAGTATGCTCGGTTAAAAGCAAATCCTGTTAAATATTACAAACAAATTGCTAGATGTGACCCAGTTAAGGGATTTCCCTCAGATCGGTTAGGATCTTCACTTTGTTAGAAGTGACCTTGTTAAAGGATTTCAAACATTTAATCAAAATGTCACCTTGCTAAAGGGTTTACATATAAGACTATTAAGTCCACTCAGTTAAGAGATTTTCTATCACTTTCACAAAATAACAGTAATAAAAATCTATCTACAACTTCACATCTAAAATGCTAAAGCAGATTCCTATTTGTTCAATACAATCTAGACATAGAACTAATCTTGTCTATCTGCTGGGCTTCTATACTCTGTTATTCTAATAGGTCTTCAAGCTTCTGTGCTCGGTAATCACTATGTAGCATCCCTGTGCATACACTTGCCCGCATACATTGTTTATCAACAGTTTCCTATTTATAAACAATTAGGTAACCGCTTAATCTCCTTGATCACATTTCCCATGATCAATGATAGCCATCAGATCTTCAATCTTGTCCAGGTTCAATGCATATTTCGATCTGAAAATGTTTTACCCCACCTTGGAACTTGCATAATAGTCTTGGAACTTGTGCTAGGGTATTGCGGTTCAATCTGAGTTGTAGATCTTCATGCCGACTTTCCATTGCCTTAGATTCATCAACAAACTTCTTCCACAGCTTACCAATCATTTAATCTGCTCCAACTCATCAGCTTCCTTCATTAAATACCACATGTAAACATTTAATGCATTTTGTTATAGCTCGGTTACAACTTGGTAACAACTCGGTGAATACTAAACTCCACTCGGTAGACATTCCGCCTTCATTAACCGATAGCGATAACCTTAGGGTTTACCGACTAGGTTCTTTGCTTAATAACATAGTGTAGTATTAACCTTTACAATTTACAACATATGTATGATGTTAAAACAATCTAAAACATCATGATCTCATCATTGTTCGACTCGGTAGTAGTTGCCCATTGAATACCTTATTCATCCCCTTATTCATCATATTCTTTCATGTGTCTTTTACCAACATCTTTATAATCTTCATATCATACTTCTCAAGATATGGCAACATCATACTAAATTAGAAAATCAATTTCTTGACATCAATGACAAAATAATAATATCAAGATCCATAATCATCAACAACCTTCTCAATATCCTTAAGAAATGCCAACAATCTTTCATTGTCTGTAATAATGCAATATTGCCAACAATATCCCCCTTTGGCATTGATGGCAAAACCAATTGATTTGACCTTAATAGATTCGGATTGCTGTGATTCTGAAATGCTGAAATGCTCTCCCCCATACATTAGACTTCTCTTCATTTCTTCAGTCTACTTCCCAATCTGTAGTCTGCTCAGTTTTCTCTTAGTCTTCTCCCCTGATAGATCTTCTCCCCTTTTGACAACAATGCCAAAAAGAACTTAAAACATAATTTCTTTCTGTAAGAAGTGATTTCCTACTGTTGTGTATCAACTGAGTCTCGGTCAGAGCATTTGTCTTCAATTCCTATTCCCTGTAATATTTCCTGTATTAATTCTAGTACACTTTTAGAAAACATCCTAAAGTGTATAACTCAACATCAACTCCCAAAAGATATTCATTAGAGTCATCGGATTGATGCTTTCACCGAACTCAGTCAGTGAGTAGAAGATAGGGGTAGGACCCCTAACTTGCTTCTGAGATATTCAAAAGTGTCCTTTGGTAGTGGCTTGGTGAAGATATCTGCTATTTTCTCCTTTGTGCTGACATATTCCAACACCACTTTCTTCTCTTGAGCTTCTTCTCTAAGATAATGATATTTGATAGATATGTGCTTTGTCTTAGAGTGCATAATAGGATTCTTTGAAATATTAATGGCACTAGTATTGTCACAGAATATAGTTACTAGCTCGGTAACTTTCTCATTTATACCTTCCAATAGTTGTTTGATCCATGCAATGTTGGTACAATTCAATGTTGCAGCAACGTATTCAGCTTGTGTTGTTGACTGTGAAACACATCCTTGTTTCTTGCTAAGCCAACTCACTAGTTTTTCTCCTAAAAAGAAAGCTCCTCCACTTGTGCTTTTTCTGTCATCAATGTTGCCTGCCCAATCAGCATCAGTATAAACTTTTAAATCAAAATCATTTCCTTTCGGATATACTAAGTCATAATCCTCTGTGCCTTTCAAGTATCTAAAAATTCTTTTGATTGCTTTCATGTGTGTTTCCTTAGGATCTGCAGAGAATCTTGCAACTATACCTACTGCATGTGCTATGCCTGGTCTGCTGTGAACAACAAATTGTAGTTTTCCAATCATGGATCGGTAGAGTGTCTCATCAACAGATGCAGATTCATCATTCTTAGATAATTTACAGTTGGTAGTCATAAGAGTACTTACTGGTTTTGAATCATCCATTCCAAATTTCTTCAAGATTTCCTTTATGTACTTGGATTGAGTAATGAAAATCTCATTTTTCATTTGCAGTATCTGTAAACCTATAAAATACTTTATCTCACCGATTAATGACATCTCAAATTCTTTGCTCATTTCATTTCCAAAGTTTTTGCATAAAGAGTCATTTCCACAAAATATAATATCATCAACAAATATGGTTGAGATCAGTATTCCATTTTCATCATTCTTCATGTACATGTTGTTGTTCTCACTTGTCCTTATAAAACCAATCTTAATCAAATAAGAGTGCAATCTTTCATACCATGCTCTTGATGCTTGTTTCAAACCATATAAGGCTTTGTTCAATTTTCATACCTGATCTTTATTATTGTCTTCAACAAATCCTTCAGGTTGTTCAATGAAAACTTCTTCTAATATTCCATTCAGAAATGCAGATTTGACATCCATTTGATATACCTTGAATTTCTTGAAAGCAGCATAGGCCAACAATGTTCTTACTCCTTCAAGTCTAGAAACAGGTGCAAAGGTTTCACCATAATCAATTCCTTCTTCTTGAGTATAACCTTTGCAAACTAATCTTGCTTTGTTTTGAATGACTTCTCCTTTTTCATTTAGCTTGTTTCTAAAAATCCACTTTGTTTCGATTACATTTTTGTCCTTCGGTCTTGGGATTAGTGTCCATTTGTCATTCTTCTTGATTTGATCAATCTCTTCTATCATAGCATTTACCCAATCTTCACTATTAAATGCCTCTTTCACTATTCTCGGTTCAAATTCAGATATCAAACATGTGTTATTTCTTAGTTTGTTCCTTGTCATCACTGGATCATCCTTATCTCTGATAATCTGACTTGGTGCATGATGTCTTCTGACATACTTGGCTAATACAAGCTCGGGAGGCTCTATATGATCTTCTTCATCACTCGGTAACTGGATATTCTCTTCATTTTCTTCAACAATCTTCTGGGTAGGACTTCTCGGTTGAACATAGACAAATTCATCATAGTCTTCTGGTTCCTTGGAATTTCCTTCATCATTTCTTTCGGCAAATTCATCAATGTTCACATTTGCACTTTCTACTATTTTGTTAGATGATTTGATCAGACATTTAAATGCTTTGCTTCTAGAAGAATAACCTAGAAATGTTCCTTCTTCACTTTTCTAATCAAACTTGCCATTTCTATCATCTTTATGAACATAGCATCTACTTCCAAAGATTTTAAAATAACTAACATTAGGTTTCTTATTATACCAGATTTCATATGGTGTCTTCAAAGTACCTTTCTTCAATTGAACTCGGTTCAAGGTGTAAACAGATGTGCTTATTGCTTCTCTCCAAAATGTTTGTGGCACCTTCTTTTCAATCATCAGTGTTCTAGCTCAATCCACAATAGATCTGTTTCTTCTTTCAGCTATTCCATTCTGCTGCGGAGTTCTCGATGCAGAGACTTGTCTTTTAATACCATGATCATTGCAGAATAAGTTGAATTCATCAGATGTGAACTCTCCTCCTCTATCTGATCTAAGACATTTCAGTTGTCTTCCTATTTCATTTTCAACTCTTGCCTTGTACCATTTAAACATTTGAAAAGCTTCTGATTTTTCCTTTAAAAACATTACTGACATCATCCTTGAATAGTCATCCACAAATAATATGAAATACTTATCACCATAATAACTTTGGACTTTCATAGGACCACAAAGATCAGTGTGCACTACATCTAAAATTCCCTTAGAAGTGTAAGACTTACCTGTAAATCTTGATCTTGTCATCTTACCCATCTGGCAACCTTGACACATAGTATTCTCAAGTTTTTCAAGACTTGGTAGACCTCTTACTCTGTGCTTCTTACTTATTTTGATCAGATTATCAAAATTTACATGAAAAAACCTTTTATGCCATAACCAAGTATCATCAATCTTTGCATGCAAACACTTATTCTGAGTTGAGTCAAGGTGAAATGTATTACCTTTTGTTTATGTCCCGGTAGCAGCTAACTTTCCATTCTTGTCATGAACTTTGACAATTCCTTTATGAAATTCTATTCGGTAACCTGTGTTGTTTAGCTGTGCTACACTCAACAAATTGTATTTCAAACCTTCAACCCAATAAACATCATTGCATCTTGCATTATCAAGAATTTTTATAGATCCTTTACCTCTTACCAAACATGGTGCATCATTACCAAATCTAACATAGCCTCCATCATAATCTTCTAACATAACAAACTTGTGTTTATCTCCTGTCATATGATGTGAGAATCCACTATCTATAATCCAAGAATCATTAGTGTTTATGTGAGATATTAGGGATTTTTCTTCATACCTTTCTTCATTTGAGTCATCCTTGATAGCCACATAAACTACTTCCTCTATATCAGTCTCATTTGATTTATCATCGTTAGATTCCTCATCAGCTATTAAGCATGTCTTTCTATCTCTTCTTCTGAAGTCTCGATGTCCTCTGTAATGGTTATCTTTCTGTCTGTTATCTTGGTAATCTCTCTTTTCAGTAAAATCTTTGTCAGACAGTTAGAAGCCATATGTCCTATCTTATCACAATTGAAACATTTTAAAGGTAGTTTTCCTTTATACTTACCTTTGCCTCTCGGTAACCTTTTGGCTAATAGTGCTTCAAACTCTTCTTGCTTTCTGATTTCTTCATACAGTTTGTGTACTTCTTCCATGTTCTTCCAAAATCTTTCACTTGCTCCACTGTGATCTCCTTCAGAGTACTTATACTTTCTTTCATTGTAATCATTAGATTCATCAAGATGAAAAGAACTAAATGCAGATTCAACTTTATTTACCGAAGATCCACTGTTATCAAAATTACTTAAATCAAATGCATGAAGCTTACCAATAGTAGCATCCAAAGAAACTGGCATATTAGGTACAGACCTCAATTCATTGATTGCAGAGGCTTGGATTGCATAAGCTAGTAGAAGGGTTCTTAACAACTTACTTGTTATATCCTTTTCTTCAATAGTTCCACTTGCTCCTTTGATTTGATTGACAATCTCCTTTAGTCTTGTACTGTACTGAGTTATGTTCTCACCTTCATTCATCCTCATAGATTCAATTTGTCCTCTTAGACTATCTACTTTTTCTCTTTGAACATGTTCATCTCCTCCATATACTGATATGAGCTTATCCCACATTGCCTTTGCATCATTGCAGCCTTCTAGATCATTAAACTCTGAATCGGTCAATGCAGATGTTATTTCAATCATTTCTTGAATATGTTCTTGCTTCACCTTTATCTCTTCCATAGTCAATGGATAGGTGCTCGATGTAACAAAAACATTCTCCAGATAGTATACAACATATTCTCCAACTCCTGATAGATGTAGCTTCATCATTTTCTGCCATGTAGAGAAACTTGAGTTGTTCAGCTTCGGTGCATCCCTCTTATACATCTTTGGATCTTTAACTCAAGTGCCTTTAAACTTTCCTTCCTAAGTCCAAAGCTCTGATACCAATTGATAGTTCTGATACTTAATATAAGTACAGATCCAATAGCCAACAAGATGAGAGGGGGGGTGAATCATACAAACTTAATCATCCATAAAAACATCATATTCAACCTCGGTAACATATATATCAGTAATATAACCAGAACTGTTAAACATGCAAACTCAAAAGCATATGAATAATATAAAGCTTATAACACTAGATTTAACATGGAAACCCAAATAGGGAAAAACCACTGTGGGATTTCAGACCTACTAAGAAATATACTCTTCTAGAGTATGCTTGATTAAAAGCAAATCCTATTAAAGATTACAAACACATTGCTAGATGTGACCCAGTTAAGGGATTTCCCTCAAATCTGTTAGGATCTTCACTTTGTTAGAAGTGACCTTGTTAAAGGATTTCAAACATTCAATCAGAATGTCACCTTGCTAGAGGGTTTACATATAAGACTGTTAAGTCCACTCGGTTAAGATATTTTATGTCACTTTCATAAAATAACAGTAATAAAAATCTATCTGCAACTTCACATCTAAAATGCTAAAGAAGATTCCTATTTGTTCAATACAATCTAGACATAGAACTAATCTTGTCTATCTGTTGGGCTTCTATACTCTATTATTCTAACAGGTCTTCAATCTTCTATGCTCGGTAATCACTATGTAGCATCCCTATGCATACACTTGCCTGCATATATTGTTTATCAATAGTTTCCTATTTATAAACAATTAGGTAACCGCTTAATCTCCTTGATCACATTTCCCATGATCAATGATAGCCATCAGATCTTCAATCTTGTCCAAGTTCAATGCATATTTCGATCTGAAAATGTTTTACCCCGCCTTGGAACTTGCATAATAGTCTTGGAACTTGTGCTAGGGTATTGCGGTTCAATCTGAGCTATAGATCTTCATGTCGACTTTCCATTGCCTTAGATTCATTAACAAACTTCTTCCATGGCTTACCAATCATTTAATCTGCTTTAGCTCATCAGCTTCCTTCATTAAATACCGCATGTAAAAATTTAATGCATTCTGTTATAGCTCGGTTACAACTTGGTAACAACTCGGTGAATACTAAACTCCACTCGCTAGACATTTCGCCTTCATTAACCGATAGCGATAACCTTAGGGTTTACCAACTAGGTTCCTTAGGGTTTACCGACTAGGTTCTTTGCTTGATAACATAGTATAGTATTAACCTTTACAATTTACAACATATGTATGATGTTAAAACAATCTAAAACATCATGATCTCATCATTGTCTGACTCGGTAGTAGTTTCCCATTGAATACCTTATTCATCCCCTTATTCATCATATTCTTTCCTATGTCTTTTACCGACATCTTTATAATCTTCATATCATACTTCTCAAGATATGGCAACATCATACTGAATTAGAAAATCAATTTCTTGACATCAATGACAAAAGAATAATATCAAGACAGTAAAACATCTTTAATCAGTTATATCCATAATCATCAACAACCTTCTCAATATCCTTAAGAAATGCCAACAATCTTTCATTGTCTGTTATAATGCAATATTGCCAATAGTTGTTCTATATGTACTTCTTCCTCAATAACACCATTCAAAAATGTGGTCTCCATGTCCATTTGGTGTATCTTCCACCCTTTGGAAGTTGCAATGGCAATGATGGTTCTTACAGAAGCATATCGGGCAACTCAAGCAAATGTCTCTATGTAATCAATTCCATCCTTTTGAGAGAACCTGTTGGCAATGAATCTGGCTTTGTGTTTTTCAATACTACCATCTGGTGTATATTTGATTTTGAATAACCACTTTGATGAGACAATGAATTTGTTTTTTGGTCTAGGTAAAATGTCCCAGACATCATTTTTTAAGATAGATTGGCATTCCTCAATCATTGCATCTTTCCAAGCTTGAAATGTTGAAGCCTCTTCAACATTTGATGGTCCAAATTTTGTAAGTTTGTTCATGAGGGAAACATAGCATGATTGACTTCTTGTTTTCTTATTCTCTTTCAAGATTTCATCGGTTTCCACATTATTTTCTTCAATCATCTTTCTTGCCCATAGTGGTCTTTTCTTGTTGTTAGGATTTCCAGCATTCTCGAAATTAGGTGATTGAAGTTAATGATTTTCTATGCTATTCTCCCTCTGATTTTCAATTGTAGGATTTTCATCTTATTTTGTGGTTAGATCATCTTCTGCACTTAGAGATAGTTTATAAGCAACATCTTCTTCAAATTTGACATCTCCACCTGATTTCAATGGATCTTCGTCCTAGAATATAGACTATGTATCCTTTAGTGGTTTCACTGTAGCCAACAAATATGCCTTTCTTCTCGGAGGGTTCTAGTTTGGTTCTCTTTTCTTTAGGAACGTGAATATACACATGGCAACCAAAGATTCTTAGATGGCTTAAATCTGGTTTATTTCCTATAAAGGCTTCTTCAGGTGTTATATCCTCTAGGATTGAATGAGGGCATTTGTTTTGAATGTACATAGTTGTATTTGAGGCTTCAACCCAAAATGAGATATGTAGATTTTGATCATGCATCATGGCTTTAGCAGCTTCGATGATGGTTCTATTTTTTCTTTCTGCAACTCCATTTTGTTAAGGATTATAAGGTATATTACACTCCCTCTTAATCCCAACAAAAATGCAGAATTCTTTAAAATTTTCAGAGATATATTCACCCCCATTATCTATTCTTAGAGTCTTTATTTTCTTCCCAGTTTGATTTTCCACTAGGGCCTTAAATTCTTTAAATTTCAATAACACTTCATTTGATTCTTTGAGTTTTATGAAATAGATCCAAGTTTTCCTAGAGTAATCATCAACAAATATCATGTAATACAAGAATCCCCCTAGTGATGGTAATGACATTGGACCACACAAATCAGTGTGGACAAGTTCTAGTACAACTTTTGATTTGTGTTCACTTGAGGGAAAGGACCCTTTTGAGTTCTTCCCTAGAGCACATCCTTTACAAGTTCCAACATGATCAGATTTTAGATTGGGTAATCCTATGATAATTTTTCCTATAGAAGGTAGGGCACTAAATCGAAGATGTCCTAATCTTCTATGCCAAATTGCATTAGAGTTTGATACTTCATGATTTAGTGCTTGTTTTTTAGTATTACATAATTTTTATAGGCTACCATCCCTAGATCCTATAGGAATAGCATTCTTTATGTTAGAGTTTTTAGGCCAGAGTAGAACTTTATCTTCATGGAAGGTGACACAATATCCTTGATCAGCTAGTCCTGAAATACAGACCAAATTCATTTTGATACCTGGTACAAAGAGAACATCTTTCAATTGTAATGTAACTCTTGTTCTTAATTGAATTGAGCAGGTCCCAATTCCTTTCACTGGATAGGTATAATTGTCTCCTATTGTAACTTCTTCAATTGAGTGGCCTTCAACGGTTTTGAATTGATCTCTAAAACCGGTTATGTGTCAAGATGATCCACTGTCGATTATCCACATATGTTTGTTTGAGTTTAGTTCTCTTGATAAGGCTAAGAAAAATAGAGGATTCTCTACTTCCTTGACTTCAGCTATGGTTGCTTGAGCTTTCTTTCTTTCTGGGTAGAACCTATGAGTGTGTCCAAATTTATCACACTTGTAGCATTGAATCTTGGAGAAGTCTTTTCTTTTGTGATTATTTCCTCTCTTTCGTTTGAACTTCCTTTTCTTCCCTTTGTTACTTGTGTTAGCATGTAGTGCTTGAATTTCTCCCCCTTTGTTTGGACCCAATCCTCTTGTGATTAGTCGAGATTCTTCTTGAGTACAATCATTCTTGAGTTGATCGAATTTTGGTAGTGTCGGACGAGAACTAATGCCTTGAATAAATGATTCCCAACTGGATGGTAATCCCTTAAGTGCTATTAGAGATAGCTCCATATCATCTATATTATTCCCAATAGTTGACAATTGGTCTTTTAATTCTGAAATCCTCATGAAATAGGATGTGATTGTTTCTCCCTTGTTCATGTAAATATGCATTAATTGTTGTTTTAAAGTGAGCAATCTTCTTGCATTATTTATTTCATATGAGTTTTGAATGGTCTTGAACATATCATAAGTTGTCGTTAGTTTTGAGATGGTTGGGAAAATGTGATCTTTAACAACATCAATTATGATTTTCTTAGCCTTGTTGTTGTGTCTTTTCCAAGTTGTTTTCTCTGACTCGTCTTTGGGCATCTTAGTATCTTCTTCTATGTATGCATCTAGTTCGAGTTCTTGAAGAATTGTTGTTATTCAAATTCTCCATGAGATGAAGTTGGATGCACCTTCGAGTCTATCCTCCACTCTAAAACTCTTCACCATGATTGATTTTCCTTTGATTCTGAGTGCAAGTCTAAATTTTTTAGAAAAGAGGTATCACTATTTTATTATTTCTCTACCAACATGGCTTTGATACCATGTTAAGGAATTTAGATCAGAGATAGAGAATACAATAGTCTGGTAATATGTAGTGAGGATAGACTTTAATAAGGTCACTGCAATGAATATGTTTTACCTCTGATGTGTATGTGTATATATATATATATATATATATATATATATATATATATATATAACTCTAACTATTAATCTTCTATGATAATATCGACATCTTGTTGGTTCGTGAAACTACCACAGTTGTTGGTTTTAGTTCACAAAAAGTGTCGATACCTATAAATAAAAGGATAAAGAGTCATGTCCACGTAGGGGCATGACTTCTATGTGGCTTATACCACGTAGAGTCATGACCCTATGAGGACATGACCCTTCATTCAATGTTGTTATATATTACTTGCTTCAATTTGAATGAAGCTATATCCTTAACATGTTTGACTTCACTCTTCTTCCCATTTTCAATCTTGGGAGCAGGTCTTACCTTCTTCTACAGATTTGTCCTTATATTTCTAGATTTTACATCACAACTAGAAGGAGTGCCATAGTAGCACATAGCATCCATCCCAACCTCATGATTGGGGCACCTTCTAACATGTCGGTTTGACCATCTACTTCTGATCATGTTGGTGTGACCAGCAACCAGAACTGGTGGACCTCTTGATCCTACAGGGACATTTCTCCTTTGGTTCCATGTAGATCTCTGACTTCCATATGCTCTAAATTATTTTTAATGTTGAGCATGGCTGCTATATCGGCTTCCATATGCCTGCAGGTTCTTCTTTTTGCATTCAAACCCTCTATGGCCAAGTCCATTGCAGTTATAACAAACACTATATGCGTAACTAGGAGAGGAATTATGCATGTTTCTACTCCTTGATACATTTTTCTCATATGCATGATTCTTAAGAGATCCTAGATTGTTCCTTCTAGATCCCTTTCTACATTATGCTGCCCTATGGCCATGACCATTACATGCAAAGAAATAACCAGAGAAGGAAGGTTTATAACTTAGAAACTTATTCAGCCATACATGGTGATATCTTACCGATTTTGCATCTCCATTTCTATTTCTCTGGGGATGGATCCTAGACTATCCATGCTCTGCAGCTCTTCCATCTGATCTCTTCTTTTCCCACACCTACTTTGTCTTGTGGGTAGTAGCATTTCCTTGTCTTCTACCCATAGGAGGCCTTCTTTGTTGTCTTCTCATGTTCTTGCTTCCGGTGAAGCTGTCTTCTCCCATCTTCCCTTTTCATTTGGGATATGCATTGTTCCTCCTTCTTTCAGAACTATTCTTGATCCTTGTCTACATGTCTTCACCAGTAGTAGTTAGATCAACCTTCTTCCGAGGAGTGTTTCAGATAGTGAAGGTCCCTCCCTTGTTCTCTCCATTTGACGAGACAAATAAAATGTCATTGCGGGGGACATTCTCGTTGGTGGAGCATTCACCGAAACCACTTCCTAATCCTTTAGTGTCTTCTTATTGAGTCTTCAACTCTAAGATTCATTTCTTAGATTCTTCAAGGCATTTTATCAACTAGTTTTGCTCCACAATAGCAGCATTCTTGAATATCTTGTATTCATTCCTCACTCTACCAAGATCCTCAAGTGCAATTACAAGTTCTCCTTCTAGATCTACTTCTGCTTCATCTTCTTCTTCACCTTCACTATCACTGCCAAACACATCTTGCAGGTAGGAGTGATACGCATGATCATTCTCAGATGTGTGCCTCTCATCCTTTGATTCTTGAGCCATGAAGAGATGGTTCCTTCTTCATCATTGTCATGGCTGCTAACAGATCTACCTTCATCATTTGCAGATACATGAGATGCATTTATCATCTTATCTTCACAAGTTGGTTCAGTAGTAGTAGGCTCATTTCCATAGAGCTTCTTCAATCTGTCCCATAAGCTTTTTGTCGATCTTCATTTGTCCACCTGTGAGGAGACATCATCTGATAACCAATAGAGTATAGCCTTCATTGCTGCATCATTACACTAGTTTCTTCTTTCAACATCTGAAACAATGGGAGGGCTAACTTTACTAGGGCATCCATTTACAACCGACATCCACACATCAAACCCTAGGGAGGACAAGTAGGCTTCCATTCTACAACTCTAAATGGAATACTTTGAGCCATCAAATACCGGAGTTGGGATTGACACTAAACAGACCATTGTGTCCTTAAGCTAGAATCTACCCAAGCTAGAGAAAGCTTATCAACCAAGAACCTAGGCTCTGATACCAAATTGTTAGACACAATGTACCACTGAGAGGGGGGTGAATCAATGATTCACAAACTTTTCCCTTCATCTATCTTATGTGTGTTTACTAGTTATCAAATCTAACAAAAAGCTAACTTTCCGATTAGAGGGGAGACTAACACAAATTCAATCACACATGAAAGGGACATCACATAACACCAACATATACGAGGAACACCCAATATGGGAAAACCCTCGGTGAGAAATGTTGTTGGAGTCTACTGCTCCAATCCAGCCTCGCAATGAATCTCTGATTATAATGTTTATGGAACCAACCCAAGGAGCACCAACCCCTGATTTAGGGCACCAACCCCTAATTTAGGGCACAAACCCAAGGAGAACCAACCCCTGCACCGAGCTCCAACTTAGTGATTACAAAATCATATTTTGATACCAAAGTTATCTTCTTGTTACAAAAGAACTTTGTAACTCTCAAGTATGTCTCTCCACTAGTTCTCCTCTCTACAAATCTTTGTTGGTTTTCTATTCACCTTTTCTCTGCAGCAACCTTATCTCCTATTGCGACCCACTCTCTGTCGCACCCTTATCGGTTCAACCTCTTCACCTTCTCTATCAGTTATTCTCTATGTTGGTTCTCTCTTCTCTCAGCTACTATGTTTCTCTCCTCTGATACTACACTCTATCGGTTCTATGCCTATCTTCTCTGCAACTCTTCTCTATCAGTATGGTCACCACCGGTTTACTCCTCTGTCAGACTCAAATGGTTGATTGCCAATTCTCTCTCTATTTCCAATTGAACACTTCAACCCTGATCTTCCTCACACTTAGTCTCTTCTTCTTCTTCTTCTTCTTGGTGAGCACTTCACTGATTTCACTTCTTCAGCAACAATACCCTTTTATCCAACAACAGGTATCATCAATTTTGGCTTGCATATTTATAAACTATTTTTCCTGCTAAAAACCAATTCAAACTTTCAGCAATTAGGGTTTCCTCATCGACCTTGAGGCAAACCAAATCCAATCAGATCTCATCCAATCTGATCACCTTATTGATGAACTATAAATTATCAATCAATCCCGTCGTTGTCGTGCCTTCTTGAACACACCTTCCACATTTAGCACTTTGTATTTAACCTGTCAGTGGATTTCTTGATCGATCACCAAGAATGGTTTCACGGTTTTCTTCACCTGCCTCGATCTACTCAAATAGTCTATATCCTCTATTGTCCATCTAACCTTGAGATGCAAACCTCTGATGCACGTCCCATGAATCATGCAGTCAACATAAATATTGACATGTCACCATCTACCTCATCACTTGATACTTCACCGACTCAAAATGCCTACCTATGCATACATGGTACTTCACCACCACGTGGCCCCTTTGTTGACATTCATCTTTGTTGGGTCATCTATGTTGGCCTAGATAGATTCACCGACCAACCCCATTACTGGGCTCATCTACCAGTTGACTAACGATGTCGGTATCTCACACTTTACCGATTAACCATCATGTCTGCACTTTGTTGTTCTTTCATGGGACACCTTAACCGGTCATCAGACATGCCTATCCATAGCATGCTCATATTCATCAAGTAGGGGCACATCACTTAGCCTCTTTTCTCTATTACTAGTTCTCATACTTACTGGTAGGCACCCTTGATGATATCATGTCATCAACCTTCAGCTATTTCCATCTGAGGCATCTTCATACTAGTTGCATTCTTTATCTGTAGCTACTCAGCCTTGCCATCTTCATCATCAGCCTGGACCATATCTCAGCCAGTTTGTCAAGATGACAATCCCATCACTTCTTTACTCTTCATCTGTCCTGATGGCACAACATGCCAACTCTTTTTGATCCGATGCATATCTCTAATTTCTTGCACCCGAGGAATCTTTGTGATTCATCAGTAGATCTGATGTGAGCCTTCAAACACCTACCTTTAACACTTTTGTCTTATCTCATAGAACTATGATGCATTTCATGCTTAATTGGAGATAAGCTCCACTTATCGATGGGAGTGGATCCTTGTCATTTGCATCCTGCAATGCACCAATGTGTCTTCCTTGTTTGAGAAACATATCTTCAAATAGGCACATGTGATCCAGTTGGGGCACATTCACTGTCAGTCATATCTTTGAATGGTGACTGCATCTTTATCCAGTGGGAGTCTTGCTGATTTTCATCCACACAACATACTAGTGACCTGTACATCCTTCTCCTCTGGTGTTGATGTGATTCTTAATAACATTATGCCTCTTCATCACAATCAACAACCCAACTCTTAGATGTCATCATTTACTGGTTGTTATATCATACTGGTCTCCTACCCAGATCTTCCACACAAGTCAAACAC
The DNA here is from genome assembly GCF_030272615.1 of Cryptomeria japonica. Classification (NCBI taxonomy): domain Eukaryota; kingdom Viridiplantae; phylum Streptophyta; class Pinopsida; order Cupressales; family Cupressaceae; genus Cryptomeria; species Cryptomeria japonica. The sequence continues at coordinate 626,107,958 of NC_081408.1, read as the reverse complement.
TCAATTGTGTACCAATGACTCCAATGGCCATTGTGCTTAATGGCATTCTCTCCCTTACCGGTGACCTACTAAGATAGGTGATATCAAAGACATCATATCTGGTATGCATCAAAGACAATGCTACACATACATCTCTTATACTGGTAGCCATCCTATACTGGTTGACATCAATGACAACACAATGCCAACAGAGAAAGGGTATATACCTCATGATCCTAATTTTGGAACACTGGCACCTATTGATGAACGGAAGAAGGCTGAAAATGATGTCAGAGAAAAAGAATCATTGTTAAGCGCTCTATCTGATGAAAAGCTATTGAATATCATAGAGTTGGAGAATGCAAAGTTGACCTAGACAAAGCTTGAAACTCTTTATGAAGGTGACCAGGCTATGAAAATTGCAAGTCTTGAAGGTTTCTGGGTAAGCTATGAAACTTTGAAGATGGAAGAAGATGAGAAGATAAGTTCTTTTAGGGATAGAGTAAATGAGATTGTTGTGGGAATCAAATGTTGTGGTGGATCAGTGAGGATGAGATAGTGTCAAAAGTTCTGAGAGTTCTACCTCTAGCTTATAAGATGAAAGCTACTACAATCAATGAACTCTAGACAATGTCAAGTACCCCTATTACCAGAGATACACTGCTTGGGAAATTGACTTCTTTTGAGCTTGAGAAACTTGGAGATCAGAGTGCTACTACAAATGAGACTACATTTAAAGCATCTACCTCCAGTAAGAAAAATATAGATTGGAAGGAGATGTATGCTAAAGATATAGAGGACATTGAAAGAGAAGAAAGAGAACTTGGAGAGCTGGAAGCCCTGATTGCTAGAAGAATTCCTAAAGGATCAGCTCAAAGTAAGTATGAAGGAAAAGTCCCTTTTAAATGTTTTTCATGCAATAAGATTGGTCATTTTGCTTCTAGATGCCTTGAAAGACCTGCTAGGAATCATGAAATATTTGTGAAGAGTTATAAGCCTAATCTGGAATATCAGAACATACCTAGATTTAAAAGGAATAAGGATAAATCATGTTATTATGTTGGTGATGATGATTTTGGTATTATTGATGATGATGATGATGATGATGATGATGATGAACTTGTGAGTGAAACCGGTAATGAAGCTACCTCCGGTAAGGACTGGGTTTTTATTGTTATCAAGGATGATTCTTCAGAACTTGTCATTGAAACAATTCATACTGAGGAAAAGGCTTTAGCTGCTAAAATTGAAGAAAAGGATGAATGGGTTATAAACAGTGTATACTCACATCACATGACTGGTGACAAGAGAAAATTTCTATCACTACAAGAATTTGATGGCGGATTAGTCAAATTTGGAGACAACAAGGCATGTAGGATCAAAGGAAAAGGAACAATATAATTGGATGGTAAGACTAACACTGATAATGTTTATTATGTTGAAGGATTAAAGCATAATATTTTAAGTGTAGGTCAGATGGTGGATAGAGGATTTCATTTACAATTTAAGGATGGGAAATGTAAGATCATCAATAGATCTGGATTGGAAATTGCTTCCAGAACTCAAACTAATGGAAACTTATTTCATTTGAACTTTGGTGAGAAAGCTTGCTTGATTGCTCAGATTGATGAAAGATGGTTATGGCACAAGAGGATGTGTCATGTAAATTTTGATTACATAGTGAAGATCAGTTCAACATGGGCTATCAGAGATTTGCCCAAAACTGTCAAACCTCATAATCCAGTATGTCGAGAATGCCAAATAGGTAAGCAAGTCAGAACTTCTTTTAGAAGCATACATGATAAATCTAATGAAATTCTTGATCTTATTCATATTGATCTGTGTGGACCCGCAAGGAATAAAAGTTTTCAAGGTGATAGATACTTTATGTTACTTATTGATGATTATTCTAGAATGATGTGGGTGGCATTTTTGAAAGAAAAATTTGAAGCTTTTGAGAAATTCAAAATCTTTAAAGCTATGGTTGAGACTGAGATGGGACTAAAGATAAAGTGTTTGAGATTAAATCAAGGCAGTGAGTTTACATCTGATGAATTCAACAACTTTTGTGAGAGGAATGGAATCAAAAGACAACTTTTTGCACCTATGAATCCACATCAGAATGGATTGGTGGAAAGGAAGAACAAAACTATATTGAATGCGGCAAGGACTATGATGACAAAAGCTAAATTGTCTGATATTTATTGGAGGGAAGTTGTCAATACAACTATATACACTTTCAACAGGGTACACATAAAAGGTGATACCTGTAAGACCCCTTATGAATTATGGTTTGGTCATACTCCTATTGTCAGATACTTTAGAATTTTTGGAAGTAAATGTTACATTAGAAGGGATGATGCTTTGGAAAAATTTTATCCAAGAAGTGATGAAGGAATATTTTTGGGTTATTTTACCAAGAGCAAAGCATATAGATGTTATAACAAAAGATTGAATAGGATAACAGAGAACATAACTGTCAAGGTGGATGAACATGGCAATAATCAGATCAGATCATATGACTATGGACCGAAAGATGAATTTATCGGACCTGAATTGATAATGCATGAAGCTGCTCAGAACAGTGAACTTGTCACTCTGGTAGCATCAGAAAACTCAATTGTGATAGAGGAACAACAAAAGGAGTTAGTAAATCAAGAAAATTCAAAGACTCCTATGTATATGAAACTAAATTATTCTGATGATTAGATCATTGAGGATTGTTGCATGGTGTGTGCCCTTGGTTTCCTTGTGTTGTGCACTGTAGTGCTTGGGTTTGTGCCATGGCTTAACCACTTCTTATGGATTATGTTGGTTTCATGGCTTAGCAAGAAACAATCATGTACTTAATTATCTACTACTGAAGCAAAATGTGTAGCTGCTGCTACCAACTATACTCAAATTTTATGGATGAAACAAATGTTAAAAGATATAAGAGTAAGTTATGATGAGCCTATTTTTATTCACTGTGATAATATTGTTGGTATTGATATGAAAGAATCTGGTATTTCATTCCAAATCAAAACACATTTCTATAAGATACAATTTATTGAAGAAAAGGTTGAAGCAAAGGAAGTCGGATTGATTTATGTGCCTACTAAGGAGCAGACATAAAATATTATAACTAAATCATTACCTAAAGATACTTTTGAATATCTCAGATATCTGTTGGGGGTTACCGAGCCTCTGAAAGAGACTTAGAGATGCAGAAATGCATCAATCTGGTAAGCTTATCAGATATCATTTTGTATCTGGGTTGATGAGATGATGCTACTACTTAGGGGGAGTAGTCAGCTATTTGTTTTAGTATTTCTTTCTTGGTATCCATCCTTTGTCATTGATGTCAAAGGGAGAGAGGTGGTATTCATGTGAAAATCAGTCATATCTTTGAGGGACATTGTTGGCATTTCTTGGCACTTGGATGTTTTTCACATTCAGTGTTGCCATCAATGCCAAAGGGGGATATTGTTGGTAATATGCTGGATTTGGTTAAGTGTTTTTATTGATGTCAACATTGTATGCCGGTTGGAGGCTATCTCGGTTAGTCTTGGTGATCATCTTGGTTTTGGCTATGATTCCGATCTGGTATGATTAGATCTCTAGAATCGGTTTTGGATGCTTACTCTGGATGGTTATTTGTTTGCCATATTCTGTTGGTTCATGTTTTGGTGCTCCGGTAACTATCGCTTATGTTCTCGGTTGGTATTTCCCGGTACTAGTTAGCTTTACTGGTAAGTGATATTTGGTGTTTTGGTCAAATGATTTTGGTCTGGCTTTTGGAATCAGTGTTTATCATGCTGAAGGTGCTTCTTGATCATATTCTGAGTGTTTGGTGACTTTTCTTTGGCTAGCGTGTTGTTATGGTGGTCCTACTTGGATCCGGTTAGACTTTCTATGTTACTTCTCTAAGGATTTCTACCGATTGGTGAAGCATGTTGGATTTTGGTCTTAGCGGAATTTCTAGTGGATGGAATTGTTTGGTTACTTGATTTAGGTCCATGCTATGTAATGTAAATCATAATATTGGTCTGGTGATACCATGTAATGTAGTTTTTGTTATTATGGGTTTATGGGTTTAGGGTTTAGCCGACCTTGTCAATAAGGTTGATGATTTGTATTTATAGGTGACTTATTCATGTAATTTGGATATCGATACATAGATGAGATCGATGGGTATGTCTGCATTATCAGAGGAAGGTTTATGTGCAAACAAGTGATATATCATTCAGTGAAGGTTTTTGTATTATAGGGAAGATATTTGTGCTTAACCGGAACTGTATCAAGCATTAGGAGATGCCACTTTCACAGTTCATTCTTTCTAAATTGTAGTCCTATGGTTTTGTAAGTCAGTGAGACTTGTTTTTGTGATAAGCAGTGAGCTCTAGGAAGTTGGCTTGATTGCAAGTGCAATCCCCATTGTAATTTTACATACTACTGCAAAAGTATTATCTGATTGTGGGTAGGGTTTCCCACCATAGTTTTTCTCTTTACCGGGTTTTCCACGTTAAAATATTGGTGTTGTGTGTACTGTGCTTTCATGTTTTATCCTTCATTGTGTTCATTTATTTATGCTCTTGTTTAATGGTTTTTATATCTATTAGTTCTCAGATCTAATGGTAAACTAATTCACCTCCCCTCTCAGTTTACTCTTGATATCAGATCTATCTATTTCAGGAAGAAGAAAGCATTTTTGGGTCTGAAAGATTTCCGGTGCTTGTGGTGCATTGAAGCATGTTTGGGATGATTTCGCCAACTTAAACACATCATTTTATTATTGTTTTGGTGATTTACACTTATCTTTTTGGATCTAGTCAAGCTGGCATGTGACTACATGTTACATCTTTAGGCTAACATGGTAAATGACCTATTTTGTGATTGTCGGTATATAAGTTTGGTGTGGGTGATCTTTTTGATGTATGGTGTAATTGTATGCAAGAGAGAGGTGATCAAGAATCCATTTTGGTGCAGTTTCACGTGCACATTCTATTACTACTTATCAAGTTGCCATTAGTTTCATGTCAAAGTTATACTATATACTCTAGTCAGTTACTACTACCGAAATATTCAGTCGGTATACATAGTCTAGTCGGTTTCAGAAGAAAGTAGTCTCAGAGCGTAGTTTACACCGAGTTGTCTACTGAGTATCATTCCATGTCTACCAGGAAGCAAAAATGACACATTGAGTTGATATACACCAAGTTAAACATGTTACCAGATTCATTAAACCTGGACATACATATGGAAACTGATGAATACTAAGAGGGGGGGTGAATTAGTATGCCAAAAATCTTTGTACTTAAACACTTACATAGTCTGAAGATAAACCGGTAAAACAGTCTAACAGACAGACCGGTTATCACACATGCAAACCAAAATGCGAATAAAGCATTCACCCACAAAAGCCATACAACCATAACACAAGATATTTGATGTGGAAACCCAACTAGGAAAAACCACGGTGAGATGGAACTCACAAGTCACTATCTGCAGAATAGAAACCAGACTGGTTAAGGTCAGACCGGTTCAGGTCTTACAATGTTCTTCACCAGAATAGATCCTATTAGGAATCTCAATCTTTGTTAGGAGATAAGTCCGATTAAAGACTACCTTGTTAGAGGATTTTCAGATTCACAGAAGTGAACCACCTTGTTAGAGAATTTTACAAAGGCTTTGAGGCCTACTTGGTTAAGGGCTACAGACTTGTCAAAGATGTGAGTAATCAAAAAGTGTTTGTTCTATCTTATAGCACAGACTGCTTGGTTAGATCTAGTATAGTTCACTGCTAATGCACTACAGCATTACTTCACTCTTCTCTATCTCTTTCTATTTACAACTCGATCTTCTTAGATAAGATTGCTCTTACAACAACTCAACTACCACCTTAAACCCTAGCCACAACATAAACCCTTTCAGCAACAATTACAACAACTCAAAACCCTAGACATTATGTCCTTTTAAAGGAATCTGATTTCATGTCGGTCCAATAGGATTACATTACAATTTCCTAGGTTCAATGAATCTAGACATACTAAGTAACACAACACAAAAAGCACCGTCAGTGTGTCGGGACCGTCAATCAATCGGTGGGTTGGTAACTCATCACAAAATGTTGGTTGGTAACTCATCATAGAGTATTACCAGTTCATACAAAATACCGGTTGCTGGTTTGGCAAAAATGAAGACTAGTAAGAATGTGTTGTGCCACTTTGCTCCCTTGTACCGGTTGAGATCTACGAACTGCTTGGGGTCATCATGCCGCTTCAGATTGGGAAACACATTCTACAAAATCATTAGTCTAAAGACTAGAATACAACATACCGGTTGGAACTGAGCTCTAGCTCATACATATAAAGGGGATCTCAATACAAGTGTGTGTCCATCAATGACAATCACAACATAAACATCAAAAATGCCAACAAAAACGTGTTACAAGATCGAGGAACATCTAACCATTATCAGATTGGAAATTGCACTTAAAGATTGTGTATGATTTTGAGGTCATCTAACCAATGAAATATCTTGCATGGTTATTCATTCGATAAATCATATTTGTAAGATCAAAGCAATGAATGGATCACCGACATAAGAGATCTATTTATACAACATGAGTTAAGAATTAACCAGGTGTTTGCACAAGTGTAAGAAGACTGTTATAGAGACACAGAGGTCACCGAGAAGGTTTTCAGAGAACAGTTAAAGAACAGAGTAAACAAAAGGGTTTACCGAGTTATTATATGGGTTACCGAGGTATGCTATAAGCAAGGTAATCATATTCTGAGCACATAGAATCTACTATAACATTCCAGATGTAAAGTTGCAGATATTTGTAATGATTTTATTGTAATATTTTGAAGTTGTAAGAGAAACCTTTAACAGGGTAAAAGACTCTAATCAAGTCTATAAATTGTAAACCCTCTAACCAGGTGCAACATTTAGTTTAAGTTTTGTAAAATCCTTTAGCAAGGTAGATCTAACATATCTTATTACTCCTAACAGGGTAAGCTATCAGAAATAGCTAAACATGTAGCTCTAATCAAACACTCTTTATTATTGCAGTAGTGAAGTTGTGGGTGCCATCCCCATCATAGTTTTTCTCTCTAACCAAGAGTTTCTGCGTAACCAAAATATATGTGTTATGGAGTGAATCATGTATGATTGTTATCTATTTGTTGTAGCTTTATATTATGTTACTGCACTATTCGATTTATGCATAGCAGTAAAGTTCTTATTGAAGAAAAGTTTTGAAGTACTGATTCACCTCTCCCCTCTCAGTACATTAGCTTTCCATATTGGGCCTAACACATTCTTGATCTGGTAGCTGACTAAGACAGAGAGCAAGGCAAAATAGAGAAGAACAAAGAAGAACAAAGAAGGTGATCTAGTTGGTGTATTCAACACTTAACCAGAACTCATCCAAGCATTGTAGATTATATTTTAGAGTCAGTTATTGTAATTCATCACTATATCAACTTTATAAGTCAATGAGACTTCCCCAAAGTTTGTAGCCTTCCGAGTCATTGTAATTGAGCAGTGTGCCTGAATGCTTGTGCATTCCCATTTTATATTATTTTTTAACTATAGTGGAATAATAATGTGGGTTCAAATCCCACCATGTGGTTTTTCCCATTTGGGTTTCCACGTGAAAATTTTGGTGTTATGATCTTGTGGTTGTTTGTTTCATGTTTTTGTATTTCAGTATTAAGTGTTTTCCTCTAGTGGTTTAAAGTTAAGTTTGAAATTTGGCTAATCGGTAGATCACTGATTCACCCCCCCCCCCTCCCTCTCAGTGATCCCTGATTCCAACAATTTGTATCAAAGACTTAGTTCCTCTAAGGAATCTTAATTGCTTAAGGAAGGTCTGGGAGACAACTTAGTGTGGCACTTGAGGACCTTGATGCAACTAGAAATGAGATATGTACCTTGAAGAAGAACCTGAATGTTGCAGATGATTTAATTAATGACTTGAAGGATCAAGCTAACACTTCAAGAGACAAGAGCAAATAATTGATGGACAAAGCTGAAGGAGAAAGAAGATCAGATCATGGAATACCAGGGTAAAACTGATGAAGTTAACAAGCTAGAGAGAGAGAAAGTTGCTTTGAAGAATGAGATGCAATCCATTGTGATGAGGTCGACTAAGGAGATTGAGGACTTAAAGAAGAATGAAGAGAATCTGGCACAATCATTGAAGGAAAGAGAGGATGAATGCTTCATGCTTACCTATGAGAATGATCAGTTGAAGCTTGAGTTGATACAGTCAAGGAATAATGCTCAAGAACTTGAAAGATAGATGGTTACCTTAAGGGATGAACTTGCTACAGCTAATGAATACAAAGAAAAATTCAAAGATAGTTCAGCAAGGCTTGATGAGATGTTGAAGAGTAAGAGACATGGAAAGGACATGCAAGGACTTGGATTTGAGAAAGATGAATCCTCTGGATCTGGACAAGGCAATGCAAAACCTAATCAAAAGAAGAGAAAGAATCCTTCGGTAAGACAACCTAATGCTCACAAATTCAAAGGTAGATTATTTACTTGCAATAAGTTTGTTCATATGGTGAATTAGTGTAGAAGTAGGAAGAATAATGGAATGAACAACATGAATAGTGTTCCTACCTTTACCAGTTAGTGTTTCATATGCAATAATTTTGGACACAAGTCAAACATGTGTAGAGAATTAGTGAATAACTTTCAAATCAGGAGATTCTATGCATGTGGGATGTTTGGACATATTTCTAGCAAGTGCAGGATGAGACAAAATCATATTTCAAAATTAGGTTTTTGAAGGATAAAAGTATATTTCAAAGTTTCATTTGTCACAATGTGATCAAGTGAATAGAGAAGAGAAGAGAGCAAAGCAATTTGGTGATTTCAATAACAATTTTAGTGACTCCAAAGAGAATTTCAGTGCCTGATTGTGAAGTAAGGTATTTATCTGTTTAGGCTTTTTGTTTTCACAAACCCTAGCATTCGAAATGGCTTCAGCTTTTGGGGTTGCTACCCCATTGGTAATTGAGATTAAGGATAGGAACTGAACTATTTTCAAGAAACACCCTTTCTAGTCAGTTGAGGACGATATGGAAGGTGCATTTTCATTTGTACCCTACAACTGTTGGCATAATTGATGGAGATGATGATGAGATGAGAAGATGACCGGTAAAGTTGATATGATCAGGTATATGATGTCAAGGGGAGATTGTTGGCTTAATGATGATGATATAATAGGATGTTTGATGACTTTATTTGTGTTGTCATTTATGGAAACCATGTTTGTTTAGTCATCTAGGTCATTTAGACCAACCGATATAGCCTAACCGGTAGTGAAATCAATTAGATAGCAAAACTACTAAGTTGTTGTCAATCGGTAAACAGGAACAAACTTATGATCAAGTGGTCCTAGTATAGATGATTGGAGAAGATTCAGGTGTTGTAGTTCAAAATATATGTTCATAACATTGGCATGAGTCTGATTGAAATTGCATCAAGTTTGGTGAATCGGAAAGCACATTCGTAATTGGCTGTTATAAACTTTGTGAAGAAGAATGAATACTGGTATCAAATATTTAACCGGTAATGATTTAAGGTTTGGTGGTGGATCTTATCATGATCATAACTTAGTGATGACATGTCATAATCCATGTGTAATGATAAGAAGGTATTTGAGCGTGTACAAGGATCAAATTTCTTGGGAAATAGCAAAGTGCTTAGTGTAATACCCTAAAAATGGTCATCTAAACCATGAGCCCCTAATCTCGACAAAGTCACCAAGGTCCTAACCAAAGGCAATTAAATAAATCTTGAGCACACAATTAATTCTTTAATCATCAATGTCACATCGCAAAATTAATCACTCAATATTAATTAAATATTTTTTAATTAATTAAATCATTCCAAGTAAATCATTTTGATCAATTATCTTATTTATTTTAATTAAATATCTTTTACATATTTAATTAAATATATCAATTTGTCATTAAATCATCAAAAAGAGGAATTAATTTGAAAAATAAATTAAAATTGCCACAAATCTTCAAAAAAGGAAATAAATAAAAAAAGGAATTAATTGACAAAAAAAAGAATTAAAAATTGAGAAAAGAAATCAATTGGAGATAATCTTGAAAAACAAATTAAAATTTGATAAATAATCTCAAAGAAAGCAATTATAACAATTATATATTAAAATTGAATTAAATAGAGAATAAATCAGTTTTTCCCTGATTTTATCTTAATTTTAGTTCAATTTCCTTTAAAACTTAGAAAAGCATCCAATCACATCAATTCACCTGGATTGTGCTTCCTCTTGGAAAATATTGACCGCTCATCATCATTTGATCTTAGCCGTTGGTTTCTTTCTGAATTTTCTATAAATTCAGGCTCTCATCTCTCATTCAAAGATCTTGGAGAATATATTGTTATTATGTTGTTTTTGCTCTAGGTTCATTGAGAATTTGCATTGAAATATTTCATATTAGTTATTGCATCCTTAGTCAAAACATCTAGCTTAATATTGCTTAAATCATGTTAGATTAATCTTGCATCCATTTAGCTCATATAGATTAAATCCTTCGTTTAGGTGTTGTCTAGTCATTAGATAGCTTAGCAATCTAAGAGCAATCTAAACTCGCATCTACTAGAAGGCAATGGGTCACTTTGTAATGGTTTATCATTCATTGATTACTGATTTACTAACCATGCATCTAATGCCTTAATTGAAGTGTTGTGTATTCCAGATATGGATACAGGTCCACTTTTCACACACACATTTTTGGCACCCACCGTGGGGCTCGAACCCACGACTACAACATTTCTAATGTTTCTTGAAAAAATTTAATGTTTGGTTTTTATAACTAATAAACATGTCTTAAATTTTCAAATAAAAATCTTTCTTTTTACTTGTTCTTCTGTGACAGTCAAAAAATGGTCTTTGTTTGGAGGGAATAACTTTTTATTGAACCATTGGATCTAAACCCATTTTTGAAATGTTGTTGAAAACCAAGGTTTTGACATTTTCACAGAAGATATTTTCCTAAGGATTTTGGGTTTGAAAGTTATGAATGACAAAGTGCAGTACTATCATTTTACTTATTCTTTTGTGATAGTCAAATATGGTCTCTGTTCAGAGGGTAAAACTTTATATTTCACCATTGGATCTAAACAAACTTTTTATATGTTGTGTCAAAACCAAGTTTTCCACATTTCCACCAAAGCAATTCACCTAATTATGTTGTTTTGGAAAGTTATAAGTGACAGAGTGCAGTACTATCAAAACTGTCATATCTAGGATAGTCATAAAAAATTGAAATTCTTGTTAGATTAGTTTAATTTACAATTTGCATGCTAGAATTTCCTTTTGATGATTTTTTTTTATGTTATTTTGGAAACTAATCTTGGGCTTTTAATGTTTGCAGTTCCGCTTGACAAAGAATTCAATCATTAAACATATGCTTACCAAAGATTATAAACTCGAACTACTGATATCTTTGTTTTGTAGGTTGCCTCTGGAGATACAAACAAACATTTTGTCTTCTTAATCTTTTAGGAACACTTCAATTTATATAAGGGAAAGAACTTTGTTTCACGTGTTTTTGGCAGAAATCTAGAGTAGGATAGTATGCTCTTGTCCATTTGGACAATCAGAAATCCAGACATTGAGGTTTTTTCTATTAGAGTTTGAGATTTGTTGATACCTTTAGAGGACCTGCCTCCCAAGAAGCCCCTAAGGCTCGGTGAGAGGGAATGACCCAAGTGAGTCTGGCCAAAGCCAGGAATCCAACTCACTATAATAAAACGCTTCTTGGGTGAAAGTCCCAGGAGATGAAATAATTGGTGGCATTGCTTCATTTATGAGGAGTGTCTCATGTTGAGCATCTTGTAGGGCCTTGCAGTCTAAATCATGCTTGCATGACTACATGGTTTCAACATCCTGTTGGTTTTGTATCTAAATCACGCTTACATGACAGTCAGGCGGTCCTTCCGAACAGAACCCTTACTAAAAACTATAAGATAGAGGCTACCCGATTCACCTCCGAAAGGTGAATAATCTTTGTGCAAGAGAGATAGTAACTCTCCCAAGACACTTGCCATATCGTGCCCCCATTAGCATTTGGAGTCAGCTAATACAACGTTGAGAATCTATTACGTGAGACTCAGCAGTCGTATTCTGATTAACTATTGGGTGTGTACCTAAGTCAACAAGAAAATATTTTCTTCTCTAAGCCAACTTTTGTAGGGTTAGCGTGTTGTGATTGAATTATATATCTTGCATGTTTTATGTGTTTTCATCCTTGAAACTAAAACTAAAATACTAAAACTAGAGAAAACAAATCAACAACTCAGTGATAAATTTCCATGTCCAAAACTAGTCTCTGTCAAATATCAAATACTTAGTCCTATCAAAAACTAGTCTTTGTCAGTCATTGAAACTCTATCTGTCATAATCACGTCTCTATCCAATCCTCTATCGTATGAATTCCTGATCTTGTTAGTCAAAACAGTCATCATTGTGTTTCACAATTTGGTCTATCATCTCTCAGCTAGTTCAAACAACATCTTATCAAACCTAAGTTAACTTAGATAACATCTTACATAGGATAGATCATTCCTAAAACTAGACCAAATCTCAGTTACTTCTCTCAAATCACTATGTTAAATGAACAACTAGCTCCAATTTGATCTTGACTTCTGCAACACATCTAGCTCTCAGTCCCGTTGGTTGTAAATGTTTGTTCAAACTAGAATCTCTTCTAAAAACTTTGACAAAAGTAAGAAGCCCATGGCTACCTTGGCCCAACAAATTCAAGATCTCAAGAAAGAAATATATGGCATTCAAGCCCAACAAAAATATTCAATGACCCCTCTTGAGATGAAAATTCATGATATTAAGAACACTAGACTTCAAGAAATGCTAAAACAATTACGTAAGATGGAACAAGAAGTAATTGACAATCAAAAGCCAAATCTCAAACAAGATCACAAGACACCTTCACCAAGACATAAAGACATTTCCTCCAAATATCCTCTAGATAGACAGTTTACACCTTTGGGGAAATCTATTGAGTCAACTTTGAAAGAGATTCTTGAGCATAATCTTACCATATTTCCTAAAAAGACCACATGGGGATGTGAATTTGTGAGTAAGTATTGTGCATATCATAGACAAAATGAACATAAGACTTTGATATGCATGGAATTAAAACATAAGATTCAAGATCTCATTGATAATGGTGTCATTAAAATTGAAGATCTTAATGACTCACCTAAAGAAAAAGAAGGAACTCCTTCTAAGCATGATCAAAATCATGAACTTATGTCTATAAAGGCTCCATATGTGGCCTCCATCCCTTCCATGATGCCTTCATCTCCTAAAAAGAAACAATCCATGATGTCTTCATCTCCTTCAAACAATTAGACTTCTCATGTTTACCTTCAAGGGCTATCTCCTATGGAAATCCAAGTTAATGCCAATATTGAGTTCCTCTTAAGATTTAAAAATCCTAGATCCTATGCCATCATGCACTCCAATCCCAAACGTACCCACTCTAGAGAGTCCCACTCAAAATGCATCCCCATCATGCCAAAACATGAACACCTTCCAAGAATCCTCTATGCATATCAACAATATTACCCCTTCCTTAGAAGTGACTCCATGTCAAGAGGATAAACTAAAAAATGAAGAAACAATTCCTATCATAAATCAAGATCAAGACACCAAAACTCCTCAATCCCATCTAATGATTGAAAAAGATCCTATTTCACTAGAATCCCATGATGATCCCCTTATACCTTTCCATTTCTTCCAAGATGATCCCCTTCCATCTCAAGAGAAAAGCATCCTTCCTAATAAAGATCTTGATGCCTCTTCCACCTTTTCAAATGGTCCTATTCAAAATGAATAGTCAAACACCCTTCCTACTTTATTCAATGATCCTCTTCCATGTCAAGATCAAAGTATCCCTTCATCTTTTTGTCATAATCCTCCATATTCACCTCAAGGATCCATCATACCGACAAATCCCTCTCATGACCCTATCATTCCCTACATTCCACCTCCATCTCATAATAGACTCATGCCTTCTTTCCAAAGAAAAGTGTATCCTACAAGTTAAAATATTTATAAAGGCAAAGGGGTAAATATATACAAGCAAGAACCCCTCCATATTAAAGAAAATGTTAAAGGTCATGGCCTTAGGGACATTTCTAAATATGTTAGTATCTCTCATAAATCCTACATTTCTCCAGTTAAATCCAAATATATGCTTTCCCCATCATCGCTTCCATCCATTCTAGGTCCCTGTATCCCTTTGTCCCTTATGCGGGCTCAACAAAGGCACACATTTGCGAGTACATTCCATACATCTAAAAGACCTCCATATCATTCTCATCTATCCACACATCTCCCTCCAAGCAATTTGGATGCCAAGCATAAAAGTCATAAGTCAAGTAATCCACATGTATTCAAGGATCAACATGTCCCATCTAATCGACATGTCAAAACAAAGCAAAATATGATCTAAAAATAAAAAGAAAAATACAAAATGCCACAAAGGCCCACAAAGAAATAAGAAAATTCAAAAGTTATATGGGTTCCTAAGGCACTTGTGTACAAGCAATGCGCTCTAAGGAACTACAAGCATGAAAAATCAAAAACCATGTGAATCCCTAAGCGTCTGCTTGAAGCACAACAGTCTCAAGAAAAATCAAAATTGGCATCCAAAATTATGGTTCCTCCATCCAAACCTTCTGAGTCTATTCCTTCATCACCTCCTTCATCCATTTTGTGTTCTTATGCCCCAAAATCTGTAACCTTTCCTCCATCCAAATCTCAAAATCTGAGATTCACTTCTCTTCCATATGTCCACAATCCCTCAAGATGTGTGCCAATGTTGATCTTTCCAAAATTTCCATCTAGCCATACACAATTCTTCCAACATCCCATCCATTATCCAACACCTCTTTTTCACCCGCCCATCCCTCTTATCCAATCCTTTGCATAAATTCTTGCCCTAGTTTCATTTCATTATCCTGCCAACATCTTTGAGCATACCTTCATAGCCATGGTCTATTGCAACTCATATTCTAAGGGTACCATCCAAAGAAGCGATACGTTGGGGTCCTTCTTCCATCCCCTATCATGCCTCCAATATCTTTCAAAAAGAAAGAAAAAAATGATGAAAAAGTGAAAAATTAAAAAAAATTAAAAAAATAAAAAAGAAGTAAGAGAAATAATTTCGTCCACGAGTGAAAACCACTTCTTGTGGTGCCTTGGGCAAGTACCATGATGAAAACCTGGCAAACAGGCGTCATGTGTAATCCATTATCCTTTTGCACTTTACACTGGGGGCACGTTCCATCCATGTAGATCCATCTATTATTCTTCTTCCTCCGTTATCCTTCATCCTCCATTATCCCTCATCCACTCTATCTACATTCATATCCCTTTTCCACCTTTGATCTTGACAAGGTTAAGGATCCTTTTTGGCTTCATGTGTCCTATCTATTACACTTGATCTAGACCCTTTAGCTCCTCTCCATTTCTCTCTTACATCCTTCATTACTCCCTTTTGATCTTGCTTATCATATCCGCCTCCTATCCAAATCTATCCCTTGATCTTGATCAACACTATGGACAAAATGCAAAAACATGCTTTCCACAAACCTCTTGACATGGCCACTTCTTTGGACCATATGGCTTCGTTATGCTATACCCTTGCTTCGTTGCACTATATCCTTGCTTTACATCCTAAAATCCTTCGTTTACATTGCTATATATGCACCTTGTGCTTGGATTAACATTGTGAGATAGTCCTTGAAAGCATCCACAATCATTCGCTTATCCATTCATGTACTCAAAATCCATTTTACCTTGCTAGACACTAGGGGCAAACATCAAACTCCTAAAAATCATAAAATGTCCTGAACAAACTCCTAAAAATCATAAAATGTCCTGAACAAACTCCTAAAAATCATAAAATGTCCTAAACAAACTCCTAAAAAATCAGAAAAGTCCTAAAGAAATCCTAAAAAAAAAATCAAAAAAAAGTCCTGAAGAAATCCCAAAAAATGAAAAAAAAGTCCTGAAGAAATTCAAAAAAATAAAAAAAAAGAAAAAGAAAAAAAAAGGAAAAAGAGAGAAAATGCCTTGGTGAAAACCTGGTAAACAGGCACCTTGGTAAAAAAAAAATGAATCTCTGCCAAGCACGTGAAAACCTGGCAAACAGGCACCTCTTGTACTCAAGCGCTCCATCTATCAACGCAACGTTGGCATTCCCGCTTTCATACATTTTTGCTTTCGCTTGTACATATTTCAGTCACTTTTGTGGCATCTTGGTTCTTTTGGAACCCTCATGGCTTGAAACCGATCACTATCCTAGTCTTAAGGTAATTGACTAAGCAATTTGCATATCCTAAGCAGTATCAACCAAGTCATCTTTCTGTCAGTGGTACCCGATCATTCACTCTGAGTTAGTCACTTGTCTCCTAACTACTGCAAATTTTTATCACTGAGTACACAAGCAAAAAAAGACTACTAAAAACAATCACTAAACTATTTGAGATATGCATGAAATTTTGTTTGTGTGTTGTCTTTTACATTGGCTTTTTCTTATTATTCCCTCTAAGTAACTCAAGGAAGTCTATCTTGACTAAGAGGAGAAAGGATTGGGGGCATAATACTTTTCTTTGTTTTCTGCTTGTAGGAATGATTCTGATGATCTAGAAACATCTAATTAGTTGGGCGTCTATGATAAGTGCCTTCACATCAAGGTGAAATCGTCATGCATACCTTGACTTTGCTTATTTGTATGTTATAGGGAGGTTGGAGTCATTTCTTTGTCTGTTTGAGGGAATTTCTTAAATGTGCAATTCGGATGCATGTGTAATTTGTCCAAGGATATGAACGAAAAAAGGGTCATTGCAGACAAGATAATTAATATTGCACATGAAAAGAAAGGAACTCTAATCTTCTTGCTATGTTTGTAAATGCTCAGTGATGAAAATTAAGCATTCCAAATCCAGTGACTAGGTTTAGGTTGCATTCATTCTAAATTTTATGTGTTTCAAGTGATTTCGGCATGATAACAATGATCTCTTTATCATTTAAATGAGAGTCTGAGGCATTCATCATTTCTCAGCTAAGTGGTCAATTTTTCATCATCATTTCTCCAATCGAGTGCTCGTCTATTCAGATGTTAGCTACATACATGAGCATCTTATATAGATCCATACATTTCATTTTATACTTATTTGCATTCATATTATTGCATGAAGAAAAATAAACATTTGCATTACTAGTTACTCATTCTCCTCATTTATTTGCATAAAAAGAAATAGAAACAAATATAAACATCCATATTCCATTTGCATTCATTCATCTATACTGAAAAGATATGCATACATATAGAATAAAGCATATAGAACAACATCTCATAATCAATCAACACAAGTACAATGAAATCAAATCAAGAGCTCATAAATCGGCTGTCCTAAGTCCATTTTTGAGATCGAAATCGAAATCTAATGTCAATTCTCTAATCGAAACTTCACGATGTTGACCACCTAGCACTTTCATCAACTGCTCATTCTCTTCTTCAATTTATGCTCAATTTCTCATTAATCAATTCTAAATCTCAATTTAATTCTCACATCAACTCTAATTTTAATCTTCAACATTAATCTTTGTGCTCAAATAACTTATCATCACCACAAAAAAAAATTGCCTACAATCACTGTGCAACCCTCGCTATCTTTCGATTTCATTCCTGAGGAGGTATACTCATGACCTCAAAGTCAAGAATTTCTTTCAAAAATCTTCATTACAAGTCAAGCAACTAAGCTTCATCAAATCAATCACTAGGGGCAGATCAATTTTATCGCTTCATATCAAGCTGATATTGTCTTTGTTTGAATCAGTCTCTTGAACGTCAATCAGTTGCATCGCTTTTCATCAAGCTGATTATTCGTTTAAACTCAATCAAGGGTTTAAAAATTTTCTCTGATCACACACTCAATCTAAGCAGGTGTTCAGTTTATCTTCTCTCATCGTATCTTGATCAATCAAATTCAAGATCAGTTTTCTCTTCACTCATTAAGTCTAGTTCAATCAAGTTGTAGATTAGTAAGATCCACTTCTTGATCAATCAAGTTCAAGTTCAGTATCTTTGCTCTCTATCGGTCCTAGTTCAATCAAGTTCGGGATCAGTTTCTCTTTAATCAACTCTATTCAGTTTCATTGCTTCAAAACAAGATGAATACCTTGCTCTTCATCTAGTTCGTGATCAATCAAGTTCAGAACTGGTATCTCCTAGACATCAAATTTTCTTTGAATCAACGCACTTCTCACACATTAATTCAAAGAGGGGGAAATGTAATACCCTAAAAATGGTCATCTAAACCATGAGCCCCTAATCTCAACAATGTCACCAAGGTCCTAACCAAAGGCAATTAAATAAATCTTGACCACACAATTAATTCTTTAACCATCAATGTCACATGGCAAAATTAATCACTCAATATTAATTAAATCATTCCAAGTAAATCATTTTGATCAATTATCTTATTTATTTTAATTAAATATCTTTTGCATATTTAATTAAATAAATCAATTTGCCATTAAATCATCAAAAAGAGGAATTAATTTGAAAAATAAATAAAAATTGCCACAAATCTTCGAAAAAGGAAACAAATAAAAAAAGGAATTAATTGACAAAATAAAAGAATTAAAAATTGAGAAAAGAAATCAATTGGAGATAATCTTGAAAAACAAATTAAAAATTGATAAATAATCTCAAAGAAAGCTATTAAAACAATTAAATATTAAAATTGAATGAAATATAGAATAAATCAGTTTTTTCCTGATTTTATCTTAATTTTAGATCAATTTCCTTTAAAACTGAGAAAAGCATCCAATCACATCAATTCACTTGGATTGTGCTTCCTCTTGGAAAATATTGACCGCTCATCATCGTTTGATCTCAGCTGTTGGTTTCTTTCTAAATTTTCTATAAATTCAGGCTCTCATCTCTCATTCAAAGATTTTGGAGAATATATTGTTATTATGTTGTTTTTTCTCTGGGTTCATTGAGAATTTGCATTGAGATATTTCATATTAGTTATTGCATCCTTAGTCAAAACATCTAGCTTAATATTGCTTAAATCATGTTAGATGAATCTTGCATATCTAGCTTATATTCATGCACATGTAGTTTAAATCCTTCGTTTAGGTGTTGTCTAGTCACTGGATAGCTTAGCAATCTGAGAGCAATCTAAACTCGCATCTACTAGAAGGCAATGGGTTGCTTTGTAATGGTTTATCATTCATTGATTATTGATTTACTAACCATGCATCTAATGACTTAATTGAAGTGTTGTGTATTCCAGATACAGATACAGGTCCACTTTTCACACACACACTTAGAAGAATGAAACAAGGGCTTGATTTCTTATCAAATCGATGTGCGGGGATCATTCAACAGCGGAAATCATCTAGAAATTTATTGTATTGATCTGTAATGTATTTTGGCGGAGTGTTTTGCTGCGCAAAATGTAAATTCATTGTATCTTGTTGATGTAATTAGGGTTTGTAGCCACCCTAACTGAAAAGTGTATTTAGGGCTAGTTGGAGAAGAGATTTTGTGTTGGTGATTTGAGAAGAATGTATTGTTGAACTAGTTTGAAGTGTTTGTTGTTAGATTCAATGACAGCCCTAGAGACACTGAGAGGGGCATGAATTAGTGTCTAACCGGTGGGTTGAATATTTAAACTTATTTATAACTTTGCAACTCAAAACAGTGTATCGGTAAACAAGAATTAATGCAGTAAACGCAAATGACAGAGACAACATAGAAACACACCATAACACAAGATATTTTAACGAGGAAACCCGGTGTGGGAAAAACCTCGGTGGGATTTGTGACCCACAATATTTACTCATTGGCCAATGAATAAATACTACTTACAATAAGGGCCTGCACATGCAGGAAGGCCAACTGCCAGGAGCGCACTACTCAAAAGAGTCTCACTGACTACAATATGGATAATTAAATCCAATACAATGTACTATTCAAAATAGCATCTCAAATTCCTGGTTCAGTAGTGATTTAAGCTCGGTTAGATACCTTAACCAAAACCTTCACTGTCCACTATATCACCTCATACAATTATTTCCTATTCATTACATTCTTTCATTATTCCTCCTTCAAAATGACCTATGAGATCTCATACATATATGAGTCTATACAATATACCAAGTTGGCTTACAAATAGATAATTAAATTTACAAAACAATTCACATAAACAAAACTTTATCCCATGCTGGCCTGAGTGCCGGTATACTTCATTTTCGGTGTAATCTGGACGCCAATGAAAGTGCATGTCGATGCATGTGTAGAAACCTGTTGTCGGTTGGTTGCCAGTTGGTTGCCATCAATGACAACATCAACTATTCTCATTAGAGTGTAGAATACCAACATTTGCATGTGTGTAGCAGAGTTGTGTTGAAAAGGATCTGTACTAGCAAGCAAGGAAGTGATGTAACCAGATCATTTTCCCTATTGGTCACTAACAGTTACAACAGTTTGAAATCTCTTAACTGAGTAGATCCTAATAGGTCTTATATTGTAAATCCCTTCATCGGGTGGCTCATTAACTTGAGTTTGAAATCCTCTAACAAGGTAGAGCTCCTAACAGGGCTGAGGAAAATCCCTTGACCAGGTGACTCCTAACAGGGTCTGCTCCTAACTGGGCATATTGTAATCTCTTAATCAAGATAGACCTTTAACCAGGCTTATTCAAAAAGATCGCAAATATATTGTGAGTGTTAATTCCCACCATGGTTTTCCTAGTTGGGTTTCCATGTCAAAAATATGTATATTCATGTGGTGGATGCATTGTTGATATCTTTACTTTGTTCGCATATTGATGAACACTTGAGTGAATGATTTGTTAAATCAATTTAGAAGATTGTTTGAGTAGTTACCGGTACAGTTTTGTGAAGTGTTGTAGATTTATTTTATTACTGATTCACCCCCCCCCCACTCTCAATAATAATTGGATTGCCATAATAACAATTGGTATCAGAACACTATGTCCTCTTTGTGCAGAAGCTTAACCGCTTGAGGTAAAGATCCAAGATGATGAAGAAGGAGGGTCATAAGTTCACAAAGGATAACTACATAATCTAGAGTGACATAATGAAGATCTACATTAAAGTTATGGGGCCATAGTTCTGGGAGCATGCGGTTAATCAGTACACACCTCCTACCGATACTCTGACTACAGATCAGCTCAAGGAGCAGCAGGAGAATATTCAAGCATTGGCAGCCATTGTAAGTACTCTTTCTAATTTTGAGTATATTGATGTTCATGGTTTAGAAACCTCTTATGAAGTTTGGAAAAAGTTGAATTTGATTTATGGTGGACATGAGCATGTGCAAAAAACTAAAGAAGAAAGCCTAAGAGGCAAGTTTGATGACATGAGGATGATGGAAGGTCAGAACATCACCTAGTACAGACAAAGAATAAAAGAAGTAGTTGGAGGAATCAAAAGTGTTGGTGGAACCATAGTAGAAGACATAGTGGTAAGTAAAATTCTTATAACCTTACTGCTTGATTATTCTATTAGAGTATCTCTATCCAAGAATTGAGGTCAGTCAACAAAGATAAAGTTATAGTTGATTCATTGATAGGAAAGCTTACTGCTTTTGAATTGAATAGCTTTGACAATAGTGTACCTAAAGTAGAATCTACTTTCAAAGCATTAGTATCTAATGCACCGGTAAGAAAAGGAAAGGATGTCTATCATAACCATGAAAATAGGTCAAGTCATCATGGCGGCGGTAATGAAGAAGTGAATGATGAACATAAGTTGATGGAATTTGAGGCTTTATTGGCAAAGAAACCTCCTAGAGGCACCGATAAGTACAAAGGCAAGATTCCTCTTAAATGCTTCTCATGTAACAAAATAGGACATATTGTTGCTAATTGTCCTAACAGTGATTGGAAGGAAAAGTTCAGAAAGTTTAAGGGAAAAGATAAGAAACAGTGTTATGTTGCAATAAATGAAGTTGTTACTGATGAGGAATCAGAGGATAAAGATAAAGAGAAAATTGTGTTTGTAGCACTTAAGGAAGATCTCTCTAACAAGAAAGCTTTAATGTCCCATATTGATAGTAGTGATGAGTGGTTATTGATAGTGGTTGCTCACACCACATGAATGGTGACAAGAAAAAGTTCATCTCACTTGAAGAATTTTATGGTGGACTACTGAGGTTTGGCAACAATACACCATGCTTAGTAAAAGGTAAAGGTTCAATTTCTTTAAATGGAAAAAGGAATGTTGATGATGTGTATTGGGTTGAAGGATTGAAGAATAATTTGTTGAGTGTTGGTCAGCAAAATGATAAATGTTATCATCTTGAGCTCAAGAATGGAGTGTGCGAGATTTTAGGAAGAAAAAGAGAACTAATTGCTACCAGTAAACAGACAAAAGCTAACTTATTTCATCTAAACACTAATGTTAATAGTTGTTTGGTTGCAAAAGTTGAGGATAGTTGGCTATGACATAGAAGATTTTGTCATGAAAATTTTGATAATTTGGTTAAGGTTAGCAAGTCAAGTATGGTTAGAGGTTGCCACAACTAGTCAAACCAGACAATGTGATTTGTAAGGAGTGTCAGTTGAGTAAGATGACTACTTCCTCTTTCAAATAAAATCATTCTCTTCTGAAAATATTTTAGATTTGGTGCACACTGATTTATGTGGTCCTATGAGGACTATGAGTTTTCAAGGTGATAAATATTTCATGATATTTACTGATGATTATTCAAGAATGATGTGGGTTACATTTTTGAAGGAGAAGTTTGATGCTTTCAGAAAGTTTAAGGCATTCAAAGCCTTAGTGGAGAAAGAACCGATAAGAACCTAAAGTGCCTGAGATCTAACCAGGGTGGAGAATTCACATCAGCTGAATTTGTGAAATACTGTGATGAGAATGGAATCAAGAGACAACTATCTGCACCAAGGATACCACATCAAAATGGGATTGCAGAAAGGAGGAACCAGACCATAGTTGAAGCAGCAAGAACAATGTTGATACAAGGAGATGTACCTAAAATGTTTTGGAGAGAAGTAGTCAGCATTGTAGTATACACAATGAACTGAATATTGGTCAAGAAAGGTAGTGACAAAACTCCCTATGAATTATGGTATGGTCATACTGCTAATGTTAGTTATTTCAAAGTCTTTGGTAGTAGGTGTTACACAAAGAGAGATGAATATATAGGAAAGTTTGATCCTAAAAGTGATGAAGGAACTTTTCATGGTTATTCAACTAAGAGCAAACCATTCAAGTGCTTTAACAAAAGAGCCAAGAAGATTGTGGAAAGTGTCAATGTGAAAATTGATGAGTATTCTAACAAATCTGATGATACCAGCAAGTTTGATGTAGTAGATGAACAGAAGCTAGTGATCATTGAACCGAAAATTCAAAATGATGCTAAGAAGAATAGTGTGGAGGATGCTGCTCAACCGGTGGAAGAAGAAGAAGAAGAAGAAGAGGCTTCTACATCGGAACCAGTTATACCTAGATATGTAAAGTTGAATCACTTTACAGATCAGATAATTAGAGACATGAATGTTGGAGTACAAACAAGAAGAAAGATTAGAGAAAGTGCTTGTTTGATTTCCACAATTGAACCTAAGACAGTGAGGGAATCTCTCAAGGATGATGATTGGATAAAGGCTATGAATGAGACGCTTCATCAAATAGAGAAGAAAAACACTTGGTCACTTGTCCTAAGACCAGCTAATAAAAATGTGATTGCTACTAAGTGGGTGTTCAAGAACAAATTAAATGAAGATGGTGAAGTGATTAGGAATAAGGATAGACTAGTTTGCAAAGGATATGCATAAGAAGATGGTGAGGATTATGGAGAAACCTTTGCACTAGTTGCTAGACTTGAAGGAGTAAGAATTATACTTTCATTTGCAGAATTCAAAGGATTCAAGGTATACCAAATGGATGTCAAATCTATATTTTTTAATGGAATTCCAGAAGAAGAGGTTTATATTGAACAACCCGATGGGTTTGCATTGACTGAAGACAAGGACATGGTGTGCAAACTTCATAAAGCTTTATATGGATTAAAGAAAGATCCAAGGGCATGGTATGAGAGACTCCATTCACACCTGATAAAGATTGGATTTCAAAGAACCAGTGAGGACAACAACATTTACTTGAATACAAAAGGAGACAAGTTATTGATTGCAGAACTATTTGTAGATGATATCATATTTGGAGGAGATGATGGCATGAGTTTAACTTTTGCAAAAGAAATGAAAAAGGAATTTGAAATGTCTTTGATAGGTGAAATCAAATTTTTCATTGGTTTGCAAGTTCAACAAATGAAAGGAGGAATCTTTATCAGCTAGTCCAAATATGTGATGGGGGTAATGAAAACCTTTGGAATGGAAGACTCTAAACCGGTCGGAACCCCTATGCTTACTGGTTGTAGATTATCCAAGGAAGATGATTCAGATCCAAGGATGAAATTGAGTATAGATCAATGATTGATAAACTACACTATGTTGTTCATAGCAGGACGGACATTGCTCATGCAGTTGGTATAGTGGCTAGATATTAGAAAAGTCCTAAAGAGACTCATATGGTGGTAGTGAAGAGAATTTTTCAGGTATCTTAGAGGAACTATTGATTATGGATTATGGTATTCATATGAAGGAAACTTCTCTTTGAAGGTGTTCACCAATGCTAATTGGGTAGACAATGTAGATGATCGAAAGAGAACTGGTGGTGGATTCTTTCTAGGAAGAAGAGTGGTATCCTAGACTAGTAAGAAACAAAGTTGCATTTCTCAGTCTACAGTAGAAGCAGAGTATGTGGCTACATCTATGAACTGTACTCAATAAATATGGATGAGACATGTATTAGAAGGATTCAAGGAGAATATGACACAACCGGTGGTCATATATTGTGATAATACAAGTGTAATAAACATTTCAAAGAACCTGGTAATGGATGTTAGAACAAAGCATATTGAACTAAAGTATCATTATCTAAGAGAAAGAGTGCAGGAAAACAAAGTCAAGATGGATCATGTGTCAAGCAAGGAGCAATTGGTTGATATTTTCACTAAGACATTGCCTATAGAAACCTTTGAGTATCTTAGAGGCAAGCTAGGGGTTACACCCCTACAAAAGGTCAACTAAGATGTTGTTGTAGCATCAATCGAGTGGACTCATTGAAGATATTTCACTATGGATTGATGAGAAGGGCTACTCTTGAGGGGGAGCAGTAGAGATGAAGAAAACAATATCAACAGAAGATGAATTTGACACTTTGCACCTTTGGCATTGGTGTCAAAGGGAGAGAAGAACAGTGAAGAGAAGAAAGAGAAGAACTAATGAAGGGTGAACAACAAGTGAAATATAATAGAAGAAGAAAAGTACAGTACATTAGTCATAACAGTTAGAGTTCCATTTTTGCATGATGAGCTTTTGGTGTTGCCATCAATGCCAAAGGGGGAGATTGTTGGCATAACTGATGGAGATGATGATGAGATGAGAAGATGACAAGTAAATTTGATATGATCGGGTATATGATGTCAAGAGGAGATTGTTGGCTTAATGATGATGATATAATAGGATATTTGGTGACTTTATTTGTGTTGGCATTGATGGAAACCATGTTTTTTTAGTCATCTAGACCAACCGGTATAGCCTAACTGGTAGTGGAATCAGTTAGACAACAAAACTACTAAGTCGTTGTCAACCGGTAAACAGGAACATAGTGATGATCAAGTGATTGGTATGGATGATTGGAGAAGATTCAAGTGTTGTGGTTCAGAATATATGTTCATAACATATGCATGAGTCTATGATTGAAATTGCATCAAGTTTGGTGAACCGGAAAGCACATTTGTAATTGACTGTTATGAACTCTATGAAGAAGAATGAATGTCGGTATCAGATCTTTAACCGGTAATGATTTAAGGTTTGGCAGTGGATCTTATCATGATCATAACTTAGTGATGATATGTCATAATCCATGTGTAATGATAAGAAGGTATTTGAGCACATACAAGGATCAGATTTCTTGGGAAACAACAAAGTGCTTAGAAGAATGAAACAAGGTTTTGATTACTTATCAAATCGATGTGCGGTGATCATTCAACGACGGAAATCATCTAGAAATTAGTTGTAATGATCTGTAATGTATTTTGTCAGAGTGTTTTTCCACGTAAAATATAAATTTATTGTATCTTGTTGATGTAATTACGGTTTGTAGCCGCCCTAACTGAAAAGTGTATTTAAGTCTAGTTGGAGAAGAGATTTTGTCTCGGTGATTTGAGAAGAAGGTATTACCGAACCAGTTTGAAGTGTCTACATATGTGTAGCAGAGTTATGTTGAAAAGGATCTGTACTAGTAAGCAAGGAAGTGTTGTAATTAGATCACTTTCCCTTTTGTTCCCTAACGGTTACAACAGTTTGAAATCCCTTAACCTGGTAGATCCTAATAGGTCTTATATTGTAAATCCCTTCATCGAGTGGCTCATTAACTTGAGTTTGAAATCCTCTAACAAGGTTACTCTTAATAGGGTAGAGCTCCTAACAGGGCTGAGGAAAAATCCCTTGATCGGGTGACTCCTAACAAGGTCTGCTCTTAACCAGGCATATTGTAAGCTCTTAAACGAGCTAGGCCTTTAGCCGGGCGCATTCCAAAAGAGTGAAAATACCATGGTTTTCCTAGTTGGGTTTCCACGTCAAAAATCTTTGTTTTCATGTGGTGGATGCATTGTTGATTTGTGCATTTGATATGTTTACTGTGTTTGCATATTGATGAACACTTGAGTGAATGGTTTGTTAAATATGTTAGATAGTTCAAATAACTAGAAGACAACTGAGGGGGGGGGGGGTGAATCAGTTGTCACGGATTACTGGAACCATTAGCAATTTAAACTTTAATACCGAAACCCAAAACATTAATACCAGAATAGCAGATAAAGCAATTAAGCATATTAAACAATAATCATAGAATAAATACCATCCACATAACACCAAGATTTGTATGTGGAAAACCCGGTAAAGGGAAAAACCATGGTAGGAAGCCTACCCACAGTCAGATAATACTTTTGTAGTAAGTATGTGAATTACAATTGAGGGGCCTACACTTGCAGGATCACCAATAGCCTAGAGTGCATTGCTCATCACAAAAGGAGCCTCACTAACTACATAGAAATCCAAACTACAATCTAGAGAAGTGTTGAACTACAAAAGATAGCATCTCCTATGCTTGAGTACAACTTCAGTTAAGCTCAATACCAGAGGACTAAATCCTCTTACATAAACCCAATACGATCTCCAAAGATCGACCAACTCCTTTGCCTGAATGATATTACATTATTCACACATTACACTCCTTGACCATGACCTCTAATAATAACCATGATGATCTACAATGAGATCTTACATCTATTTATACAAACCCTCAACCATAAACAATCAGGTCGGCCACCAGATAATAAACCAATTACATAATTACAAAGCAAGTCAGCCTTAGACCAAAAAAATAATATCAACACATAAGACATCTTGGAAATACATCAATAGGTCCTATCCACACATTACATTCAAGTTGGTCCATAACCTACATCAACTGGGACCCAATATAGGTCCACACACTTCAACAATGATCTCCAACCGTGGTGCAAGAGCACCTAGGACTTAGGCTAGTAGTGATTTCAAAATTTTGGCTTGTACTAACCCTAGCCAAGTCATTTATTGAATAAGGACTCTAGGAGGGTCCAAGAGTTAGTGTTTAGAGTCAATGCAGCCCTAGGTTAAGTTCATTCTTCTTAGGTTTGCATTTTGTGCATAAATAGTGGTTTGAGTAGGTAGTTGATCTTCTTGATGGTCAAAAGTGTCAAAAATTGGTATAGAAATTAGTGAGGGTTAAATTAGTCTTAAACATGTGTTAAAAGTCATGAGTGATGACTTAGAATAGGCCTCATAGGATGAGAAGGCCAAAAAGACAAAAAGTGCAAAGTTGCAAAAAGTTGTCATGACAACTTTTGTCCTAAATTGGTTAGCGATGGAGTTAGGGATTTTCCAATGCCCTAAAAAGACTCCAAATGTGGGAAATGATATAATAACCCTCTCTTTCATGGTTACCAAGGTTGGAGACTTGGTTTTGTAAGTTCAACAATCTGAAACTACTCATTTTCAGACTAGTTGGCAACATTTTGGCTTGTTTTGTTCCTTTTTGTAAATGCAAATGGATTCAATCCATTAATGAAGAAAATGATTGAGTTTCTTTGGTGTGTTACAGAGTTGTTAGTTCCATTTCAATCTTTTTAGATAGTTTATATTAGTGTTTTCTTGTTTTGGTTTGCACACAGCTAGTTTTGGCTTGTATATAGCAGTTTTATGTAAAATGGTTGCCCCATGAATTCCACATGTGCTACCAACACAGCCTATTGGGACATGAAGGGAAACCACTTTTATAGTGTACATATGTAGGGACAGGTTCTGGAGATGATTTCCAATATGACTGTCACCTTGTTCTAGGCAAGTCTAGGAGCAACCCGGCTAGGGGAAACAAGGTGAAATTGATGTGCAAAGTGCAGGGGTGAATGCCAAACCACCATCTAATATTTTGGAGGGGTCCATGAAGTTTGGATAGAGTTTCCAATGCAACGAGAAGCCTTGAAAAAGTCATTTTATGCCCAAACACCAACTTGACCAGTCATTGCCGGCTAGAAGGCCTAAAAACCCTTAAAAGCTCTCATTTTGGGGTTAGCATATTGTACGGTGGAGTAAGGAGCCAAAACCACAAAAATAAATTGAGGTTAGATGAGTCAGTGAAAAAAATCCAAACTTTCTATGGGGTCTGTTGGACCGTTTTCACTCAAGCCCTAAAAAATCGGATTTTGGAGGCCTAATAGGGCTAATTCCGTGTAGCCCTTTTCTAGGCAAAATATTGGAATCAGTAAGAAAGCTAATGGTTGCAAACCTCAAATGGACCCAAAAGGAATTCAAAACATGTTATTAGCCACCTCCACACCTCTGCATCAACACACAATAGTAGGAGGTCAATTTGACAAGTTGAAGCCAAGAAAGCCATAATTGAGCACATGGGAAACATTGTAACTTGGTAGGGTTCCTAGCTAAAACACTTGAAGCAAACACCTTGGAATGGTTAAGAAGAAAGCCCTAGAAGAGATTGAGAAGGAATTGGAGGTCTAGAAAGAAATTAGGCCTAGAGAGTTGGTGGAATTAAGCAACACCAACTAGGTGAAGTGTTGAGCAAACTAGGTGAAACCCTATCAAATTGGTATCAGAGCCTATAAGATTTGGGCTAGGCGAGTAGATGTCCTCTGTGGAATCTATAGGAGATAAAAAAAATGGTGACCAATGCAGATTTGGCAAAGAAAGTGGATGATTAGTAGGAAGAGAATAGACTCCTGAAGGAGAAGTTTCTATAATTGGAGAGTAAGCTTAGTGAGATTGAAACCAAGGCAGATGAAGTGTTGGTAAAGGTTGAAGGACCAGAAGGGAAGGGTAAAGAAGTGTCAGAGATTGACAAAGTACTTGAACCTGACCCTATCTTAGAACAAGAACCTTTCCTAAAGGCATTGAAGGCCTTGAGTGTTAAATCACTAGAAGGATTGCTATTGTGCACTGGTAAGATGGAGGCAGAAGTGGTCCTAGAATGGATAGAAGGCATGGAGA
The DNA here is from genome assembly GCF_030272615.1 of Cryptomeria japonica. Lineage (NCBI taxonomy): Eukaryota > Viridiplantae > Streptophyta > Pinopsida > Cupressales > Cupressaceae > Cryptomeria > Cryptomeria japonica. The sequence continues at coordinate 626,078,240 of NC_081408.1, read as the reverse complement.
ATCATTTTGAATATGAAGGAATAACTGAAGCCCAGAGAGTCAAAGTAGCCAAGTCAAGGGTGAGAGGAGCTGCTCTCACATGGTGGAAATTTGTGCAAGATGAGAGGAAGAAAATGGGCAAAGCACCCATCTCTTCTTGGAAGGGGATGTTAGTCAAAATCAAAGAAGTCTATCTCCTTGGTGACTATGAAGTGCAAATTCATAGGAAGAGGCAAAACTTAAGACACAAAGACCTTGATATCAGTAGCTATATAAAGGAGTTTCACAAACTTAGCCTTAGATCTCATGCGGTGGAAGAAGAGAGTCTCAAGGTTGCTAGGTACCTAAATGGTCTATGGTGGAACATCCAAGAAGAAATTAGTGTAATGAGCCCAAAAAAAGTCCATCAAACCAATCAACTTTCCCTTAAGGTGGAGGAAAAATTGAAAAGAAGACATGACTCAAGTAGCAATAGGGGCAGAGGTAGAGGAAAAGACAATACAGGCCATAGGGGAGGCTTTGGAGCAAGATGTTCTAAACAAAGAACACAAGGAGAGTCTAAACTCACTAAGCAGCAAGAGAGTGGCACTAGTAAAGGAGGATTCAATAGAGGAAGGGGGTCCAACAATGGTTTCAGAGGAAGATCTAGTGGACAAGATAGAGGTTCCTCATATTTTGCAACAATGAAGTGTTACCATTGCAACCAACTTGGTCATCTAGCATATAGGTGTCTAGAGAAGGGAACATCATCACATGGTAGTGAAAGAAGAGTGAACTATCTTCAAGAAGCAAGACTTGAGAGGTTTCCTTAGAGTCAGAGGTAGGTGACAACTTGATGATAAGAAGAACTTTGATCAAAGAACCGGTCAGAGAAGAGCCAAGCCAAAGAAGGTCCTTATTTAGGATTAGATGCAAGATTATGGACAAAGTTTGCAAAGTAATCATTGATTCAAGGTCTATAGACAATATTGTGTCAGAAGAGGCAGTGAGTAAGCTCAAATTACAAAGGATACCTCACAACAATCCTTATAGAGTCACTTGGTTGAACAAAGGCCAACATGTCCTAGTCAATGAGCAATAATGGGTGGATTTTACCATTGGGAGGTATAAGGACAAGGTGTTATATGATGTCCTACCCATGGATGCATGCCATCTTCTATTAGAAAGACCATGGCAATTTGATAGGAAAGATATTCATGATGGAGCCAAGAATGCATACTCATTCAAGAAAGATGGAGTCACATTCAAGATTTAGTCTATCCTTGAGCAAGGTAAAAAGAGGGCAGCAGGTCCTAATGTTCTTTTGGTAAGTGAAAAGCAATTCTTGAAGACACTTGAGGAAGGTGAAGGTATAGGGTTTGCACTAGTAATGAATCTCAAAGAGGAAGACAAGAAAGAGCAGCTAGATTTGCCAATAGAGGTGCAAGATTTGTTGAAGAAATTCAAAGGCATTGTAAGTGATGGACAGCTAGCCACCTTACCTCCTAAAAGAACCATAAGCCATCAAATAGACTTCATTCCTCGAGCATCCTTACCTAACAAGGAAACTTATAAAATGACTCCCCAACAAAATGTTGATATTTCCAAGCAAACCCAAGAGCTCTTAGACCAAGGTCTAATTAGGAAAAGCATTAGCCCTTGTGTTGTCCCTACCGTGTTAGCCCCAAAGAAAGGTGGTACTTGGAGATTGTGTACTGATTCTAGAGCTATAAATAGGATCACCATCAGATATAGGTTCCCTATTCCTAGAATAGAAAATCTAATGGATTTTTTAGGGGAAGCCAAGTACTTTACCAAGATTGACCTTAAAAGTGGATACCACCAAATTAGGATCAAGGAGGGTGATGAGTGGAAAAACACATTTAAGACTACTGTGGGTCTTTATGAGTGGTTTGTAATGTCATTTGGCTTATCCAATTCTCCAAGCACCTTCATGAGACTCATGAATGAGGTGATGAAGGACTTCATAGGTAAATTTGTGGTGGTATATCTAGATGATATTCTCATTTTCAGTAAGGATAGGGCAGATCATATTAATCATTTGCAAGATGTGTTACAAAGATTGTATGATAAAAAACTAACCATGAACTTGGATAAGTGTGAGTTTGTTAAGCAGGAGTTGGTTTACCTTGGGTTTGTGTTGTCTCAAGGAAAGCTCAAGATGGATCCCAGCAAGGTTGAAGCATTGTAAATTGGCCTACTCCTAAGTCAGCAACAGAGGTGAGAAGCTTCCATGGACTAGCTCAGTACTACAGGAAGTTCATTAGGCAATTCAGTGCTATATGTGCACCAATGTTAGACACCATTAGAGGTGGAATAAAGTCAAAATTTCAGTGGGGTGAACAAGCAAACAAAGGTTTTGAAACCTTGAAGGAGAAGATAGCTACTCAACCGGTGCTAGTGTTGCCTAGTTTTGAGAAACTTTTCATAGTGGAATATGATGCAAGAAATGTTGCAGTAGGTGTTGTCCTAAGATAAGAAGAAAGACCAGTAGCCTTCCATAGTGAGAAGCTAAGTGATGCCAAGAGGAAATACTCCTCTTATGATCTTGAGTTATATGCTTTAGTGAAGGCTTTGACGAAGTGGAGACACTATCTCCTCCCTAAAGAATTTGTAGTCTATACAGACAACCAAGCATTGAGTTTCCTAAACTCACAAGACAAACTCAGTCATAAACACATGAAATGGGTGTACATGCATGCCTACACATTCACAATTAAGCACAAGAAAGGGCAGTTAAACTGGGTAGTTGATGCATTGAGCAGGAGACTTTTGACAATCCATGGAATCCAATTGAGGAGCATAGGTGTTGACAATTTTAGAGACTTGTACCCGGAGGATGAAGACTTCTCAAATTCCTACAAGGTGTGTAAGGAGTACCAAAATCACTTCCATAGTGAGTATTCTAATTTTACTTTGCAAAATAGACTATTGTTTAGAGGTGGGCAACTTTGTGTGCCTAGAGGCTCAATGAGAGAAAATCTCATACAAGAGAAGCATAATGGCAGCCTTAGTGGACATTTTGGGGTCAATAAGACTCAAGAGTTGGTTCAGAGATATTATTATTTGCCAAGGATAAGTCAAGATGTGAAAAAGTATGTGGAGACTTCCATAGTTTGCCAAAAGGCCAAAGGTACTTCTACAAATGCTAGTTTATACCAACCTCTTCTCATACCAAATAGACCTTGGGAATGTATTAGTATGGACTTTGTAGTAGGTTTACCAAGGACAAAGCAAGGATTTGATAGCATTTATGTCATTGTGGATAGATTTAGCAAAATGGCTCACTTTGTGCCTTGCAAGACCACTCATGATGCATGCCAAATAGCTCATTTGTTCTTCAAAGAGGTAGTAAGGATACATGGTTTACCCATGAGCATTATTTTAGATAGGGACTCAAAAATCATGAGTCATTTTTGGAAGACACTTTGACAAAAGCTTGGAACCAACCTCTCTTTTGGATCAAATGGGAAGACTGAAGTGGTGAATAGAAGCTTGGGAAACTTATTAAGGTGTATTACTAAGGAATATGGTCAAACATGGGATCAAGTACTCTCACAAGCTGAATATGCATATAATGACACCATGAATAGGACTACTGGCAAGAGACCTTTTGAAGTGGTCTATGGTGTGCACCCAAGAGGTATTTTGGAGTTGAGAGACTTAGATAGTGTAGCAGCAAGAAGTGGATATGCAGAAGACTTTTCTCAATCAATGAAGGAGGTCCATGAATCAGTCAAGCAAGAATTGATAGAAAACACAAGCAAACTCAAACAAAAAGTTGATGAAAGAAGGAAGAACCTACAATTTCAAGTGGGAGATCTTGTCATGGTGCACCTAAACAAAGAAAGGCTACAGGAAGGAGTGCCTAACAAGTTGCAAATGAGAATGATAGGTCCATGTGCCATTCTATCCAAGTATGGGGAAAATGCATACAAGGTGGATCTACCTAGTGACATAGGATTGTCACTGGTTTTTAACATAGAAGACTTAGTTGCCTACAAGGGACAAATTCAAAGTTAAGATTATAGTCAATCAAAGGTATCAGATGATGTGAACAACCTTCAGTTACCAGCCAAACCAAATCCAAAGGCCAAGAAGGTGTTGAGTTCAAGGATTACCAAGAAGACAAGGCATCAAGCCTATTGGGAGCACCTAATCAAATGGCAGGGTATGGATGATGCTGAATCTACATGGGTGCTTGAGACAGAGTTTAAGAAGCTAGTAATTGATTAGAATTTGATTCCCAAGGAGGTGACATGATTTTCTTTTGTTTGGGAGAATGGTGCAGGAGCACCTAAGACTTAGGCTAGTAATGATTTCTCAATTTTGGCTTGTACTGACCCTAGCCAAGCTAGTTAGTGAATAAGGACTCTAGGAGGGTCCAAGAGTTAGTTTTTTGAGTCAATGTAGGCCTAGGTTGAGTTCATTCTTCTTAGGTTTGCATTTTATGCAGAAATAGTGGTTTGAGTAGGTAGTTGACCTTCTTGATGGTCAAAAGTGTCAAAAATTGGTAGAGGAATTAATGAGGGTTAAATTAGTATTGGACATGTGTTAAAAGTCATGAGTGATGACTTAGAATAGACCTCATAGGATGAGAATTCCAAAAAGAGAAAAAGTGCAAAGTTGCAAAAAGTTGTCATGACAACTTTTGAAAGTTGTCATGAAAATTTCTGCCCTAAATTGGCTAGCGATTGAGTTAGGGATTGTTGAATGCCCTAGAAAGACTCCACATATGGGAAATGCTATAATAACCCTCTCTTGCATGGTTACCAAGGTTGGAGACTTGGTTTTGTAAGTTCAACAATCTGAAACTACTCATTTTCAGACTAGTTGGCAGCATTTTGGCTTGTTTTGTTCCTTTTTGTAAATGCAAATGGATTGAATCCATTAATCCACAAAAGGATTGAGTTTATTTGGTGTGTTCTAGAGGTTTTATTTACATTTCAATATTTGTATATAGTTTACATTAGTGTTTTCTTGTTTTGGTTTGCACACAACCAGTTTTGGCTTGTATATAGCAGTTTAATGTAAAATGGTTGCCCCATGAATTCCACACGTGCTACCATCACGACCTATTGGGAAATGAAGGTAAACCACTTGTACAGTGTACATATGTAGGGACAAGTTCTGGAGATTATTTCCAATATAATTGTCACCTTGTTCTAGGCAAGTCTAGGAGCAACACAGCTAGGGGAAACGAGGTGAAATTGATGTCCAAAGTGTAGGGGTGAATGCCAAACCACCATCTAAGATTTTGGAGGGGTCCATGAAGTTGGGAAAGAGTTTCCAATGCAAGGAGAAGCCTTGAAAAATTCATTTGATGGCCAAACACCAACTTGACCAATCACTGTCGGCTAGAAGGCCTAGAAACCCTTCAAAATCCTCATTTTGGGGTTAGCATATTGTGCGGTGGAGTAAGGAGCCAAAACCACATAAATAACTTGATGTTATATGATTCATTGAACAAAATCCAAACTTTCTATGGGTTCTTTTGGACCGTTTTCACTCAAGCCCTAAAAAACCGGATTTTGGAGGCCTAATAGGGCTAATTCCTTGTAGCCCTTTTCAAGGCAAAATATTGAAATCGATAAGAAAGATAATGGTTGCAAACCTCAAATGGACCCAAAATGTATTCAAAAAATGTTAGTAGCAACCTCCACACCTCTACATCAACTCACAATATTAGGAGGTCTATTTGACAAGTTGAAGCCAAGAAAGCCATAATTGAGCACATGGGAAGCATTGTAACTTGGTAGGGTTCCTAGCTAAAACACTTGAAGAAGACACCTTGAAATGGTTAAGAAGAAATCCCTAGAAGATATTGAGAAGGACTTAGAGGTCTATAAATCAATTAGGCCTGGAGAGTTGGTGGAATTGAGCAACACCAACTAGGTGAAGTGTTGAGCAAACTAGGTGAAACCCCATCAAACCGCCAAGTCTCAAACATGATCATCAACGCCATCCTGAAACTCCATCAGAAGCTGCACCAACACCCATTATGCAATTCATCAAATATCTCCATCAAAAGCGCTACCAGTGAAACCCTCGTTGGAACTAGAAACTAAGCTTCTAAGTAAGCAAGATAGCATTTGATCATCAGACCAAAACCAACTGACCAAATATGAGCATGAGTATCATGAACGAGCCAATTCCATCACCAGTCTATACCGGATCATGTCGGATCCAAGTTAACCAGAAACAACTCAACCTACCAGGACCAAAAGGGTGTCGATAAAGCATCCAAACAACTAGTATTGGCATCAACGACAAAACATCAATGCAACACATAATCAATTCCATCAAATGGCCAACAATCTCCCCCTTTGGCATTGATGGCAACACTAGATATGAAAAACATCTAAGTACCAAAAAATGCCAAACAAGTCTCCCCCAATAGAATACAACCAACAAATTCCCACATATAGCTCTGAATATCAATATATCCCCCTATGAATAATATCTCTATAAAGCTCTGAATTTCTCCTTCTTTTTCACATCAATATCTCTCCCCCTTTGACATCAATGCCACAAATCTGACAAAAATATCAAAGCAAAAACATAAACCATAAAAGTTGACTACTCCCCCTGAGTAGTAGCATCTTGCGTCAGTGTCAGAATGAATAGTATCTCTGATAGTGCATGTCGGACTGATGCCAAACCACATCAATCAAGTCTCTACCGGAGGGATAGAAACTCCCAATCTATCTCTCAGGTACTCAAATGATTCCTTGGACAAAGGTTTAGTGAAAATATCTACAATTTTCTCTTTAGTGTTCACATAAACAAATCTAACTTCATTTTCTTCCACCTTCTCCTTCAAAAAGTTATACTTGATAGATATGTGCTTTATTTTAGAATGAAATACCAGATTCTTTGATATATCAATAGCAGCAGAGTTGTCACAGTGAATAACTATCGATGCATCACAATCCACCTTTATATCCTTCAACATTTACTTCATCCATAAAACTTATGTATAGTTAGTAGCAGCAACAACATACTCATCTTTAGCAGTAGATAAAGAAGTACATGATTGTTTCTTGTTGATCCATGAAACCAACTTCTTTCCAAGAAAGAAAGCTCCACCGAAAGTAATTTTCCAGTTATCAACATCTCCAGCCCAATCAGCATCTATTTATGCACATAAAATAAAGTTATCATCCTTAGGGTACCACAAGCCATATTCTGATGTACCTTGCAAGTATCTAAAAATCCTTTTCACCGTCATCTCATGATTTTCTCTAGGATCACTTTGAAATCTTGAAACAATACAAAAAACTTGCATAATGTTAGGCCTAGTCTGAGTAAAATAAAGCAGACCTCCAATCATAGATTTGTATCTTGTAGGATTTACCAGTGCAGAAACATATTTTCTTGTCAATTTCTCACTTGTAACCATAGGAGTACTTACCAGTTTAGAATCTCCCATACCAAATTTCTTCAACAATTCCTTAGCATATTTTGTTTGACAAATGAAAATACCTTTGTCAATCTGAGTAATTTGCAAACCTAATAAAAATTTCATCTCACCAATCATAGACATCTCAAATTCTTTCTCCATATTCTTAGAAAAATCTATGCATAACTTATCTTCACCTCCAAAAATAATATCATCAAATACTTCAATAATTAGTATATCATCATCAGTGATCTTATAATATAAATTACTGTTAGCACTGTCCTTAGTAAAACCAAGCTTCAAAAGATATTTATCCAACCTTGCATACCAAGCTCTAGGTGCTTGTTTCAATCCATATAAATATTTCCTTAACCTGCAAACCATATCTATATATCAATTTGCTCAATATAAACTTCCTCATCAAGATCTTAGTTCAAAAATGCACATTTAACATGCATCTATTAAACCTTGTAGTTTTTATAAGCAGCATAGGCAAGAAATAATCTTACACCTTCAATCCTAGCTACAAGTGCAAAAGTCTCTCCATAATCAATTCCCTCCTTCTGAGAATATCCTTTACAAACCAATCTAGCCTTATTCCTTATAACTTGACCATCCTCATTCAATTTATTCCTAAAAACCCATTTAGTTTCAATAACATTTTTATTTTTAGGTCGAGGAACCAAGGTCCATGTGTTATTTTTCTCAATCTGATCTAATTCTTCTTCCACAACTTTCAACCAATATTCATCTTTACATGCCTCAATTACTGACACTAGTTCAACTTGTGAAATTAAACATACCTCATTAGTTGTCAGTCTTCTTCTTGTCATCACTCCATTTCTCTTATCCCCAATGATCTGATCTCCTGAATGATTCAATCTCACATACGTAGGAGTCTTCTGACTTTCTATTTTTCTTCCATGTTCATCAGTTACAGTAGAATTCTCTGATACTGCTGGAGTAACTCGTTCAACTCTTGTTCCAGTAAAGGTGCTACTGGTTAAGATATAATCATTTCCACTATCGCTTCCTTCTCATAAACTCTTATTTGACTTATGTTCATCTCATCTACTTTGACATTATCACTCTCCACAATTCTCTGCAATCTCTTGTTATAACATCTATATACTTTGCTTTCATTAGAATAACCAATAAATATGCCTTCATCACATCTAGGATCAAATTTCCCAATAATATCATCTCTCCTGATATAACATTTACTACCAAAATTTTTGAAATACTTGATTATGGGTGTATTGCCAAACCATAATTCATAAGGTGTCTTACCGATTTCTCCTTTGATATGTACTTTGTTGAATGTATAAACTGATGTGCTCACTGCTTCTCTCCAGTAGATATGAGGTAGACTAGCTTCCACCATCATTGTTCTAGAAGCATCCAAGTGTTAGGATTCCCAAAGATACTAAGAGGGGGGGGTGAATCAGTATCTTGCCAGTTAACAAATTTTATGACCTTATTAAATAAATTGCATTCCAAAACAGCGTACCACTAAACAAGAATTAATGTAGTAAATATGAACAATAAGCACAACATAGAAAGCACACCATAACACAAGATTTTTAACGAGGAAACTCGATGTGTGAAAAACCTCGGTGGGATTTGTGGCCCACAATATTCACTCACTGGCCTTTGAATGGATATTACTTACAACAAGGGCCTGCACATGTAGGAAGGCCAACTGCCTAAAGCTCACTACTTAATTACAAAAAGGAATTCTCACTGACTTACAAAATGGATTATGGAAATCCAATATAGTGTACTGCTTTAGGTCAGCATCTGCTATGCCAGGTTTAGTACCGGTTTAAGCTCATACAATAACCATAAACCTTACTCCAAAATCTGCCTTAATATTCACATGTTACTTCTGCAATAATCTTCCCATATTCGCTTCTCCACTACCAAAATGATCTACAAGATCTCATACTTATATATGAGTCATATTACAATATGCCTTGTCGGCTTACAAAAAAAGATATTACAATTAAATACAATATGCAATAAACAAAATCATGTTGGTTGGGGTGTCGGTAATCATCTTTGCCATTGTCGGTAAACTATCTGTCGGTGTCGGTGCATGCTGGTGTTATAAGATTGAAAGTTTGTCATCAATGGAAATACCTTCAATCACCTACAATTTCTCATTGGAGTGTGCAATGCCAACAATCTCCCCCTTTGGCATTGATGGCAACACCCATGAGAAAAATTCAAAATTGTATCCAAAATTTGAAGTCCAAAAATCTTGCCAAAACTATGTGCTCCCCCTGAGCAGATGATCTCTTCTATCCATCATTTTTCTCATCTCTACTACTCCCCCTTTGGCATTAATGACAAAGGTTGTCAAAAATGTCAACTGAGTGTAGTTCTCAGCTAGAACCCTGTAACCGGTTGGATACAATCTGAAATAGATCTGCCAATACAAAATTTAGACTCTGAGTGAACCTTTCACTTTCCTTCAATTCTGCTTCAATCCTTTGAATTGTACCAGTGAGGATGTGCATTTTCTCTTTCAGTGTCTATAGTCCTGGAACAAGTGCCTCTGAGATCTCTTTTCTCAAAGAGATGAGGATGTCAAGTTTAGGACCAAGTCTACATTTAAGCTCTTTTGCCTTAAATTTTATTATTTCCTTCTCTTTTTCCAATTTCTCAAGTTTTTCCTCAAATTCAGCTATTTCCTACTCTATAACCGATATTAGTTTAGGTGAACCAATGATGTTGTCAGCTATATTATTTATTTCATTTTATGCTTCACTAATTTTCTTGTCTATATCCACTGTCAAAATATTAGTCTTGCATGTGTCCATGTACAACTCCTTAAATTCCATTATTGTTTTGCTTAGTGTCAGTAATAGGGTATCAATGTGTCTCATGCACTTCTTTATTGTCTCATCAAAGAATTTCTCCTTTTCTTTGTTTATTTTCTCTCTAAATGTCTCCTCATTTATCTGATCAACTATCAATAAGTTGTCGATGATATACTTAGACAATGTGTCTAATTGACTCAAAGAATTTTTATTTTCCACATTGCATTTGGGTGCTATCAATTTTAAAATAGGGATGGTATCATCAATAGCCTTGTAAGCTTGTGCATTACACTCTATGATTTTCTTGATGGAATCCAATTTTTTGTTACATTAGTTGGTTTGAATTCTATCATGGAAGAACCAGATGATTGTCCAACTACCTTAACAATCTACATTCTGCCAGTGTGAGTAACCTCTTTTCTTGTGTTGACCTCTGATAGGTCAATTTGTGTCTGCATCTCAACTAGCAAAGGCTTGGGTTTCTCAGCAATTTCCAGTGGCACTATCTTAGTATGAACCTATGAATCAACCTTTTTCTCTTCCTATTTCTCAATGTGTACCTCAGTTTGTTTCTTTGTTCTTTCTACTGTCAGTTTCTCTAACTCGGTGGGTTTTTCAATGTGTGCACTAGTGGTATTAGTCACCATTCCAAAAGCTAGGGGATCAACTGATTGTTCAATTTGTGTCTCAACCCCAATTTCAATATTTTCAATTATATTCTCTACATGTGTTTCCACTGCAATATTCTCAGTCGGTGGCTCAGTAGCCACATCTTTCTTTTCACTAGTGGTTTCCTTATCAACCACAATATTTACCTCTTGTCTATCAATATTCATTGTGTACAAAACTTTTGAATTGGGATTGGTATCCTCATGTTTTGATTCCAACTCAACATTATCAGTAGCTGGTGGTGTGTCAACAGTCTCAACTGATGGAGTATCAGAAGGAGGTGGGGGCAAGTTATCTGTTACTTTTATGTTTGGAGGTACACCTACCTTGCCTTTACCTTTATCTTTTTCCTTTTGGTTAACTCTGAAAGTTTTGGGTCGTTTGAGCTCTTCTTGATTTTCTTTCTCCACAAAGAAGATATCCCATTTATCCATTGTCTCTTTAGAGATTTCATTCACTCTTCCAGCCATTAAACCAACATGTCGGTGTCCACTAGAAAATACTATTCAGTTTGCCTCACTTATCAATTCATCAATTCCATCTACTGATTTAACTGGGTGAACTGCGAGCAAGTTTTCTATCTTTATTTTCTTATCCAATTCCATAATAGCTAGCCTCTTTGCATCAAGTCTCCTATACAAGTCACTCGGTAAATCATCTACAACTTCTATCAAAAATTTCTTGTAAATGAATAAGTGTAGAATGATATTGTTTTCTATGCTTTCCTTTTCTTCATTTGTGAAAGTATCATACAATTTGCTGACATTAGACAAGTTTCCATCATCTGTTATTTCATTCAAAAGATTATCTAAAGGAGTCATAACCTTTTTTTCCTTCTTCTTCCTTGGTGTTATTTTCTTTGTTGGGGGCCTTACTTCCTGTTGTTTCCTTCTTGTTCTCTTTGGTATAGGAGAGGGTGTCAGTGAAGGTTTTCTTTTTCTTTCTACTCTCTTAAACTCAGCTGGGATTTCACTGTTAGATGAAGTTCGACCCAGTGAAAGATGAGCTTTCATTTGTATCCCTTCCAAGTCACTTTCCTTAATACCAGTCATATTCAATATGTTTTCCTTGATTTCTTTGGCCTGTTTTGTTGCTTTTCTGATAGATTGTTCTCTTTCCTTCCTTCATTTAAGTGTTTGTACATTGCTTTCTATAGTTTCAGCACTTCCAAATATTTCCTCTTCAGGTTCTCTAGGGGCTTCAAGTAGGGCTTTAGCATATGTCTCAATTATGTTTTCATCTGCCTCATAACCCATTTTTTGTTACCCAAACAGTTCTAGGAACCACTGCTTCCATCCAGATTTCATCTTTCTTTATAACAAAACATATTTCTTTCTGATATTTGTCAACTATGCTTTGAGATAGCCTTTCCCTTGTTTTCATTCTAGCCTTAAGTGCTTGGAAGTATTCAATTATGTTGTTTTCCTTGTCATCTCCCATGTCGGTAAAGATATCCAAAAGTTGTTTGCCTACCGGTATGTCAAAACCAAATTCTTTCCTACCTATATCAGGAACTTCCTTTGTAATGTATAGCATCAGGCACACAAGTAGATTACCAAATCTGAAAGTACCTTTCTTATCACCTTTAATTTTCCTCAGATTGTCAATCAATTCATCCTTTAGCCATTCACATATGTCAATCTTAGTGTTACTGTTCACCATGTCATAAGCACTCTTGATACATAAACTAGAAACAGAGTTCAATTCGTTAGCATGTGTAGTTTTGTATCCTAGTATCATGCTAATGAATCTGACATTTGTATCTTTCACATCATTGACTCTCAAGGATCTGTTGTCATGGGTTGCACCAGTTAATGTCATCACAGTGTTATTTGGAACTTTCTTAGTTTTGTCAGGCCTACTACCAGTGGAAGGTAAGTTAATCACTGCTTCTCTTGTGATCTTGTGGATGGATTCAAGCCAAAAGAATTCCCCATGAACACTACTTAGCACAATTCTCACAACTTCCTTAGGGAAATCCGGAATATCAAGTATTTCCACAAAACATAGGGTTTCTATGATCTTATGTTCCAGTTTCACAATACCATTCTCATCACAAATTACAGTCCTATACATGTTTATAATTTCATCAACACCAAGTTCCTCAATATGACAATGTATGTATATCCTAGGGTCTTCTGCATATGCAACTCCTTTAGGGATTTTAGAGAATGCACCTAGGGTATCATCCTCCTTCGCTATTTCGGGTATGATTTTGAATACAGGCCTAGGGTGTTTAACCACTTCAACAATAGTAGGGTTTGAAATGAATTTAGGTGCAGAGGAGGAAGCCATTGATAAATACCTCAATCTGCCTTTAGGTTTGAATTCTTGAAAGATTTTGCTTCACTTCTCGTTGTGGATGCCTTCGCTCAAGTTTTTTGTGCTCTTAGGAAATTTGAATGCTCGGTGAGTGAAAAAGAGTGAAAAACACTTTCTTTATAATGTCATTTCCTTCAGCTACCATAATAAATGCTTGTCGGTAAAGAAGCAATTCATCTTCTTACCATCAACTGAGGGTAAACTATCATGTTTTTCAATTAGTTGCCATACCTCCAAAAGGTTTCTTTTCAGTTAGATGAAGAATCTTCTGCTAGTGGAGTGATACTCTGTTTTACCAGTGAAGGAATAGTCTCATCAACATTCTAATCTCTCTTTATAATCCATTGTTTTGAAAATTATTGCTTTACCTCTTCAACCTTCTCTTTACCTTTCAAGCTGGGTCCTTTATTATTTGTCGGTGATTGCTTACTTCTACAAAAAATTTTAATATGTCCAATCTTGTTACAAGCATAATAAGTCACATTATTTTTCCAAATAGCCTTACCATATCCTATGTTGGTTTGTATTCTGTATTGATTAGATAAGTGTCCAAATCTTCCACAAACATAACATCTTACATTCATTCTACAATTTTATGAATTATGACCAATTTTGTTGCATTTAGAACATTGACTAGTGGGTGCATTAGTGTTCTGATAGTTTCTAGATCTACACCGATTTGCTCTATGACCATACTTGTTATAGTTAAAGCATTTCCCATTAAATTTGTAGGCATTAGGTTGTCTTACTGGTTTACTGTGATCATTATTGTTTGCAGTACCGAAGTTTTCACCAACTTCAAAGCCAAGTCCATTAGTATCTCCATTAGGTTTCTGATTTTTCAGCATGTCATCAAGTTCTTCTGGACTTTTCTTTAATTTCTCTTTATGTTGATTTACAGTAGCCAACTCATTTTCCAAGAAATCCTTTTGTCTCATGAGTTCAATTTTATCATGTTCCAAGTGAATAAGATTTTTCTTTAACATATCATTTTCATGACTGAGTCTTAAATTTTCATTTCCAGCATCATTGATTCTCCTAACCAAGTCATCTTCATTCTTCTTTCTATCTTCAATGTCTTTACAAAATCTCATAGTCATATCTTGCATCTCATTCCTCAAGGTCATGTTTACTTGCTTCATCTTGCTTACAAGATCATTAAGAGTTTCCTTTTCATCATAATCACTTTATATCTTCTCATGAAGTTCTCTTCTTTTGTTTCTAGCAATAGTAAGATTCTCCTAAAGTCCGTGAATGATTTCTTGTGCAGCCTTCAAATCATCTTCAAGTTTGATATTCTTCAACTTTTTTGCATCATAATCTACAAGAGTTGTTTCCAATTGCTTTCTCAAGTTATCCATCTCTACCGGTGTCAGAATCTCCCTCAAGTTGTTAGGCTTTTGAAAAAAGAGAACCAAGCTCTGATACCAATTGTTAGGATTCCCAAAGATACTGAGAGGGGGGTGAATCAGTATCTTATCGGTTAACAGATTTTCTGACCTTATTAAATAAATTATATTCCAAAATAGTGTACTTGTAAACAAGAATTAATGCAGTAAATATGAACAATAAGAACAACATAGAAAGCATACCATAACACAAGATTTTTAACGAGGAAACCCGGTGTGGGAAAAACCTCAGTGGGATTTGTGACCCACAATATTCACTCACTGGCCAATGAATGGATATTACTTACAATAGGGGCCTACACATGTAGGAAGGCCAACTGCCTAAAGCTCACTGCTTAATTACAAAAAGGAAGTATCAGTGACTTACAAAATGGATTATGGAAATCCAATATAATGTACTACTTTAGTTCAGCATCTGCTTTACCAGGTTCAGTACCGATTTAAGCTCATACAATAACCATAAACCTTACTCCAAAATCTGCCTTAATATTCGCATGTTACTTCTGCAATAATCTTCCCATATTCACTTCTTTGCTACCTAAATGATCTATAGTCATATTACAATACACCTTGTCAGATTACAAAAAAAGATACTACAATTAAATACAATATGCAATAAACAAAATCTTGTCGGTTGGGGTGTCGATAATATTCTTTGTCGTTGTCGGCAAACTATCTGTCGGTGCTAGTGCCTATTGGTGTTATAAGATTGCAAGGTTGCCATCAATTATAATACCTTCAATCACCTACAATTTCTCATTGGAGTCTGCAATGCCAACACCAAGATAGTTATGTTCTTCCTTTCCACAACTCCATTCTGCTGAGGTGTCCAGGGAGCAGATAATTGTCTTCTTATACCATGCTTGTCACAGAAGTTATTAAACTCATCGGATGTGAATTCTCTACCAATGTTCAATCTTGTCTTAGTTTCCACTTTAGCCTTAAAGATTTTAAACTTTTCAAATTCTTCATATTTTTCCTACAGAAAATAACACACATCATTCTAAAATAATCATCAATGATTAGCATGAAATATCTATCACCTTGAAAACTTTTAACTCTAGTCGGGCCACATAAATCAATATGAATAAGATCAATAACATCATTTGATTTATATTGTATACTCCTAAAAGAGGTTTTAACCTATTTACCCATTTGACATTCTTTACATACCAGATTATAGGGTTTCATAATCTTAGGTATATCCCTAACTGCCTTAGTTGAACTGATCTTCATAATGCAATCAAAATTCACATGACACAACCTTTTATGTCATAGCCAACTCTCATCAATCTGTGTAATCAAACATGTCTTCTCACCGGATTTCAAATGAAATATATTACCTTTTGTGTGTGTACCGGTTGCAATCTCCAAGCCAAATCTGTTAATGATTTTGCATTTTCCATCCTTGAATTGTAATTGAAATCCCTTATCTACCAATTAACCTACACTCAAAAGATTATGCTTCAAGCCTTCAACATAATAAACATTGTCAGTATTTCTCTTACCATTAAATGATATAGTTCCTTTTCCTTTAATCATACATGCCTTGTCATCTCCAAATCTAACTAGACCACCATCAATTTCTTGCAAAGATAAAAACTTCCCTTTATCTCTAGTCATATGATGTGAACAACTGTTGTCAATTACCTATTCATCCTTGTCTTCAATTTTAGTAGCAAGTGCCTTATCTTTAGGTACATTTTCTTCCAATGCCAGATCATCTTCCTTGATAGCCAAGAACACCCATTCCTTCCCATTGACGGATCCACTAGCAGAGTCTTCTACTAGTTCATCATCTGAATCAGTAATGCCTTCCTCATCCGCTATGTAGCATGATTTGTCTTTGTTTTTCTTGTATTTATACTTGTTCTAATATCAAGGGTTAGGCTTACATGATCTTTTAGCTCTTTCTTCAAATCTTGATTTCCTTTCAGAACATCTAGATGAAAAATAAACAATCTTATTAATGCAAAACATTTAAAAGGTGATTTTCCTTCATACTTACTTCCTATCGATCCTTTAGGTACTCTTCTAGAAAATAGTGCTTCAAGTTGCTCAAACTCGTCATCTTCTCTTTTCATATCTTTTAATTCCTTTTCATATAAAGCTTTTCATTCTTTCTTACCAGTTGTAGATGCATGAAAAGCAGGTTCAGAATTCACAGCTCCAAAAGGTCCAAATTCTTCAAGCTCAAAAGCAGATAGTTTTCCAACCAAAGTATCTTTGTTGATAGATGTATTAGCCATTGTTCTCAACTCATTAATAGCGGTAGCCCTCATTTTGTAAGCTAGTGGTAGGGCTCTTGGGACTTTAGAAACAATTTCATCATCGCTCAGAGTTCCACTACAGCATTGAATTCCCATAACAATCTCATTTACCCTTTCCATGAATGTAGTAATACTTTCATCTCCTTCCATCTTCAGGTTTTCCTATCTCACTCGGTAACCATCAAGTTTAGCAATTTTCACTGTAGGGTCACCTTCATTAAGAGTCTCCAACTTATCCCATATAGCCTTTCTAGATGATTTGTCGGTTGATCCCATTATTTTCTTATCAGAAAGTGCACACAAGAGGGCTTCTCTTGCTCTACAATCATTCTCAAGCTCCTTGTCTAGGTTTGTTGGAGGAGGATTTCTAGATCCCGGATTATAGGGTCTGACACCATTCTATGTGATCTCCTAAATTTCATTGCCAAGACATCTTAGATGAGTCTCCATCTAAATCTTCCATATTGTGTAATTTGTTCCATCAAGCCTCAAAATATCCCTTCAAAAGATAGCTCCAAAAGAACTAGATGAACTTGAATTGTTAGTCGCCATAGGATCTTCCTCAAGCGGTTAAGCTTTCTGCAGAGAGGACCAAAGCTTTGATACCAAGTTTAGACATTTTAAATAACCAAAAGACAAATGAGAGGGGGGGGTGAATCAGTTGTCACAGATTACTAGAACCATTAGCAATTTAAACTATAATACCTGAACCCAAAATATTAATATCGGAATAGCAGATAAACCAATTAAGAATAAACAATAATCATAGAATAAATACCATCTACATAACACCAAGATTTGTACGTGGAAAACTAGGTAAAGGGAAAAACCACGGTGGGAAGCCTACCCACAGTTAGATAATACTTCTGTAGTAAGTATGTGAATTATAATTGAGGGGCCTTCATGCACTTGCAGGAAGGCCAACATCCTAGAGCACACTGCTCATCACAAAAGGAGCCTCACTTAATACATAGAAATCTAGACTACAATTGGAGAAGTGTTGAACTACAAAAGATAGCATCTCCTATGCCTGAGTAGAGTTCTGGTTAAGCTCAATACCGGAGGACTAAATCCTCTTACATAAACCCAATTCGATCTCCAAAGATCAACCAACTACTCTGCCTGAATAATATTACATTATTTGCACATTACATTACTTGACCATGACCTCTAACAATAACCATGATGATCTACAATGAGAACTTACATCTATTTATACAAACCCTCGACCATAAACAATCAAGTCGGCCACCAAACAATAAACTAATTACATAATTACAAACAATGTCGGCCTTAGACAAAACAAATAATATCCACACATAAGACATATCAGAAATACATAAATAGGTCCTATCCACATGTTACATTAAAGTTGGTTCATAACCTAGATCAACTGGGACCCAGTATAGGTCCACATGCTTGAGCAATGATCTCCAACCACCAAGTCTTGAACATGATCATCAACAACATCTTGAAACTCCACTAGAAGCTATACCAACACCACTTATGCATTTCATCAAAGATATCCATCAAAATCTCTACTGGTGAAACCCATCAGAACCAGAAACAAGCTTCTAAGTAAGTAGGATAGCATCCAATCATCAGACCAAAACCAACTAACCAAATATGAGCGTGAGTATCATGAATAAGCCAATTCCATCACCAGACTATACCAGAGCCTACCAAATCATGTCGGATCCAAGTTAACCAGAAATCACTCAACCTACCGGGACCAAAAGAGCATCGGTAAAGCATCCAAACAGCTAGTGTTGGCATCAATGACAAAACATCAATGCAACACATAATCAATTCCATCAAATGGCCAGCAAAATTAATTTAGAAGATTGTTTGACAAGTTACCGGTACAGTTTTGTGAAGTGTTAAAGATTAGTTTTCTTACTGATTCATCCCCCCTTCTCAGTAATAATCAGATCCTTATAATAACAACAACATGATTCATAATGAAGATATCAAGGTTTACATTCAATGTGATCTCGAGGAGCTTGTAAATGCAGACATGTTGGACCTGTACAACAAACATTTGGCTGACAGTTTGGGAAATATCAAACCTGAGTACAAGGTGCTTCAAGAGAAGGGTTTGTCATGGTTTTTTCACTTTCTATTGTTTGATGAAATAGAGTGGATCCGGTACATTCTTAGTCGTGTTCATGATGAGTTCATATGGCTTGATAGGCCACACAAAATCACCAAGCAAGCGATTCAAGTTGTGACAGGCCTAGCTGAAACCGATGAGGTGCCCAACTTGAGAAAAGTGTCGAATGACATGGTGATAGCTACCAATGGTTCCATATTTGATAGCAAATCAATGACCATAAATGATATTCTGGTGAATGATGTCAAATTTTTATCAATGGTGGTTGGTTGCAAGGTTTACCAGTCAAGCAAGTACAACTCTGTCTTTAGTACTGTCATTTACTCTTCATACCAGATGCTGAAAGATGACAAAAGGTATGATCGGTGTACAACCCTCCTGAATGAATTGTTAAGTAATTTGAAGAAGATCAAGCAGAATAAAAAGCACACTTTCAAATATGGTACACTCCTTATTTTCCTAGCCTTATACTTTTTAAATGAGATACTCGGTGTAAAAGGAAAGGCCCAATGGGCCTATGACAGACTAATGGCCATGCAAATCAAAGAAGGATTATGAGGAGTTTGTGATGCAAAAATGAGGATATATGTTCTTTGGGGATACTTTAAATCCTTTCAATCAACAATAAAAAGTAGGGAAAGGATCCCTAAGGAGATTATTGAAAGATATGGGAAAACCATATGCTTCATGGTTGACAAGGATCAATGTCTGATGGAAGCTGTAAAACCTAGAATGGTGTGGATCATTCCCATGGGGTATGGAGTTGACTCTATCACACTTGAGGCATATTCCCAACATCTTTTGAGTCAACCGGTGGATCCCAAGGAAGGCAGATTTGGAACTTTCAAGGAGAAAGCCCTTGAACTACATAATCAATTCACTGCACCTGCCAGGAAAAGAAAAGTTACTAAGATGGTCGAGGAGGTGGTAGTTCAGATGGGTTTTACCTAGGAGGAGGTGAAGTTCAAGCAAGGGAGAGTCATTCATAGATGGAGGCCAAAGAGGAAAACAAGAAACCTAAGGTTGATCTAGTTCCCTCCAAGGTCAAACCAAAATAAACTAAGTCTGCTCCTACTTCGGTGGCACAATTTGCAAAACCTAGCCCATTCAAGAAAGGTGTGTTGAAGTAGAAGGAGAAGCCCAAAAGGACCTATGTTGCAGTATCTCCAGTGGCTTCAGAAACTAAGTCTGAGGAAGAAGCAGGAAAGGAAAAGAAAAAGGGTGAATTTATTAGAGTGGCGAGGAAGCTACAATCCGGTGGAGCCCACCAGAGAAAGAAGGAAAAATATGATCCTCCTCCTACCAGAAAATCCAAAAGAGGTAGAAAGGTCAAAATTCAACTTGACAAATACCTTGATTTTGGTGACATAAAAGGTAAGTACACAATTGTTCCTCCACTGTCAGCAAGTCAGCTAATTGATGAAATAATTGTGAATGGAAACTTGAAAAATATTGGAGCTTGTTATGAGAATTCAGATGAGGGTGATCAAAGGAATATTGAAGAAGTAGTTGTACTATATTTACACAATTTTAGTAAAACATTAATTGAATTGGAGAAGACCATTCTAAAATATTTGTATAACCTTATAGATGCAAGAGAATGACTTTAAGTAAGATTGACAAGGAGATGAAGGAGAGAGAACTATTAAATGTTTGTACTTGTGTTACTCATGATGAAGTCAAGAGGATGATTGAAGAGGCTAACAAAAAGGAATTCAAAAGCAAGAACATGATTAACAGATTGATGATTGGAAATATGGAAGAGGAGAGGAAAGAAACATAGGAGATATGGAAAAAGATCATTCAGAATGACCCTTTGTACAAGGATGCATTCAAACCATCTTAGCCGAAAGAGAAGAAAGGTTTTTTCAAAAGTCAGAAGGTTGAAACTCATACTAAGGATCATCCAGAAGACCAAGGTAACACTACTCTATATGCTGAGATAGGTGATTCTCCTCCGATGGTGGAAAACTTGCAGCCCCAAAGATCCAACAAGTTGATACTACACCAAGTGGCAACAACGGTGAAAAAGATAAAGGGGATGAGTCAAAAAAGAAGGATGTTAAGAGTGTAGAGGCCAAGGTTGCTGAGGTTGATAAAGGTAAAGGAGTAGCTAACCTGACAATTGTCACTCCTTGGTTTACAGGGAATCTTGATGGTTTTGTTAATCTTGGAAAGATGTCTCTTACAAAGAAGCTTATGCTCGCAGTTGTTGTGCAAGCCTAGGCTAGCCAAGATCTGGGGAAGTCAGAGTCTAAAGAAAAAAAGGTAATTTTGATGTCAATTGATGTATTGCAGAAGGTGGCTCCAAATGTACATATAGATTCCAATAATAGCCCCTCCGGTAAAATATTGCAACTAATTAATAATGTAAATACCAATTTTGATTCTTTAGAGAAGACAGCTAATCAAAAAGTTTTGGATAAATTTAAGGATGTTAGAATTCAAACATTTTGGAAGATGATTAAGGATGATAGAGAGAGACTAAATAAGAGATTGCGGATTATTTCTAATACATTGTCAGAAGCCGGTAAATTGTACAAATCTTGCCTAATCTTGCCTAAATTCAATGTAGATATAGATAAGCAGATAGGAGTTTGCCAAGGCAAGCTTGTTGGTATTTCTCAGTCCTTTGATCCTAATATAACTTTAACAAGAAGTATTGAATGGCAGGTTATAGCTCTAAATGATCAGATCTCAAGCCTCCAAGCAGACAAGGACAAAATTTTGAGAAGGGTAGGTCAACTCCAGAACCTGATTGTCACTCGGTTGGACACCATATTAAGTAATAAGGTGGATTGTATGAAGTAAATGGCCTGACCTGTGCCATCTGACCTAAGGGAATTAGAAATTCATGCTACTATACTTAGTCATTTATCACAGTTTTGGATAACTTGAAGAGTGGGTGGGATACTCACCTAGGATTTTTTAAGATTGTTTATGTTGATCTCTTCAAGAACTTGTAATTTTTTGGTGAATAAATATGTATATAAGTTTTGGACAACACCCCATCTTTGGCATTGTTGTCAAAGGGGGAGAGGAATGGTGAAAAATGTACAGTATTGGAGAGTGGAATTATTTGTTTAAGGGGGAGCCTTAGAAAATCTTTTAATTCTTTTGAATTGGTGTACAGTGCTCAACACTTAGCCATTTTTCACGAGTGTTGCCATCAATGCCAAAGGGGGAGATTGTTGGCAATTGACACTCATTCGATGGTCTCTAATGGTTTTTGGTGGTTGATTATTAGTTTAGGGTTGTTATTGATGGCAACTCTTCTTAGAAATACGATCTGGCGTTCGTAATTCTATTTATCTGGAAGTGGGTGTTAACCGGTAGCTAATTAACTAGTATTTTAGGATTTTAGGAAGAAAAGAGCATTTTTGGGACCGGAAGCTTTCTGGTGTTTGTGGTACATTCTGATAGACTTATAAAGCACTAAGAGGGGGACTGAATCAGTGATAGCAAAAATAATAACATTTTAAACACAGGCTGGTAAAAATAATTAACCAATTTCCTTAAAACTTTACATGCAATCCAAAGTGTTATAACATCATTCACAACAAGTAAAACATTCACCATAACACAAGTATTTATACATGGAAAACGCAACTGGGAAAAACCACGGTGAGATGGGACTCACAAGTTAACTATCTATAGAAATAGGTAACTAACCGATTAAGGTCTACAAAGTGCTCTGTTAGGAGCGAATCATGTTAAAGATCCCAAAGCCCTATTAGGAGCTATACCTGGTTAAAGGTAGTACCCTATTAGGAGTAACCTCAATAGAGGATTTCAAATCCAAACTAATGGATTACCTGGTTAGAGGATTTGTATAATGAAGTTTTTTAGGGCTTACTCGGTTAGGGGATTTAACTGTTGTAGTGATTAGAAAACAGCAAGTGGTATGATCTATAAATAGCACATCTTGCTTGTATAGATCCTCTTCTTCTCACTCAATACTGTATCACCGACATACTCTACAGCTCCTTCAATAAATTGCATCAAATCTAACTCATAACATTACTTGTATCTTCCATATCAAAATAACTCATCACAATGTCTTTTTATAGACATTAGATTTCATGTCGGCTCAAGAACCTCATCACAATTTCCTAGGTTTAGTGTATCTGGATAATATTTCATAACACATCACAGATCACCGTCAAATCTCTCAGTTAGAGATAACTCATCATGACCGGTGATAACTCATCACACAATCAATGAAACCAGTTGGAACATCAATATTGGTTGAGTGTTAACCGCTTCCAACTCATAGACTGATTGTCTTCCATTCGCCTCCTTATTGATATTCGTTGTATCTCGAAGCTGGTGTCAATGGAATTACCCAAAACCAATTGTCATTCCTAAATATATCGGTTGTCTACGTATATCAGTTTAGACATCATCATATCGGTTAGACTTCTCTAAACAAGTGATACCAGTTTGCAATACAAAGACTTGGGAGTAGTTTTATCTTAACTAAGATGACTATGACAATACGAACATGTGTGTGTGTGTGTATGTGCCATCAATGACAACACATAAAGTCATCCATTACAAAAATCATCATCAAGCCAACAATCTCCCCCTTTGCCATTGATGGCAACACTTGAAAATTTTACAACTTTACAACTAAGGGTGCTTACAAAAATGTACATATTTATTTCTACTCCCCCTTACAAACTCCCCCTTAATAGTACATACAAAATTTTCACATCACATACATATTTCTACTTCCCCTTTGACAACAATGCCAAATTGAAAAGTAAAATACATATATATTATATCAAAATTTGCACCAAAAACTACATAAACATAAATATAAGAGTTTTTCAAGGTGTGTTTACTGCAATTTTTAAGAAAATGTCACTGAAAGTAATCTTCATCTAGAAAAAATCATTATCCCATGTTTCTAACAATGTTTCAGTGATCTCAATAGCTGTCATAACTTGTGCAACAAATTCTTCCATTGCATCCACTGTGCTCATCTCCGAGGCAGCCAAAACTACTTCTGAATCCTTGTATGCCCTTTGTAAGATTTCAACTTTTGGACTTGTAAAGCGGAAAATCGCGATCGAACCCTAGTTGCTCTCCCCTCTTCCAACTCCAAGGAGAGAGAAGGGAGATTCACTAGGGTTGATGGTTTTCACTTAGGGGAGAGACTTTACATTCAAAAGAGGGGTTGAAACCCACAAGATCCAATCCCACGCAATGCAAGATTGGATGCTAAATGAGTTTCAAGGGTTATGACAGCAAGGCTACCCTCTTTTGTAAAGAATGTGCATAGAAGAATTGAGCTAGGAATGCATAGAAAGTGACAAAGATTCGCTTTATAAACTGAGATAGGGATATAGGATGAAGCTGCGGACCTGGAATTAGCAGTAAAATGTCGATACGGTGCTGTCCTGCAAATTTGAGCAAAAGTTGTTGGGACGATGGCGCCCGGCGCCACGGTCCTCCGAAAAATCCGCGAAACGAAGGGGGATCTGTTCGTCTCTGCACAAGGATTCCAGATCTTCAATTTCAGCCGTGTACCTGCAACCTACACACAGAAAAGCGAAGATGATTGGGGGGTTAGGGATTAGGGGTTTGCCTTTAGGTCAAACCCCGATTTTGGAATTAACCAAGAAATGAGCAAGAGCTGTAAATGTAAATGACTGTAAAACAAGTACTAATACCTTGTTCTAAGGATGTTTGTATCCTTATGTGCAAAGGTTTAGATGTTGTATGTTGTATGTTGCAGTAGTATGTGATCTCCTCTTCAATGGTTGAATCCTTGTCTTGAATGCAACACTTAGCCTTGAATGGAGACTTGAAATGATCAATTGCTTGAAGGAATGCTTGAATGCTTGAATGCTTGAGTATAGTTTCCACGCCTTTTCCATCATATCGAATGAAAGAGGAAAATGTAGTTTATATACTTGTCAATTAGGGCTGATAGACTGATTTTCCCGACCTTAGGCCGACCAGGAAAGTTTATTTTCCAAATTGCAAACAAAAAGACCCGAAGTCCAAAGGAGACCGGGCCCAAAATAGGACCCAGGGACCAGGGTGTTGGGCGCCATGGTCTTGGGGACCAGGGCACTGGGTGCTCTGGTCCCACCTCCCGGGACAGCAGGGTGCAAGGAGGTTCAGGCCAGGGTGCTTGAAAAATGCAGTTTTCAATGTCATAATCAGGTTTCGGGGTCTCCATTCAGGTTGCGTGTTGCGTCGCCATCATGAAGACCGAAATGTAGTCGAAATTGCAAGTGTCACAATTTTAGGACGCTACAGGAGTCAACAGGTTCTTTAGTTCTTTCAAGGATCTGAGTCGCTTAGCCTGTTCAAAATCATAAACATCTAACAGATGTTACAAAGCATCAATGGATTTGCCAAAATCCAAAGCCAAATCCTGTAATGGTATGTAAGCATTACATATCTTCTCCAATTCCTTTTCTGTATCTTCTCACCTCTTCTTCAAATCAAAATAGAAAAATGAAAGTTTAGATGTATAGGCCAAAAGTCTTCCTCCAGTTTCAACAGCAGTTCTCAAAAGATCTTTATTCATAGATAAAGAAATCTTGCCTTTATTGGAGTTTTTTGCTAATGGTTATGGAAAAAATGGGTTTCTAACTTCAATGGAGCGAGATGATTAAATATTGTATCACCACAATTAGATTTTCCTTTGCGGTTAATGGTTCTCTTCATGGATTCTTGTTGGCTACAGATGGAATCAGGCAGGGCGACCCATTGTCCCCTTCATTGTTTGTAATCATGTCGAAAGCTCTGAGCTAGGCCATAAAAAAATAAAATTGAGGATGGAGTGGAAAGGCATTAATGTGGCACCTAACACAGATCCAGTAACTCATGTACTTTTTGTTGATGATACCACATTGTTTGGAGAACCAAGCATGGAGGAGGCAAAATGTATTAATGCTACTCTAGAGGAATACACACAACACTCAGGTCAAGTCATGAATCGGAATAAATCTTGAATTTATTTCTTCAATAAAAAAAGGAACATTAAAGAGAGAATCATAGCTATACTTGGATTCCAGGTTGAAGTGCTACCTACCAAATACTTGGGTGTGCAGTTATTCGAAGGTGCTTACAGGACGGGCCATTGGAGGGAAGTGATGGATAAATATAAATGCAAGGCATTATCATGGAAACATCAGTGGCTGAAACTTATTGGCAAGATCACAATGGCTAAGTTTGTCCTCTCTACCATTCCCATATACACAATGTCTTGCTTTACAACAAACAAAAAGGTCACACAGAATATTGAGAATACAATTAAAAAGTTTTTATGGGAAGGTTCGAGGGAGGAAAAGAAGATATCATTGATTGGTTGGGAAATGATAACAAAACCAAAATAATTCAGAGGGCCTAGGATGAGAGGAAGTAGAGTGCAAAATTAGGCACTTGGCGCCAAGCTGATTTAGAAAATGTATAGACATCCTAAAAAATAGTGGTGTCAAATATATCAGAACAAATACCTTGATAGTTTAGAGCCAAATAGAATCCTCACCATTGGGAATCCTCAAGGTGGTTTGACAATCTAGAGATTTGTGAGAGAATGCCGACATATTATTACCAGTCATCTAACTTGGAAGATGGGTAATGGATTGGAAGCTAATTTTTGGCTAATTCTTGGAATGACTATAAGAGCTTAAGTGAAGTATTGGATATTGAGCCCTTCCTTTAGCAATTAATAGATACATAGACACAAAACTTTGCAATTAAATTACAAGCCAAGATAGGTGTATAGGAGGTGAATGCAAATGGATCAATATATCATCATTTCCATTACCACAACACTTGAAGGAAGAATTAAAATCAGAATTAAGCAAGAGAAATTCAAGACTAAATGGTAGGATCGACACTATCATATGGTGTGGTGCAAAATCAAGTGAATATTCGACAAAAATGGGCTACAAAATTCAAGAGGCATATGGGTATTGGAGGGACTAGCCTTCAAAATTGTGTTGGAGCAAGCTAGTATCATCCAAGGTGAGTGTGTTCATTTGGATAGCCATTCATAATTGTTGTTTGATGGTTGAACGACTGAAACGTATTGATATTATGGGCCCTTCTCAATGTGCACTATGTGAACAGGGTGAAGAAAGTATAGACCACATTTTATGACATGTCAGATTACGGTAGAATGTTGGGAATGGATCCAAAGTAGTCTTCAATGGTCTAGACCTAGATAAGAAAAACTTAGTATATTCCTATGTGGTCAACCCAAACCCTTCAAAAACAGCGATTGACATAGTAAATGGATCATGACCCCATCCCTTGTTGTATGGCATATCTGGAAAGAGCGCAACCAAAGAATCTTCAAAGGGAAATAAATGTGCAAGGAGGAACTAATAAAGAAAATAAAGAAGGCAATTATAGTGGTTGCCAATGCAAAAATTAAAGTCAAAAGGAAATCTATCTTCACTAAATGGGATGAACATATACAGAGAATATGGACATAACTAAAGATCTCCAGAGCATGCAATAAGATGGGAGATAATAACAGGTGTGAGGTCATATGGAAATGTCTGAAGAAGCACAAATGAAAAATGAAATTCAATGAGGTGACAAAGCATAATTCAAGGGTCGTGAGAGTAGGTTGCATCATCATAGATTGAGAAGGGAATTGCATTTGGGTAGCATCTAAAAAACTAGGGGATCCCACTAACAACATGGCTGAACTGGAAGCTTTGGCACCAGGATTAAATCTCTGCATTAACAAGAATCTAGGGATTATTGATATTGAAGGTGACTTGCTCATCTGTATACAAGAAATTTTGAGGGGGAGATCTCCAAATTTGAAAATGGACAACTGGGTAGTAGCTATTAAAGAATTATTAGAGAAGCTAAGTGAATACATTGTTTCCAATATTTATGGGAGGGTGAACCAAGGTGCATATTTTTTGGGCAACTATGGAATCGTGCAGGACTGCGGGACTAAAATCCATTCATGCACTAGTGAATGGATTGGGTTGTAGGAGTTAATTGATCCTCAAAAATAAAATGTGTTAAAAGAAGAAACCGATTAGATGGAAATCCATTATGTTAAGTCCAAGGATGATGACAGACAAGAATTCAAAGCAAATGACTATTGATAAGATGTCATATGATAGGAAATAGAAATATATCATATGGAAAATATGATGTGCAAGGAACAGGCTTGTCTCTATGTTTGGTAGTGGAGACGCGAGGTACTCAAAGAATTATGGGATTCACATCCAAAAATCTGGTAAAATCACTACATTTTTGGGATTGAAACCTAAATAGATCTATACTTAGACTACAAACGGGTTTCTCACATTCATCCAGATTTGTAGCCATGGTTCATCATTTTGGTCTTAGTTGCATGTGTAGAAGGGAAATGAGGATTCTACAATGTAAGAGGCTCTTCAATACAGAGGATTTTGGCATGATGGCAATGATAAGGATGATTATCTCTAGGTGATTCGATGAAGGTTGCCACTAGTGCGATGGCTTCCTCTATGAAATAATCATGGACTGCTTTGTTGATGTGTGATGATCTAAGGAAAGGTGCTTTGAACTCATGAATGGTTTCATTGTAGAATATAATTGGCCTATTGTTTCTAATGCATTGATGGAGCTTGAGGTTGGAAAGCTAAACAACTTTCTGAGCAACTATTTCGAGTTGCAAAATGATGCATCTGTTACTAAAGAAGAGGAAGACATGAATGTTGATGAACTTGGTTTGTCCACTAGAAAGAAGAAGAGAAAAAGAATGTCTGAATCAAAACAATTTGCCTAGGAGCTATACAAAGCAAACATTGTAAGAAACAACTTTGATGCCTTTCGTGCATTCCTAGGCTTTGAGGATTGTTGGATCAGTGAAGCTGAAGGCACACATCCTATCACTATTGGTTGTGGGATGACCATGATGTATGAAAGATCAACTTAAACTATTGTCATGTATGCAGGGCAATGCCCTTACCTAGTATGTAATATTTTAATAGTTTAATAGAGGCAGCTACCCCCAAATTAGTAGTACTTATCTATAAATAAATAAAAATTAGTCGTTTAATTTAATTTAATTTTAGTTATTTAATTTTGATGCTCTGCAAAATGGGAGATGTTAGACAAAACCTGTGGTGGTATAACACATATGAGAAACAACAAGAAATAGAGATTTGTTAGTGTTAATCAACCAAAGACTATTCTAAGTAGGCATACCAAGAGAGGAACTAAAAACATAATAAAGCATTTGACAATGAAAGTAAATACAATAAGGCATCTCCAAATGCCTTCCACCATGCTTGTAGCTCCTCCTCCCTTGTTCCTCTCCGTTCCAAATTAGTGTAGCTCTCAGCAACTTTTTTGCACTATGGATGCCTTATGGAGGTTCAAGATTGAAAAATGATTAATCTAATGCTATGAAAGTATGAACAAAAGCTAAAATAAGAGATTATCTAATTAGCTAGTGTTGATTTTAAACCAAAAGAGTGAATATGATTGATTTATGCTAAATGCTCTCTAAAAATGACTATAATGTAAATGCAGAGCTCTATTTATAGGAAAAATGGAGCAATGGATGGTTGAGATTGAGTAATCTCAACAAGGGTTAGGATTGAATGGTTTAAGATCCATGCGAAGACTTTCAATCCAATCCCAGGATGACAAATGTCAACATGAGATGGGTTGAGAGCAGAGGGAAGAAGCCTTAAATGCTTGACATGACCTGAGGGTTAACTTGAGAGGTAGGGTTAAGGTTGAGTTGAGTGAATAAATTTATTATTCAATAAATAATGCTTTTATCCAATGGATAAACTCGTGTGCAAGAGTTAGTGAGGATAACCATGGTCAAAGCAATAAATGTTTGAGGAGACACATGGGTTACATGAAGGTTGAGTTAGGGGTCAAAGTCCCTAACCATGGATGCAAGTGGATTTAACCATAAATGGTCATGTAAGAGCCATTAGTGGTTTGCAAGACTTTAGAGGTTAAATTGTTGAACACATAAAGCATTTAATGCTTTTCAAAGACTTTGGAGTCTTTGAGAAGTGACTCCAAGTTGCTTAGGAATGTGACAACAATTAGGGGATAGATTAGGCTAATTGGGAAGGGGTTAGAAGAATCTAGAAGGGGATTAGGATTGCAAGTGGGTTTGGTGGGTGAGGGAAAATAGTATTTAAATTAAATAAAATTCATTTATTTCAACTTGTGGTTGCAACTTGCATTTTTAGGAGAATGCAAGTGGGGGGATTTAATGATTTAAATTAATGTTTTATTTAATTTATTTAAAAGAGGAAAGGGGGTTAAATGAAATAAATAGAATTTATTCATTTAATTGATTGTGAATTTGGTTTAATGAATTAATTAAAATAAATTGAATAATTTATTTAATTAATAGGAGAATGATTTGAAGATGAATTAATTAAATGTTAATTTAATTAATTGTTGGCTAGTGGGTTTTTAATCAAATAAATAGCAAATATTTATTTAATTAAAATGGATAGATTTATGTGACTACAAATTTAATTCCTTATGTTATTTAATTTAATTATTTAATTCTTAAATTTAATTTAGCTTAATTTAATTTAATAGAAGTCATTTTATTCAATTTTTTAATTCTTAAAACAA
Organism: Cryptomeria japonica; assembly: GCF_030272615.1. Classification (NCBI taxonomy): domain Eukaryota; kingdom Viridiplantae; phylum Streptophyta; class Pinopsida; order Cupressales; family Cupressaceae; genus Cryptomeria; species Cryptomeria japonica. Next base: position 626,047,656 of record NC_081408.1, on the reverse strand, counting down.
CTCTTAGCTTTTAATTAGCTTTTATTTTATTTATTTAAGTTATTTAATTTAATTTAATGTAAGTTATTTAATTTTATTTACGTTATTAAACCTCAGAATAAAGACAAAGGAAAGAAGAGAACCTGGTTTGATAGGCAAAATGATGTCACCCTAAATAGGTTTGATGTTCTAGAGGATTTGGTCCAAGAGGAAGGAGTTCCAGTTGAAATGTCCTTGGGTGCCCAATTTCAGCATGAGGTGTTGGATGTGGATTCCAAGAAAGAGGGTTAGGCTCTATCTTTGGAGAATCAACAGGATGTCCAAATGGTTATGGATTTGCCTTCACATGTTCAGGACAACAAAGATCTTAGTGGGTCACAAGTCCCTGAAGGTGCAGTGGTCATAGCATCTACTCCTCCTTCCGCTATAGTGGCCTCAAGTTCTGTGAAGAGTAACAAAGCCCCGCCTGTTTTAGGCTTGCAGCAAAAGACCCTCAAAAAGGGTTCTTTAGACAAACCTTTAAGGAGTGGACGAAAAAATGGATCGGGAAAAGGTTAAGCTTATTGGTGATACTTTGGTTGAGTCAGGGTCTGTGAAGCCCATTGATTCCCACTTCTCTTAACCACATAAATGATTGTGCTCTCATGGAATATAAGGGGGTTGAACAATATCCCTAGACAGAAGGTTGTTCATAGATTAATTGACTCTAGGTCTCGTGATGTTGTCTTTATTCAGGAAACCAAGCTTTCAGTAGATGGTTTGGCCAATTGTGCTTTGTGTATCTGGCCCTAGGGCCTTTGGTAGGGAGTGAGCTCTCATGGCAATTCAGGAGGGGTTTCTTGCTTCTGGAACCCGAGGAAAGTTTCCCCTTTGTGGTGGCTTTCTAGCAAGTCTTTCATTTCTATGGTCGCTTCTAGCTTTGAGACTGGAGAAAGATGCCTCTTCTCTAATATTTATACTCCTACTGATCTTGTGGGTAAATCACACCTTTGGGCTCACATCAATCTTATTCGGGCTCGAGATCCTTTTCTCCCCTAGATTTTGGTTGGAGATTTCAATGTCGTTACCAGTTTAGAGGAAAAGCGAGGTGGGTTATTCAGGCTTGATCCTTCCTCAAATTTACTCAGAGATAATATTGGTCTCTTGAATCTCATTGATGTGAAGCCAATTAATGGTGTCTTTACATGGAATAATAGGAGTGGTGTTGAGACATCTCTGAAAGGCTTGATAGATTTTTGGTTTCCTACTATTGGGTGCATGATAGGTGGTCCACCAGTTCAAAAATTCTTGATTGGAGGGGTTCTGATCATTGGCCTATTAAGCTTTCTATTACATCTTTTAGAACCTCCAAAAATCCCTCTTTCAAATTTCAATTGATGTGTCTTAATGATCATTCGTTGAGGGATCTTATGGTTGATTGGTGGTATGAAGGGGTACCTACCCACGGGCGAGCTATGTACACCTTTGGGAAGAGATTACAACATGTGAAATACAGGTTGAAGAGGTGGAATAAAAAATGTTTTGGGAATCTACATAGACACAAGATGGCAGCTCAATCCAAGCTGGATGAGGTTACACATCAAATTATGGATCAAGGGATGACTGTGGACCTCAATATGGTCGAGTCCCTTTCTCTAAAGGACTTAGAAGAGTGGGGTTTGCATGAGGATATTTTCTGGAAACAAAAGTCTCATGTGGATTGGCTCCAAGAAGGTGATAGAAACACTATTTTTTTCCATAATTCTGTTAAGGCTCAGAGGTATGGTAACTCTATTACCTCTCTCATATCTTCAGAAGGGGTTCATCTTTCATCTAAAGAAGAAATTGCTACGGAAGCTGTCAGTTTTTTTTCTAATTTGTTTACCAAAGAGGATCTTGAAGCTATAGTGGAAGAGAGGGTCGTCTTGAACTGTATTCCCCCTCTTGTCTCTATTGAAATGAATGATGCTCTCTTATGCCCCATTTTGTTGTATGAACTTGAGGGGGTTGTGTTTCAAATGAAAAAAGGCAAGGCTCTTGGCCCTGATGGGTTTCCTATTGAGTTTTTTCAAGAATTTTGGGAGATTATAAAGTATGATCTTCTAGATGTGGTTCAAGAATCTCATAGGAATAAACAAATGCTCAAATCTATGAATTCTACCTTCTTGGCTCTCATTCCTAAGAAGGAGGGGGCTAATAGCTTGGATCGGTACAGGCCTATTGCTTTATGTAATGTTGTCTACAAGATAATCACTAAATTGATTATTGAACGACTCAAACCTCTCCTCTGCACTTTGGTTTCTAAGGAGCAAGGTGGTTTCATTGATGGAAGATAGATCCTTGATGGAGTTGTGATAGCAATGGAGGCTATTCATTTGATTGCTTCCTCTAAGGAGAAAGCTATGTTTATTAAACTTGACATGGCCAAAGCTTATGATAGGGTAAGTTGGGATTTCTTACAAAAGATCCTTTTGGATTTTGGTTTTGGAGAAGAGTGGGTGAATTGGGTTCTTAGTTGTGTGACTTCTACCTCTTTCTTAGTTCTTATTAATGGGGAACCCTTGGAATTGTTTAGCGCTTCGCGGGGGCTTCGGCAAGCGGACCCTTTATCTCCCTATTTATTTATTCTCATGGTTGAAGGTCTTGGCAGATTTATCACTTCCCAGGTGAGACATGGTCTTAATCAGGGCTGGAGCTAGAGTAATGCTCTACCTCCCTACTCTCATCTTCAGTTTGTGGATGATACAGGTTTGATGGGCAGGGCCAGAATCAATGGGGTAGTGAATTTCAGGAGAGCTTTGGATATCTATTGCAAAGCCTCAGGTCAGAAAATTAATGAAGATAAATCATCCATATATTTCTTTAATACCCCTTGGCTTATTCAAAATAGGATTGCTAGGATCCTCATATTTCAGATGGGGTGCCTTCCTTTATTGTACCTTGGGATTCCTTTAGATTTGGGGGTTTAGCGTGGAGATTTTTGGCAAGGAATTTTGGATAAATTTCATTACAAGGTTAATCATTGGACTTAGAGGTGGTTATCCTCTGCTGGAAGAGTGATTCTTCTGAAGATTGTGGTGCAAGCGTTTCCCATTTATAGGTATTTTGTGTAGGCTCCCCCCTCCAGCTTTGTGAGAGAGTTCGATGCTCTTTCCCATCATTTTTTTTGGTCTAGTAGTTTCCATTCTTCTAAGTGGAGTTTAGTTAAATGGGTCTCTGTTTGTAGACCGAGACATGCTAGGGGTCATGGCCTCAAATCTATTGCTTTGGTTAGCAAGGCCTTAAGTTGTATTGGAGGTGGTGTAACAGTCGGGATCAGGACTAGGCCAAGATTTTAACCCACAAGTATCTCCTTGGTGGTAATGATCATGAGGTGCCTCATCTTAGTTTAGTGGGCAGAGGCTCTTGTATATGGGATACTCTTAAAAAGGTGCCCAACTTATTAAAGATGGCCTTTTTCTGGATTTGTAATAGAGGCTCTAAAGCTCTTTTTTGGCAGGACTCTTGGGATGGTCATCCTCCTATTCTGTCTAGTTATCCACAGCTTCAGCCTCTTTGCAACATTTTCACTAATGTTGGATGGGTTAAGGTGGGGAATTTTAAAATGGTTAGGTGCATTGGACAGGTTGAGGTGACTTGTTGGAAGGATCCTCTTGAATGGCCCTTGGGTGGCTTAGATGAAGATTGTGTGGTGTTGGTTAATATCTTGGAGGGTAGGTTATGTAGTTCCCTCAAGGAGAGATATTTTGGCTTGGGGTCCTAACCCAAAAGGCAAGTTTCCTGTTGCTAAAAGTTATGCTCAGCTTGATAGGCAATCGCATGGCCTGACAGATGTTCCCTGGTGGAAGAAGGTTTGGAATAGCTTCTCTTGGCCAAAATGTATTTTTTTCTTATGGCTGGTTGCTCGGAGGAAATGCCTCACGTGGGAGAATCTTCGTAAGAGAGGCTTCCAGGGACCATCTATATGTTATCTTTGTATGCATAATGAGGAAGACTACTCCCACTTGTTTTTTCTATGCCCTTTCTCTGGGGAGATTTGGCACAAGTGATGGGAGGCTTGGAAACATGCTTATTTTCATGCTACCTCCTTAATTGACTTTTGGAATAGCTTGGGCAGACCCCCAGCAAAGACCTCTTTTCTTCAAGTGGCTTGGGCTATTGGGCTAGCCCTTATTATCTGGAATTTGTGGCTGGAAAGGAATCAGAGGGTCTTTTGTGATTCACATATAGGGAGTCCTCAGCTATGGCAGAAGATAGTTAATAGGCTTAAAGATACAATCTCGGCTAAGTGCAATTTGTCTGAAAATGTTGATCAAGGTGATAATGCTATTGTAAGGAATCTGCAATTGGAAAACATTAAAATGGACTGTGCTGCTGGAAATAGATCTCAACATGCGAAGTAGCAGATAAGTAGAGATGGAAGTTGGATTCCCCCTCCTGTGGGAATCTTAAAAATTAATACAGATGGCTCTTCCCATGGGAATCTTGGACATGCAGGTATTGGAGGTATAGGTAGAGCTGATGATGGTTGTGCAATTTTTTTCTTCTCTATTTATATTGGGCAGCACTCTAACAATCTTATGGAGGCCCTAGCTATTAAGATTGTTGTTGAGTGAAGTTGTTCTTTAGGATGAAGGAAGATTATTTGTGAGTCAGATTCTCAGATTATTGTCGACATGTTGAACAAACAAAATTTGAATGATGTGAGTTGTCAATTAGCTTCTATGGTCAGACAGATTTTACAACTCTATAATACATTGGAATTTGTCTCCTTTTGTCATATTCCCAGGGAGTGGAATAGAGTGGCTGATTGTTTGGCCAAGTGGGCTTTAGAACATGTTAATGGTTGGGATTTTAGTGGAAGGAATGGTCTACCTCCTTATTATATTGAAACTTTAGATAGGTTAATGCTAGAAGACATGATGATGCAAGAGCACCCAGTGGTGTAGGATCAATTTCTCTATTATGTTTGTTTCATTTTCATTATCATTTTTGAGGCCCTTCAAGGCTCCGGATGATCCTGGTTTTTGGTGTAATTCCAAAGTAGCTAGCCTTTGGCCCTAATTTGTACCACATCATCTTTCTGAGGCCTTTCTGAAAAGGTATTATCATTGGAAAACCAACAGTTGGATCTAATGCTATGGACACTGGACTTTGTAGTGATGGTGTTGGTGGTTCTTTTAGGTTCCTTTTAGTTTTTATTGTTGTCTTGGTGGGCCTAAGGCATGTTCTTTGTAATTATGTGTTTTCTGAATAAATCTTTACCCCTTTTTTTCAAAAAAAAAATTGATTTACATTATTTAATTTAATTTTTAAATAATTCTTCAATTTTAATTAGCTTTAATTTTATTATGTTATTTAATTTAATTCATTTTAATCATTTAATTTAAGTTAAGTTAAGTTATTTAATTTAATTTAATTTCATTGATACTCGCAATAACATAATATAATTAAAGCTAATTAATTTAATTTAGGTTATTTAATTTAATTTGATTTTTTGGTTTTTAAATGCATTCGTAAGCCTAACTAACCAATTTTTTGAAACAATCAAAAGTGATTATTATTTTTGTTTTCAAAATAAACTTGATTTTTATAAAGTTGAGATTTATATTTTTAAACTAGAGAGAAAATTTATAGGAATGATAGATTTCAAAGGTTTGTTTTAGATTTCTTTATATTTAAAAAATAAATGTCTATTTTAAATAACTTTTTTCATTTTTTATTGATAATCTTGTAAATAAAGGGATTTTTTCATGTATATATATAAATTTTATTTTTATTTTTATTTTTTTAAATATAGGTAATAAAATCAATTGACTATTGTATAGGACAACTGAAAACATGGGGGTTGAGTAGGATAGGGCTAGAGACCTAATTAAAAGACTTGTCCTAAAATTGATGAATGAGGAGGATGGCTCCTATGTGGGAAAACCTATATCTAAGGAGGAGATAGAACATGTTATTACATCTTTGAGCAATGACAAATCTCTAAGACCGGATGGATTTCCAGTCGAGTTCTACAAGGCTAATATTAACTAGATTTTTGATGATCTGTTGGAACTATACAAGGAAGCAATTAACAGAGGCACTCTTGGTAAATATATCAATCAAGGTCTTATTAAGTTGATCCCAAAATAGGGAGACAAAACATTCATTAGAAACAGAAGGCCAATTACCCTACTTAATGTTTCTTATAAGATCCTAGCCAAGGTGGTTGTTGTCAGGTTGGAGAAGGTCTTCCCCAAAATCATTAGTCCCACCCAAACTGGCTTTGTGAAGGGAAGGTATATTCTAGAAAACCTTATCACTTGTTGGGAGTCATTGAATTGGGCAAAGACTACAGGACGGGATGGAGCTATGCTACTAATTGATTTTGAGGAGTCTTCTGATAGGATTGAATGGGGATTTATTCTTCAGATGCTTGACAGTTTGGGTTTCTCGGGTTCTTTTTGCAGGCTGGTTCAAACCCTATTATGTGATGCTAATGCTATGGTGGAAGTGAATGGTCTGAGGTCAAATAGATTTCCTCTCTCTATATCCATCAGACAAGGTTGCCCCTTAGCCCCGACCTTGTTTGTTATTGCTATTGATGCTCTTTGCTATCTTGTCAAGAATAATGAAATCACCCCTAGGGTCAAAGGGATTTGTCTACCTAATAAGGAAGAAGTGGTTAATGTTTAGTTTGTTGATGACACTACAATTATGATGGCTCTAGAGGAAGGTAACATGGTGGCCTTGTTAGAAAACATTGATATCTTTTGTAAGGCTTCTGGTAGTAAAGTGGCCCTTCATAAATCTTGTCTTCTTGGTTGGGAACATACACCCCCATCATGGCTTTCTAGATTCTCAATGAGGTGGGGTGGGCCTAACCAGATTGCCAGATATTTGGGTATCCCTTTCTCGATTGCCCCTAACTTGAAAGAGATGTGGGAATGGATAAGGAACAAAATTGACAAGAAGCTTTCAAAATGGAACAAGAACTTTCTTTCATTGGCTGGTAGGTTTCAAGTTTGTCAAAAAGTGCTCTCCTCATATAATTTTACTTTTCTTTTGCTTGGTTGTTCTGCAAATACCAATTCAGTCACCTTCAAAAGTGAATTAGAGATTTTTTGTGGTCTGATGGAAAGGGCAATAAAAAATAGCATGCGGTCAGGTGGGACTGGTGTGTCCTAAAAAAGGATATTGGAGGGATGGGACTTAAGGATCTCAAGACTCAAGGGATAGCCCTAGCCTCAAAATGGATATTTAGGGCTATTTGTGGAGATGAGCCTTGGAAGGTTTTGATTAGACAGAATAGCTTGATGTATGTTGCTAAGAGGGCTAAAAAATGGAAGGGCCTCCCTTTCTATGATTTGTTGCAGACAAATTTGAAATCTCCCCCTTTGGATCTGATGTATTCAAATCTCTATGCAAAGCTTGGGAGGTTGTGAACCATTACATCGGAAACAATGAGTGCTTCAAGAATAATAATTGTTTCTCAGCTAATAGATCCATTTGGTGGAATATTGTTCATAAGGATAAGCCTCTTGCTACAATACAAGGATGTTCGACTTTAAAATGGCATAACAGTAGCATAAGGACTTTTGAGGATATCTTCCATAATGGCTCTTTGATCACATGGGAAGCTTTGGCTTGCAAATTCAAGGTGCCCTCTTCTCAGTATAGGACCTATGTTGTCCTGAAAGATGCTCTCTCCCCCTTCACCTCACACTGTCATGTTACATTCTCCCCAACCTGCCCTTCCTCCTTTTGTTGGCATGATAGCTCCCCCCTTCCTTGCATCAAAGATAAAATTGTTTATGATACTATGAAAGACTCTTCCATTGTTATTGACCACCTTAATTCTATGTGGAGTTTGGATTGGAATAAGGAACAGTGGGTCAAATATCTTAACAAAAGATGGGTTGGCCCTACTAAACCTAAAAAGAATTTTTATGTTTGGAGGTTGTTGTTGCATAGACTCCCCTTGAAGGATGTTGATGGAAATCTATACCAGTGTAAATCTTGCCGCTTACCAGAAATTGTCCAGCATGTGTTCTTTGACTGTTACTTTGCCAAAGAAATCTGGAAAATGTTTGGTTTTGATTTTGAGGCTAAGAGTATTGTCTATATTGATGTTATCCTTGGCTACATTAAATGCTGCAAAATTAGCTAACTCATTTTGGTCTTTCCTATCTTTGGAAATTTTATGGTTGATATGGAAGTTTCGCAATGATGAGGTCTTTAATGGTAGGAGTAGGAATCTTACTGAGTCTCTGAGGAGACTCATTTTGCATCTTATTGCCATGCAGGTTTCTGTTGTTACCAGGTTGCATGAAGAGAAATTTGATCAATGGTTGGAGGATGGTATTGTTCTTGTTTTCATCAAGGAGATCTCTCATGAATTTACATGGGACTGAGGTGGCCACAAGAAGACCCCATTTGAGCAGGCCCTGATGAACTTCATGCATCATCTTGAGGAGAGGCGACTTAGAGCAGACCTGATCAGGTAAGAAGAGGAGAACATTTAGCAATGGGTAGTACACCCACAGAAGGAGTAAATTTTGAACGGGTTGCTTGGATCCGCCCTTGGCAAAAAACAGTCATCCTTTGGGAGAGATAGATTTTTGCTAAGTTTGTGTTGAGTTTTTTTTCTATGATGTATTTTGCTATCTATTTTGAAGGGTATTGATGTAAAACTGTATGTATCTATTAGCTTTGTACTGTGATATGACTCTCATATACATCTGATATCGTACTAGCACGTCCTCCATGTGCGTAATCATCTAAAAACTCTGCTATTTTGACTCCCTTACACTTAATAGAAAAAATTGACTATTGTATATGGATTTGATTCACACCATTTAAATTAAATTAAATAAAAATTTAAATAAATACTTAAACTATTTCAGCATTAGCAAATATTTTTGTTTAAAAAAATAAACTCAAATATCTTTTGTAATTATAATTTTATATGATTTTTTATTTCTACAGAGGTCTATTGCATTTTCAATTTTCTATTAGTTGAACCAATTAGCATTTAGAATTAAAAAATTTGAGCAAAAAATCTATAACCCATATTTATTTTATATTTTACATATACATAAAAATATCATTTTTCTTTATTTCTATTGGTTCATATTGACAATAGTGGGTAGAATTTTTTTTTTTCTTTGGTGTAAAATAATATATTTATTGCTCATTAATAATAATAGACTTTCTATTTTGAATCTTTTTTAAAGATTGCAAAATTGTTTTATACTTTCTTCCCTTAAAATGTTGGCTAAAATGGCTAAACTGAATAATTTTCAATTTTAATCATGAAAATTGTTTGTTTTTTCAAAAGAATACTAAAATAATGAGTTTTAATTGTTTGGAAAGTTTTAATGAATTTCTTCAACTTATTATATATATATAATATTTCATATAAATTATTTTTTAAAGACTTTTTGTATTTTTTCATTCTTTATAATTGTTTGGTGTATGTATAGTCATTAAATTCATGTTTTTTGTTGGGTTTTGAATTTAAATTTATCAATATCATAAAATCAAGTATATTAAATTTAAAATTTTAACTAACCTAGTTTCGCCTTGCTCGACCAGATCGAAAAGTACAGAGTGAAGAGGAGGGAGAGAGAGCCACAGTTAAGTTGGGAGGGATAGAGTGATATATCAGTAGAGAGAGGGCATGAGGGAGAGACCTAAGAGACAAACAAAAATCTTAGGGAGTAGTAGACTCTATTGTCATGTGCTTTCGAGAGGAGAAACAATGTCTAGGGTTATTGAATGAATTGTCTACAACAAAATTATCTTTATTGTTCTATTGATTCTCTTATTAAAATAGAATTCAAATACCAACTCCATAAGAATGTATGGAACTTATAAATTTAACAAGATCTATCTAAATTTTTAGATAACTTGTACCATGTGTTGAGGATTTCCTTTTTCTTTAATTTTTAAACACTACTTTAGACTCAAGGGTATTTTCCTCATAAAAATGCATGGTATAAATATCTCCCCCATTTCTTTAACATCTATGGAAAAAGAAAACGCAAAAGCATATAAAAATCAAGTGAGACTAGGAGAAGGTGAGAAAGAAATAAGAATCAAGTAAAACTAGGAAGGGTGATTACTTGAGAAGTCATTGTTGGTATTTTAAGTTTGTTGGAATTTTACATATAGATTGCATTAATGATATATTGTCATTGATGTCAACTGAACCGGTAATGGTATTCATGTTATTGTTGATATTATAGTTTTTGATATTTGCTAGTAACCAGTAAGAAGAGCTTTGTGGAAGATGTTGTAAACTAGTGTGTTAAGTTCATGAGTTGACCGGTGTAAAGGGTTAAACCTTTCTATGCAATGTAACCAGTAAACCCTATCAATTGTTAAACCCTAACCGATCAAGTTTGTTGGTTTATTATCTAATGAGCGATAATGATGGAGACACGTGTGATCATTGTATGAGGATATGTTCAGATTGTTTTGGCATGTTTTTTTGTCGTCTAGGGAAGGAGCAAAGTGGATTACATCTAATGCGCAACACATGATGAGTTACAAAGTCTGATAAAGCGGTGATCATGGAGCAGATGGAATTTTCTTGAAGAATGTGAAGAGATTGTTATGATTTCTAACGTTCAAGATTGTACTGACTTGTTTGTAATCTCGATGATGAGAATTAGGTTTTTGTTGTGTTGTCGACCTAATTGATTTGTATTTAAGGTCGATGAAGTTGTTTGTAAAATTTGTTGCCAAGATTGGCAGAAACCTGTTGAGTGTGTAGTTGCCTAACCGGTGAATGGATCTGGACTTTGAGTAAGGCAAATTGAAGCTTAAAAGGATCTAATCAAGCAAATGTAGTGCTATTCAGATAGATCAAGAAAACCTGTTTTTTTTCTAACAGTTATAGCAGAAGTGAAATCCCTTGACCGGGTAAGCTCTAACAATCTTTGTTACTTATTAAATCCTCTAACAAGATGGTCCATTAGCTTGGATTCTTAAATCCTCTAGCGAGGTTACTCCTAACAGGGTATTGTGTTTTTCATCAAGGCATATTTGTAAATCCATTAAGCGAGTGATTCCTAACCGGAATTAGTTCTTAATCAGACTTATTGTAAAGCTTTAACAAGATTGGCTCCTAATAGGGCGAACTTCAAAAGAGTTTAGATAGCTATCCTTGTGATTCTCATCTCACCGTGGTTTTTACCTATTTGGGTTTTCCACATATAAACATGTGTCAAGTGGTGAATGTTTTTGTGGTTATGATCTTATTTGTTGATTTGATTAACTTCTGATAAGGCATGATAACTAGAAGCATTGAGAGATAAATATGTTGAGATATGATTAAGAATTGTTGATGCTTACAAGATTGGAGTTCTTTACTGTTAAGTTGTCATAATAGTCAAACCGGTTGATATCAAGTATTCTTATGAATATTGATCTTAACTGTGATATATTTACTTTGTGTGATTGAATTTGAGTTTGGGAACTTTGTATTAGTTGTTCAGTATACTGATTCATCCCCCCTCTCAGTATTCTACCAGATACTTATTCTTTTATCATACCATAAATTGGTATCAGAGTATCCCAGGTCCTCTTTTATCTAAAAGCCTAATAGCTTGAAGAAAAGATCTTGTAGATCATGATGAAGAAAGAAGGCCCAAAGTTCAACAAACATAACTATAGAATATGGAATGACATAATGAAGATTTACATTAAGAGTCTTGGTAGTTAGTATTGGGATCATATAGAAACTAAGTATATTACACTAACTGGAACCCTGACTGATGATCAGAAGAAAGAACAACAAGAAAATCACCAAGCATTAAAGGCTATTATCAGTTCCCTTTCTGATGTTAAATATGTGGATGTTCATGGTCTTCAAACTACATATGAAGTGTGGAAAAAACTTGAAGAGATTTATAGCAGTGATGAACATGTTAAGATTGCTAAAGAGGAGAGTCTAAGAGGAAAGTTGGATGACATGAGAATGTATGGAGGTGATAATATCAAGTAGTATGGTCAAAGGATAAAAGAGATAGTTGGTGAAATAAAGAGTGCAGGAGGGAAAGTGGAAGATGCCACAGTGATCAGTAAGGTACTGAGAACCTTGTTACCGGTCTATGCTATCCAAGTTGTAGCTATTGAGGAGCTGAAATCCATTGACAAGACAAAGGTATCTCTTGACTCTATTATTGGCAAACTTATTGCTTTTGAATTAAATGGCTATGATGGTAGTGTACAAAAATCAAAATTTGCATTTAGAGCTTCTGTCTCTAACCTGTCTAATAGAAAAAGTAAAGATACCAGCCATAGCTATGAATCTAGATCCAGCAGAGATACTGATGATGAAGACAACTTAGTAGAACTTGAAGCATTGTTGGCAAAACGACTACCTAGAGGCACTGGTAAATATAGAGGTAAGCTACCTTTAAAATGTTTTTCATGCAACAATATTGGTCATATAGCAGCTAATTGCCCTAATGGTGAAAATGAATACAAGAAAAACAAATTTAAGAAGTATAAGGGTAAAGGAAAGAGAGATTTTCTTGTAGCTATTGTCAGTGGTATTATTGATGAAGAATCTAATGATGGTGTTAGTGAAGACATTGTATTTTGTAGCTATTAAGGAATAAATATCAGATCAGAAGGCACTAGTATCCAGGATGGATAGCTCTGATGATTGGATCATTGATAGTGGTTGTTCACATCACATGACTGGTGATCGGAGCAAATTTATTTCCCTGAAGGAATTTGATGGCGGTGTTGTCAGATTTGGCAATGACTCACCTTGTATGTTTAAAGGTAAGGGAGTTATTTCTCTTAATGGGAAAAGCAGTGCTGACGATGTCTATTGGGTTGAAGGCCTAAAGAACAATCTTTTGAGTGTGGCACAACTTAATGACAGAGGATGCCCACTGGAGTTTAGAAATGGTATGTGCAAAATCTTTAACAACAAAGGTGAATTGATTGCAACCGGGAAACTGATCAAAGGTAATCTATTTCATCTTAAAACTAAAGTTGGCAACTGTTTGATTGAAAAAATAGATGATAGCTGGCTTTGGCATAGGATATTTTGTCATATAAATTTTTGACAATATTGTTAAAGTGAGCAAGTCTAAGACAGTAAGAGGTCTGTCATGGCTAGACAAACCAGTTAATGCTCTTTGTAAAGAATGTCAGGTAGGAAAGATGACTTCTTCAACTTTCAAGAGAAAGTCCTTCTTAGCAGAGCACTTGTTATATTTGGTTCATACAGATCTATGTGGACCAATAAGAACAAGAAGCATTCAAGGTGACAAATATTTCATGATATTCACTCATCATTGTTCAAGGATGATGTGGGTCACATTATTGAAGGATAAGAATGAAGATTTTGGTAAATTCAAGGCATTCAGGGCCTAAGCTAAGAAAGAGAGTGGCAAAAAGATAAAATGTCTAAGAACAAATCAAGGCGGTGAATTTACTTCTGAGGAATTCACTAAGTATTGTGATGAGAATGGTATCAAGTGGTGGCTTTCTGCACCAAGGACACCACAACAGAATGGTATAGCAAAGAGAAACAATCAGTCAGTGGTTGAAGCTACTAGGACTATGTTGATACAAGGAGGTGTAGCGAAAACATTTTGGAAAGAAGCTATAAGTACAGTTGTCTACACAATGAACCGAGTTCTGGTGAAAAGAGGTAAGGACAAGACCCCTTATGAATACTAGTATGAGAGATCCCCTGATGTTAGTTATTTTAAGATATTTGAAAGCAAATGTTTAATTAAAAGGGGTGATTACATAAGCAAGTTTGAAGCTAAGAGTGATGAAGGCACATTTCTTAGTTATTCCACCAAGAGTAAGGCCTATAAATGCTTCAACAACTGGACACAGAGAATTGTTGAGAGTGTTGATGTTCGTGTAGATCAATATCCTAAAGTCTTTGAAGGAACCAGTTCAGCGAAAAAGGATGAAGATCCTTGCATTTTGCTTTTGGAACCTAAAACTGTTAAATCAAAAATCGGTAAAGCAAATCATGATGTACTTGTTCAACCAGAACAAATAATTTCAGAAGAAGATGATAATGAAGAAGTTGAACCTGAAGGGAATGATCATGTTATTCCTAGGTATGTGAGAGTGAATCACAGTCTTGAACAGATTATTGGGGATAAGGATGTTGGAGTCCTAACTAGAAGGAGAATAAGAGAGAACTCTTGCATCATCTCCACCTTTGAACCTAGAAGTGTTGAGGAGGCATTTGGTGATGACCATCAAATTAAAGCTATGGAGGAGGAATTGGATCAAATTGAGAAGAACAACACTTGGACCCTGGTACCCCGACCGGTAAACAAGAATGTTATAGGTACTAAATGGGTGTTCAGAAACAAGTTAAATGAAGATGGTGTTGTAGTTCACAACAAGGCAAAATAAGTCTGCAAAGGTTATGCGCAAGAAGGAGAAGATTACAGAGAAAATTTTGCACCAGCAACAAGACTAGAAGGTGTAGAACTTTACTTGCATTTGTAGCTCATAAGAAGTTCAAGGTATACCATATGGATGTTAAGTCTGCATTTTTTAATGGGATATTGGAAGAAGAGGTTTATATAGAGCAGCCTGATGGTTATGCATTGACAGATAAGGAAGACATGGTATGCAAATTGCATAAAGCTTTGTATGGATTAAACCAAGCACCCAAAGCATGGTATGAATGGCTTCATACACATCTGATGAAGATAGGCTTTGCTAGAACTAGTGATGACAACAACATTTATCTCAAGTCTGAAGGAGATGAAATACTAGTAAGTGAAGTATTTGTTCTGATTAATTAAAAAATAGGTTTTCAGGACCCGAAACCTTTACAACATAGCTAGAGAAAAAACACCAAGAAGAATAGTACAAAAGAGACCGCAAACATAAAGACTGGCCAAAAGACCAGCAAACAGAAAGAACAGCTTAACAAAAAAACAACAAAGAAACAAGGAAGGCGCCAACAATTTTCTTTAGCAGATCCTCTGCCTTTGTCACCAGCTCGTCATAGGTGGCCCTGACAGCTTTCAGGTCTTCCAGATCCTTGTTCGGTTTCTTATCCTTCCTCTTGCCTCTGGTGCGGGTTCTGGGACCTTAAGCTTCCCCTGTTCCTTCAGCTTCCAGTTCTAAGTCCTGGATTTCCTTTTCGTCATCCATCTTGCTGATGAGGGTGTGGGTGTTGTTGGCTGAGATCTTCAAGATACTTAGGCTCTATTCAGCAATGTTCTTCAGGCACTCCTCAATTTTATCAACTTTGGTAACAGTGTCCGAGAGGGTTTTTTCGCTAGTGTCCACAAGGCTTTTTCTGTCCATCATCTCCTTTTCAATCTTCTCAAACCTGGGGTTGAAACCATCTCTGATGTCTTCGACTTTGGCAATGGTGTTTTTCAGGTCCTTAATATAGTCGGCCATTGTGTTCCCCTCCCCTATATTAATGGTTTCCAGAATCAAGACTCTGTTACAGAGTTTCTTGTATTCATCCACAACTTTCTTGTAACCATTAATGCGCCACTCCATTGTTTCCATGAAACCATGCAAGCCCTCGGGAGAAGGACCAGATGAGGGAGCAACTTTTCCAGGGGTAACCTACTCTTCTTTGGGGATGTGGAGGGTAGAAATTGTGTTGGCAGCCCTGAGAGTCTCTTCCATAGTCTCCTTTTCCAGGCTGTGCTTAGCTTCCAAGGTCTTTGCTTGCTTGTCGGCTTTCGGTTCCTTACCAGTCTCCTCTTTTTTCTTGTGCTTTTTCTAGGTTTGGGTGTGGATTTTTGTTTTCTTCTTCAGCAACCCTTTAGGGTTCTCCTTCTCAGAATCATCTGAGTCCTCCCCTTCCGAAGAGATGCTGATCAAGGGTTTGCTTTGAGGCTTTTTGCCCTTGGATGAAGAGGGTCTTGTTTTTCTATATTTCCTCTTCTTCCTGCTTTCATACTCTGAGTCATCAAAACTATCCTCTGTGTTAGATGAAGAGTCACTATCAGATTCCTCCTCCTCAGTGAAGTATTTGTTGATGACATTATATTTGGAGGTAATGATGACATGAGTAATTTTTTTGCAGATGAAATGAAGAATGAGTTTGAGATGCCATTAATAGGGGAAATAAAAAATTCCATAGGCTTGCAGATACAACAAATGAAGAATAGTATTTTCATTACTCAATCTAAGTATGTGAAAGAGGTTTTGAAGACTTTTGGTATGAGTGACTGTAAACCAGTTGGAACACCAATGGTTATAGGTTGTAAGTTGTCCAAGAAAGATGCATCTAAGTTTGTAGATGAAAAGGAATACAGGTCAATGATTGGAAAATTACACTATGTTGTTCATAGTCGACCGGATATTTCCCATGCATTTTGTATTGTTGCTACTCTTTAGAAGAATCCAAAGGAAGCACATCTGATGGCAACCAAGATAATTTTTTGATATCTGAAAGGTACTGTTGACTATGGGTTATGGTATCCATATGGTGGAAATTTTGATTTGAAGGCATACACAGATGCTGATTGGGTATGAAATATTGATGACCAGAAGAGTACTACCAGTGGAGCATTCTTTCTAGGAGGAAGGCTAGTTTCATGGAGTAGCAAAAAGAAGAGTTGTACTTCACAATCTACTGCTGAAGCTGAGTATGTAGCAGCTTATATGAATTGCACACAAGCTATTTAGATAAGGCACATTTTGGAAGGTTTTAAGATGAAAATCTCAGAACCAATAAAGATTTTGTGTGTTTTTCTAAAAATCTTGTTTTGCACGCAAGGGCTAAGCACATTGAATTGAAGTATCGCTTCTTGAGGGAAAAAGTTCAAAGTAAAGATGTTATCTTGGAGCATGTTTCTACCAAGGAGCAGCTTGCAAATATCTTTACCAAACCTCTGCCTAAGACCACTTTTGAGTATCTTAAAAGTCAATTGGGGGTTGTCCCTCTTCATGAAGTTAATTGAGCATGATGTTGATTGCATCAGTCCCTGAATTACTTGTAGAATCTTACATGGATTAATGAAGAAGTGGATGTATTCAGCAGGGGGAGCATCAAGTTGCAGTATGTTGTTGATGCACAATGAGAGAAAAATTACTTGTTTTTACTTTCACTTTGGCATTTTTGTCAAAGGAGGAGAAGAATTATGTGATTGAGGAGAATAATTATGTGTCTAATTAGGTGAACCAGTAGCAGGCTGAAGACAGACAGAGCGAGGTGAATACTTGGTATTGTAAACTAGGATTCCTATTCACCAATCTTAGCAGCAATCAGAGGTGTTGATAATTGTATTGCCATCAATGCCAAAGGGGGAGATTGTTGGCATTTTTAGTTTGTTGACATTTTGCATATAGATTGCATTAATGATATGTTGTCATTGATGTCAATTGAACAGGTAATGGTAATCATGTTATTGTTGATATTGTTGTTTTTGATATTGGCTAGTAACCGGTAAGAAGAGCTTTGTGGAAGATGTTGTAAACCGGTGTGTTAAGTTTGTGAGTTGAACCAGTAAACCGATGTAAAGGGTTAAACCTTTGTATGCAATGTAACCGATAAACCCTAACCGATCAAGTTTATTGGTTTATTATCTGATGAGTGGTAATGATGGAGACATGTGTGATCATTGTATGAGGATAAGTTCAGATTGTTTTCGCATGTTTGTTTGTTGTCTAGGGAAGGAGAAAAGTGGATTTTATCTAATGCACAATGCGTGATGAGTTACAAAGTTCGATGAAGCAGTGATCATGGAGCGGTTGGAATTTTATTGAAGAATGTGAAGAGATTGTTATAATTTCTAATGGTCAAGATTATACTAACTTGTTTGTAATCTCGATGATGAGAATTAGGTTTTTGTTGTGTTACCAACCTAATTGATTTGTATTTTAGGTCGATGAAGTTGTTTGTAAAAGTTGTTGCCAAGATTGGCAGAAACCTATTGAGTGTGTAGTTTCCTAACCGGTGAATGGATCTGCACTTTGAGTAAGGCAGATTGAAGCTTAAAATGATCTAATCAAGCAATGTAGTGCTATTCAGAAAGATCAAGAAAAGCTATTGTTTTCTAACAATTATAGCAGAAGTGAAATCCCTTAACTAGGTAAGCTCTAACAAGCTTGGTTACTTATTAAATCCTATAACAAGGTGGTCCATTAGCTTGGATTCTTAAATCCTCCAATGAGGTTACTCCTAACAGGGTATTGTACTTTTCATCAAGGCATATTTGTAAATCCCTTAACTGGGTGATTCGTAACCAGAATTAGTTCTTAACAGGACTTATTGTAAAGCTTTAACAAGATTGGATCCTAACAGGGCAAACTTCAAAAGAGTTCAGATAGCTCTCCTTGTGAGTCTCATCTCACCGTGGTTTTTACCTATTTGGGTTTTCCATGTATAAACATTTGTGTCAAGTGGTGAATGTTTTTATGGTTATGATCCTATTTGTTGATTTGATTAACTTCTGATAAGGCATGATAACTAGAAGCATTGAGAGATGAATATGTTGAGATATGATTAAGAATTGTTGATGTTTACAAGATTGGAGTTGTTTACTCTTAAGTTATCATAACAGTCAAACCATTTGATGTCAAGTATTCTTATGAATATTGATCTTAACTATGATATGTTTACTTTGTGTGATTGAATTTGAGTTTGGGAACTTTGTATCAGTTTTTCAGTATACTGATTCACCCCCCCTCTCAGTATTCTACCGGATACTTATCCTTTTATCATACCATCAATCATACCCCAAGTAGTGATGTGAGGAGGGAGGAAATGATAGAGAGCTATCTAGGTAGGGTGGAAAGGATAGAGAGAGGGAGGGAGGGAGGGAGGGAGAGAGGGGGGTATTGAAAGACATAGAAGGATGGAATGAGATAGTGAGATATATATATATATAGGTAGGATTGGAAAGAGATAGACAAAGGGGGAGAGAGAGAGAGAGATAGGGAGGGAGAGAGATTAGGGATTGTGAGGTTTGTGAGGTTTGTGTTCTCTACTCTACCTCTGAATATACTACACAAAATTGGTATTCATTATGTGAGGCCTTGGTGGAAAGATTGGCATTGGTTTCCCAACACTTCTTTTTACAATTATAAACCCGAGATGGGTTACCACTGGCTTGTGCCTCATTTGCCTATGGTTCCCACCTTGAATTTTAGATGGCATTTGCAGTTTTCGCAAAGTATTTGGCATCGCAAATTTTAGACTCTTTGGTCTACCATTGTTGAGCCTAAGGTGGCCCATTTTACCTAGTGTATTCTTTTCCAAGGCTTGCCTATTGACTCTCGTCTCAGGCATGTTGGGGTGCCTGACCCTCGTTGTCCCTTTTGTGGGCTACTTGAGATTTTGATGTATCTCTTCTAGTTCTATAGAAGAGCCCAGCAATTGTGGGTTTGGATTCATGACTTTTTTAAGACATTGTGCCCTGATCCCTTTTCTTGGCACATGGTTTTGTTGGGAGATTCCCTGCGGCTTCCTTTCAAATTCACCCAGATTTGGCATGCTTTCAAGATGGAAATCCTCTCCAGTTTATGGAAAGATAGAAATGTTTTTTTTCTCACAACTCTCTTGACATTCATGTTTCTTTGTATTCTAAAGCTTGCATATGTAATAATGTGATGTTACAGATCAAGTTGCAAGCCAATAAAGTGGCTCTGGAGCTGGCCCACATGCAAACTTTACTTGATCATTGGGGTAATGCCCCATGTACAATTGACAGAGTTCTACCAAATTTTGTTGCCTCTGGTGACCGTTCTCTGACATGTGGCCATTAACGTGGTCGCAGCTCCTCAGCTGGCAGTTCTCTCATGTCTCATTCCCAAGCTCCATGTCGCCACTCTATTAAGCGGAGGTATTTCCCGCATCGCCAATGTGTTTCTCTGATTCGTTATGGATCTTCTTCTAGGTGGCTTATGGGTGATTGTACCTTTTCAGCTCCTTGTGGTTTCGGTTGGCCAGACTCTGGTTGGCCCAGCTCTGCCAAGGTGGTTCCTCAACTTGCTCTCATGATCTCTCCTTCGCAGAAAGATAAAGAAGGTGATGGTGAGGCTGATGAGGGGGTGGACTCTTCCAAACCCCTCTCCTGACCCCATTAATGTATGGGGTAAAAAGGATGATTTGGATCCTCCACCTCCTTCCTCTGCTACTGCTTTAGTCACTTGGTCTTTTTTTATGTTTATGCAATTGTAAGTTATTTTGTTGTTTCCGGGTTGGGCCCGTGTGACTCTCGGGGACTGATCTTTTCCTCCCACCCCTTTTTTTTTGTGAATAGTGTAAACTTATTACTTATTTAATGAAATGCCCATTCATCAAAAAATATATTAAATTTTGAATTTTAATTAATTCATATTTAAGGTCAAATGTATTGGATTTTATTTTTAATTACTAAATATTATTACTTAACACATTTTTAAATTATACAAAATTAAATTCAATTTATTTATTTATAATTGACAATTCAAATGATTTATTTTTATTTATTTTTCATAAATAGGATTTATATTTTTTATTATTATATAATATTTCTACATATATTTACTATTTATTTATATTTGTTATTTAAATATATATATATATATATATTATATATTTACTATTTACTATTTATTTATATTTGTTATTTAAATATATATATAATTTATTAAAAATATATAATTAAGTGATATTTATTATTATACATTATATGGAATAGCCTTAGACATTTGATTACTTTATCATTTCACTTGCCCTTGAGAGGAGAATGAGTGTTATTTATTAAGCCGATAGGCTTTTAGTAGGGGATGTTTGCTGCCAAAGTGCAAGACAATCTGGCCGAATTTTTCCCAGTGGTCGGAATTTCTCCCTCGCAGTGTATGACGTGTTCGTGCCGAACATCATGGGCTCGCACGGGATGCCCGTATTGCGTATTTAGACCATCGGTTGGCATGAATCCCCAAGTGTCGATCTGTTCATTGGTTTCCCCTCAGTTAGTGGGCACGCATGTCGAAGTTGTTGTCATTGGTTGGAGAATGTTATAGCCATCGCGTAACCCTAATAGGCATTTGGCTTTGTTCGTTGTGTGAAGTGTTTTGGTCTGCAAGTTTTGTGCTAAGGTTTATTGTTTCCATCTTTGTGATCACCTTGGATTTAGGCATCGACTTAGGTTTATTGCTCTGATTTACCGCTTTGAGTCTGTCAAGGGATTCTTCCGTCGACTTCTTAAGCAGGTTACAAGTGTAGGTATGTTTCCTGTTTTGATCGTTTTCATTATGCAATGTTTTATGATCATTGGATACCCTTATTTTTTAGGGTTATTGTGTTTTTGTTATACTGTCATTAGATCTTGTTTTCCTCTTATTGCAGGGTTATTGCTGTCATTCGCCGCTTTCTGTCTGTGAAGGTGTTTTTCTGTGGGTGTTTCCTAATCCTGTTAATTTGTAGTGTTATTGGTGTTGTTTGACACTTTTTGGTCATGAAGCCTTTTACTCTACAGGGTGAGTGTTCACTTTTTAAGTTCTTTTACAATTTCCCTTCATTTTTAGGTGTTTGAGGTTTAATGTTTTCCTATGATTGGCTTTTGCTTGCAGGTTGTGAGTGGTTTTAGGTTTTAGGGTTCTCTTTGGGTTGACCTCCAATAGTGTAATGCTATTTTTCTGCATGAGTTTGACGTTGTGTTAGGTTTATCTATTACATGTTATACTCTGCAAGGTAAGATTCTTTTCAAATGCTCATAGGTAAGCAAATTTTTTATTTCTAAATTGTGCTCTTACTATCCTTTCTATTTTTTGTATAGAGTTTATGTTGTGCAGAATATGTCAAATATATTTGAACTTAGCATTTGCTCTATTTTCCAAGAATGTTTGATATTCTTTAGCACAACCATTTATGGATTATCATATATGGTTGGTGTATGCGGCAAAAGCGGGTCAATGAAACTTAAAATGTGAAAAATGTTGTTCAAAGGGCTTGTCCACACACCCACAGGACTTCTTGGTGCAAGTTATGGAGTCATGAAGAATAACTCAACTTTCCAAGGTAGGTTCCATGGTTCTCTATCTCACAAGGTCCCTCAAGCCAATGTCTTTTCTCTCAGATCATTGAGCAAAGTGACTTAGGGATGACAAATGCAAGAACGAGGGATGCTTTAGATTGATTTTAACATGAAATACATCCTATTTATGCATGATTCTATAAATGAGTTAAACTAGATTATAAGATGACAAGGTTAGTAGAAATACTATCCTAACATGATATACTAATTAATGATTTAAGCTAATGATAGCAGAAATACTCTAAAATGCTTATTAGATTAATTCCTATTACAAAGAGAGGCTAGATGTATTGATAAATTTGAGCATAAGTGAGATACTAAAAGTTTGGATGATCTTTGAAATGGAGGAATTAGAGCTCTATTTATAAGGAAAATAGGGTGATGGAAGGTCAGGATTGAAGGAGTTAATCAAGGGTCAGGATTGAAAGTTATCAATCCATGTTTACAATTTCCACCAATGAAATGGTGACAATTATCAACATAAGACTGCTTGAGAGGAGAGGTAAGAAGCATTAAATGCTTGAGAAGGCCTCATGGTTACCTTAGAAGGTAAGGGTTAAGGTTAGGTTAGGGTTATCCAATGGATAAAGCTTTTACCCAAAGGATAAACTCTTGTGAAAAGGTTAAAGGGATAACCATGGTCAAAGCAATGAATGCTTGATGAGACCCCTGGGTTAGAAGAAGGTTAAGTTAGGCAAAAAGTCTCTAACCATGCCACTAAGGGCTAGTTAACCATTAATGGTTTGAAGACTTTGGGGACAAATTTGTAAGAGTCCTTCCAAATTTGGGGGTATTCAACAAGTTATCTTGTTGAAGGCATAAAGGCTTTGATGCCTTTTGAAGACTTTACTCCAAATTTGAGAAGTGACCTCCTCAAATTTAGGGAAAGGAGATAATGGATGGGTTTAAGCTAATTGATTAGGATTAAATGGATTCTAGAAGAAATTAGGAAGAGGGTTATGATGCAAGTGGGAGATGTAGGAAAATGCAAGTGGATGAGGGATAATAGGATTAATTAAAATAAATTGCTTTATTTCAATTGGTTGCAAATTGGGGATTAAATAAATTAGATTTATTTAATTGGGGTAAACTATTTAATTAAATGTTAATTTAATTAAAAAGTAGAGAGAAAGGATTTAATTAAATAAAATGATTTATTCAATTAAATGATGCAAAGGGCTTAAGTGAATTTAAATAAATAAATTGAATAATTTATTTAATTAAATAGAAGAATGCAGGTGATTTAATTAAATTAGATTTAACTAAATAGAGGAATGAGAATAAAATGAACATTAAATATTCATTTAGGAATGTGGTCATTTTTATACATCTACAGTTGGTATTGAATTTGCAAACATAGTTATAGAGGGCACATCCCTTCAGATTAATGACATTATATTGTAGGATGTCAACCATGACCGAACCCTAAAATGTAAAAGCATTGTTGTTTTCTTGTCATTACATTTTCTTAGCAGGTTGGTAGTGCTTATAACTTATCGGGTCTAGTTTGGGTTATATCCCAGCATTTTAGTGCTATCCATCTGCACGATTCTAACCTTGTGTAATGTTTTTTAAAAATATTTTATCCAGTCCAAGGAACCCTTTGTTTGAATAAATCCTTTCTGAAATTTATAGCCTTTATAGACAAAAGGCTATTTACCTTGCAGAGTAAAAGGCTTCACGTCCAGAAAGTCACTAATCACGTCAATAACCCTGCAAATTAACGGCATTAGGGAACACCCACAAAAAACACACCTTATAATCTATGAGTACCAAAAAGTTTCATAACACGAAAACAAAATTTAATGACAGTATAACAAATACTCAATAACCCTAGCAATTAATGGTATCCAATGACTAGAAAACAATAAACCTAGGCGCCAATGTAGCACATTGTTATAGTGCTCTAAAGCTCGTAGAATATGCCACAGTTATTTTAAAGTGTTCTAATAGCCATCAACTGCAGTGCAGGCATACAAATAATTTTTTAGTGTTATAATGGGCGTACAAGAGGGTAGAACTGTGCAGATTAATAGCATTACAATGTTGGATACCAACCCACACACAACTCATAGCACAAACTATAACTCCATACAAAAAATTATGTATTAT
Source organism: Cryptomeria japonica (assembly GCF_030272615.1). Taxonomy (NCBI): domain Eukaryota; kingdom Viridiplantae; phylum Streptophyta; class Pinopsida; order Cupressales; family Cupressaceae; genus Cryptomeria; species Cryptomeria japonica. The sequence goes on along the minus strand of NC_081408.1, from coordinate 626,023,600 downwards.
ACTTATCTACTTAAGTTCCTTATTGATCATGAACCTCATATACTCATTTTCAAACATGTTTAACTGTTGAGAGAATGGACTAAGCAAAAGAGCATTTTGAAAAAAAGAACCTTGCTTTAGAGGAAATCAAAAAACAAATACTAATTAAACATAAAGGCATTTACCTTGCAAAGTAAAAGAATAGAAGGTAACAAAGTTGAAAATCATAGAGAATGATACCAATACACAAAAACCCTGCAAAGTATAAGCACTTACCAACTGCAAAGACTATCTAATGATAGGAAATCAATGTATCTAAAAAATGTCAAAAGTAAAGCAATTAAAACAGAAAGAAGTTTACTTTTCAAATTATCGACAAACAATACCTTGCAAAGTATCAGAGGTGACAACAATGAAAAGCAATTACGATTAGATGATGAGTACATGTCTGCATTTGAGATGACAAGTACTTGTAACCTGCATATAGAATTCAATGGGCAAAAAACAACAAACAGTAACATAATTGCAAATTGTTTTAGGTTTTACGGTTCTGTTTGGCTTAATGCCCAACATTGTAATGCCATTGATGTGTATGGTTCTCATGTTGTGTTTGGCTTATTTGTTATTTTATGATTAAATTTCTAATTAGAAACAGATTTATAGAGGATACATACCTTCGCATAAATGACATTAGGGTGTTGGATGTTAACAAACACCAAACCCTTAAATGTAAAACCAGTGGCAAATTCAATTTATATATTATACTTATAAAGTCGATAGGCTTTTAGTCGGGGATGTTTGTCGCCGAAGTGCAAGACAATTTGGTAGATTTTTTCCCGATGGCAAACGATTTTAGGTTTTAGGGTTGTGTTTGGCTTAATACCCAACACTGTAATGCCATTGATGTGTATGGTTCTCACCTTGTGTTTATCTTAATTGTTATTTCGCGATTGAATTTGTAATTAGAAACATATTTATAGAGGACACATACCTTCACACTAATGGCATTACAGTGTTGGAAGTTAACAAACACCTAACCCTTAAATGTAAAACCAATGGCAACTTGAAAATATGAAAGCATCATAATGAGAGAATGTAATGAGAGTCAAATTAAATATTTTATTCATATATAATATATAGTATTGGCACTGTACAAAAACCAACCAAAGTTTAAAGTTTTTCCCAAAACAAGAAGTTGACCACCCACCATCCCCAATGCCACTAAATGCAAAATGATGTCCAGAAATAAAGTGGCATGAAGAGTTTTTTTACATATACTTTGCATTATAGGTTGTAATACTATACAGAATAAAAGTTCTATAAACAGTGCTTGTTATAAATGGTTTGTATTGTAGAGTCTACTAATGGCAACCAATACTATTTGTTCAACCCTGACAACTTATGTCATCCACTCTTCATCCCCCATGCTAGTAACACTAGCTTGTTATGCAACCCTTTTGATGTACATCTATTTGATGCATATCATCTTAAAGCTATGGGAAATAGATTGTATTACGAAATTATACTTGTACGAAGATAAACTTAGTTAGTCAGATAAAATTCTTCAACTAATTATAAAAAATTTAAAATAGAAATGCTATTCATTTGCAGCGTTTTGAATTAGGTTGTTTCCCCTCATAGCACTCCTAATGTGTACTGGTGAGTTTCATTTTTTAATGTTTTCAGTTAATGTTTTTTATAATGAGTCAAAAAAAAATTCTTTTGCATTTCCTTAAAAAATTATGATTTACTTTGACATAGGCTCTATTTTTCTCTTGTATTGACTTTTTAAATGATGGATTTTGATTTTGTGGTTCCAACATGAAAGAGACACATTAACACAACCGAATTTCTACAATGCATATAGGAATCAAAGAAATAGAGGATATTAACAGTGTCATTGCAAATATGTTGCAAGAGAGAAACAAGATAAAGGATAACCTAACAAAGATAATTCATAAGTAGGAATATAAAATGGCCAACCAATCAACAGAGTCCCCCTCTACTTCTTCCATTGTTGTTACTTTTATACATAGTATGGTATTATGCCCTCTTCCAATACCAACTGCTGAACAGTTAACTGATCCACTGGCCATTTTCACATTAGGAGACAAGATCTTTAAATGGAATGATAACCAACATGGATGGGTTTCCTGGGTGGATCCTCTCTCTCTTTAATTATTGAATCTTTGATGAGTTGAACTCATATTTTGATTAGCCTTTGAAATGAAAAGTATACTTCATGTTCCTTGTAATTGATTGTTAAATGTCTAAATCATAAACTAAAACTTTATATTTTGGTACTCATATACATATGAGTCTTTGATCAGTTGAACTCATGTTTTGATTAGATTTTGAAATGAAAAGTACGATTCATGATCCTTGTACTTGATTGTTAAATGTCGAAATCACAAAGTCAAACTTTATAATTTGATTAATATATGCCTATGACAAGTAAAGTAATAGAAACATCCATCCACTCTAAATGTAGATACAATTTTACCTTTTTATTTGTTAGTTCACCACTTACTTTAACTAGTCCAAACTGATGGATTCCTAAATAAAACCACACAAAAAAAATACACTACAATTTCCAATTTTTTTTGTCTACAACTTTCCTATTTAGTAGGATTTAGCTATGTACTTATTGACGACAATGAATTACTCAATCCATTGTGTCATTCAATCTATTCTAACATAATATTTGAAACATCATAATAGGAACACAATCAACGTTATTCTGCAAGGCAATATACCAGTCCAGACTGAATCTAAAAGCATTTTGAAACTAACAAACAAGTAATGAACATATCTTTACATGTCGATGTCTTTATTTCATGCGAGTTGTATGATATTACATTATTCCAATAAATATAACTTATACGTTGAAATAAATTAATTAGTTGTTTATAACGTGTACTGGCATGTACGGTTAGTCCTAAGATTTCTATGAAATTAAAAGCTCTATCCACAATGGCATCTCCACCAAACACCTCTAAATCTATACAGCAATCAACAATCGATAATTTGGTAAGCTAATACATCATACCTTTTCAAAAAAAAAACTTTGCTGTTATTTGTTTCATAATATATCTCTCTTTTTTATTCCATCCTTTCCATTATGGCATGCACCCTTTTTCATAGCATAGAAAAATATAGATAAGTTGTCTGTAGTTTACATAGCTTAATTACATACTCTGAAAAATAACAAATTTTACTTTAACGGATAAGCACATATATGTCTTAGTTTCCCTTGACATTAAATCCTCTATATTCATATTTTTTTTTGTAGGAAAATACCCAAGACTATGCCCCTACCCCATTTGCAATTCAATCTATTAATGTTGGGGATGAGCTTCCTTTAGCATTGCTGCAAGTTTTATCATTTCAGAAAATGCGGAATAGCAAAGATGATACAGACAGATATAAACTAGTGTTGTCTGATGGCACATACATGTAGTTAGCAATCTTGCCTTCTAAGTATGCCACTCTGATAGATTTAGACACTCTTAAAATAGGCGCGATAGTCTTGTTGTCCACTTATACATGCAGATACATATGGAATACAAGGTAGGAAATAGACTATGTTTATTAAATAAAATATCCTTCTTCTCTATTTAATTGTTTTCAGCTATAATTGAAAGTATGTTAAAGAAAAGTCTTCATTTTACAAGACTATTATAATACTTAGTTTGCAAGTCTAACAAAGTGATTGTCCATTCTTTGGTAAACCAGTATACCTGTTCAAAGAACAACAACCAGAAATGATGACTAAGGATACACTATCATCATATAAACATTCTCTTCAATTTTCTACTGAATTGCCATCCCCCAAAAGTACAACCTCTAAAAATATAAGCCCAATCAAAAGTTTAAATCCATACCAAAATAAATGGACAATCAAAGGTAGAGTTACTCATAAACGACCTATAAATCCATTTAGCACAACCACTTAAAATGGCCACGTGTTTAGCTTGACATTGTCGACACCGAGGGCTGTGAAATTAGTCACATGTTTTGATGAAATAGCTCAGCTGCACTCTAACCGTGTGGAAGTAGGTTCACATTATGTTATTTATAAGGGGTCCATTAAGGAAGCAAACACTAGATACAACAAACTCAACAGCCATTTAGAGATCATCCTGTCTGATGCATCCATATTAAAACGTTGCAGCCATGAAGAAGAACCAAATCAACAACACTCTCCTCTCACACCTATTAGTGAAGTGTTTCAACTAACCAATAATACGTTGGTTGACATAATTGGTGTTTTTTATACGTTGGAGATATCATTCCAATAAATAGGAAAGATGGCACTCAAACACAGAAGCGAGTTGTCAGAATTAATGATCTATCTGGATCAACAATTGATATCAACCTATGGGGTCCATTGTCGAAACAAAGAGGACTCGAGTTAAAAAACATGTTAACCAATGATAGTGTTCTTATACTTGCTTTACGTAATGCTCGTGTTGGCTATTTTAATGGCAAGGTTGTAAACATAACAGCTGCAACATTACATATTAATCCACCTTTTCTAGAGGCAGAACCTATAATACTAAGAGGAAATGACCCTTTGGTTACTCCATTTTTTTCTCCAGCAACTACCCACATTGATGGCAAATATACTAGAATGACTATTTTATCAATCCGCGAGCATATGAGTGTTAAACTAGAAACTATTCAAACCACTTTACTAGTTGTTCTACATTTTGTAAACATAACAGATAAAACTTTTTGTTACGCAGCTTGCCCACTAACAGTAAATGAAAAGCCTTGTAAAAAAAAATGCACTCAACAGGTTGATGATTCATGGTTCTGTCCTAGATGTGAAATGACCATGGCAGAGTCCAATTATAGTTACCTTTTACCAGTAAAGTTACAAGATGCAATAGGTACTGTTTGGACCACTGCATTTGATGACATTGGAACTCAATTGATAAAGAAAACTACAAAAGAGCTTTGTGCACTGGAAAATGATGCCACAACAACAGAAACACCTTGCTTTGTGATTAAAAAGCTTGTCTCACATCACTACTCATTCACACCGTTGGTTTCTACTGACACGTACAACTCTGGATCAAAGATGAAAGTCACGATCAACAAAGTCTCCTCTATTGACTATAAATCTGAGTGTGATGCATTACTTGCAGAGATTGGTTGCTTATCTACACAGGCTTAGATTTATTAGGCATTTTGCCTAATTACCAAACTTTTTGTTCATGATACAGTTATTACATTAGAAATTTAACATATTTTATAGTATTACAATCCTACATGTAACTTTACATATAGATGTGTTCATAGCTTTATCGCTTTTACTTTGAATACTGCATTATGTACAACTTTTTCCTATATTAAGATAATTCTACTTACAAATACAAACAATTATCTTCTATGCATACATGAATACATCTATATATATGTACATGTATATTTTTTAGATAAACAACAGATTGCATTAAAATTACACTCTTATCTCTTTGGAATTCTTTCCTTACCACATAAACTTTTTTACTCTCATGCTTATTACTTTTGCATGTACTATTATAATCAAAGTTGGCCGATAAATAGATATGTTTATATGTTTATGCACATCTAACTATACAAGATTTCAAACTCTTTGAGGAAACTTGCTCTTGCATTGGACAGTATGTTTAGCTGCATACTCATCTATATTAGTTAATTGCCTTGCAGAATAAATTTGCTTTCCTTGAGATTCCTCTCGTATATAAGTACTTACTGCTCATGTTTTCCTCTACAATAACATATTTACATTTATCTAAAAATTCCACTTGTCTATTTCTTTCATGCATTAATAATTATTGAGCAATAATTTTCTTCAACTATGAACTTTCTATAATCTCAGCACACTTTCCAATATCTCTTTTACATTCCATTCTCAGCTTTAATTACTCTCTTTGCGTATGATGTAAAAATTGTTATTTATATTCTTATATAGAGACTATATATGCATGTATGTTGGTTACTTACCTTTTTGAATAAAAAATGATTTCCTTCAAATTTGTTTCACACAAAAGTATTTACAATTCAATGCACTTTCCTATACATTTCATTACTCGTATTTCTATCTTTGTTTGCACAATTTGTGTATGATATGAATATACTTAAGTATATATGTACACATATATAAGTATCTGTAAATAAATAAATATTTGCAGAAAATTTATACATATATGCACATATATATCTTTTTTTTTTTGCATATCTATATATACAGATGTCCACATATTTGATTGATATGTATATATACATGTGTATATATATACATACATCTGTATGTAACAAAAATTACTAAATTTGTGCATATGTATATTTCAATAATGCCTTTGAAAAGGGAAGTCATAGGTAAACACTACAGTCAGCGAAACACACCTTAAAATACATTTCGCAATAAAATGACGATAACAAAACTACACAAAAGAATAGTACCGATTCAATTAACCAGTTTACAAAACCCATATGTTTCTAAAAATTACTCAACCAACCGTGTATATACTAAGAAACACAAAGTTCTATAATTTTACATATATACATGTGTATTTATATATGTGCATATCTATGTATACAGGTATTCACATACTTCATTGGCATCTATATACACATGTGTACATATATATACATCTGTTTGTATGTATAGCTATATATATATGTGTGCATATGCATCTCGCAATGAACTAACCATCACCAAACTAAACAAAAAAAATGGTACAACTTAGATTAAGCAATTTTCAATTCCCATTCATTCTGAATACATACTTCAGTGCTTTCTCTCTTCACTTATGAGAATTCTAACATACCTCTATTATCTTCCAAATATTAGATATCTATTAAGCCTTCCACTCATGAAGGCGATGCCATCAAATGGAGGAGAAAGCAAACCAATAGAACTTACTATGCAAAGAATAGAGGGAATATCTCCAACAAATGCCAATTGAAGTGTCATGCACAACCAACATCTGATACTAACTCAAAAATTTTATTACAAACAAAAAGCAATGACCTTGAGTAAAGTAATGTGCCTCAAACACATTCTACTGCTCCTGAACTCACCCTGAAGACACCTTCATTCCTACATGCATTATCTAATTTCTGAAAAAGAATTGATATGTTGGAGGTCACAGAGGCATGTACTGTTTGTAAAGAAAACTATGTGGGCATGACAATTAAAAAAATCAACCATGCACTTATGTGCATGAGTTGTTCTACTGAAAGAGGCCTCCACCGTTTCTCATTATCAAACAATATGGACCCAGGTGAGCAACCTTCTATTTTAAAGTGTCTTTCTCAAGTAGAAGAAATGCTCATAGAAAGGATTGCCCCTGTTTTGCAAGTTACACATGCAAGGGGAGGACAATATAAGTATTCTGGTCACACAATTAATTTCCCACAAGATAATTCAGAAATTGCATTATCATTGCCCCGCCAAATTCAGCATTTAGAAATCCTTATTGTCTGTAGCACTAATCTACAAGGATTAACCTATGATTGTTACGTCAATAGATTTCACATCAAGAATGCATTGACTTACAAAATAAAGCATGACCAATTCTACAAAGATGTCATTGATTTAGATATAGTACAGCTATTACCAGAGCACAACACTGACATTTCATAGCTTTTGCATTCAGTACCTTCACCTCAAGAAGAATCTGTACAATAAATTCCTACTATGGCAAACATTAACAATGAAGAAGAAAAAATAGAAAACTCTTCTTCATTCATTCCACGACTCCCATCATCAATACATGAACTTGGTGCCATCAAAACAATCCTACATCTAGATAATACCAACAACAATAGTGTTCCTTGGCCACAAATCAGTACATCACCTGTCAATGAGTACAATACAGAAGGCCTACTTTCAATGGCATTCCCCACACTCTTCCCTAATAGAATGGCTTTACTACTACAAGACAGAGAAAGGCATGTACATTTACATGAATATGCTTTGTACTTGATCAAATATTATGATCAAAGATTTGGACAGCATGTCCATTTTAGATATTATATCTATAACCTTATGATGAGGCATCGATCTCAACAATCAGATGTTGTTTTCATTAAGACAAATTTAGAATATTATCTTCCACTGAATCTTCATGGTCTAAGAGAATACTTGCAGAACACACCATCAAATAAATTGCCAAATCATATCATGCGATATGTTGCCTCCTTGCGTGATACACGTGCATTTTGGAGCAAATCCCGGAGAGACCTTACAACAATGATAGAATAGTTAGGTGTGCCTATGTTGTTCTTTACCCTAAGCTCAGCTGATACAAAATGGCCTAACCTACATAAGTTGTTCCCAAAAACACAGTAAACTACTATGCACCACAATAGAAGACAGTCTATTGAAAATTTAGTCAATAATCCACATATAATAGCTTTATACTTGCACTTAAGATTTCAAATCTTTCGTGATGAAGTCATTGTCAAACAATTGCATGCCACTGACCACTGGTATAGATATGAATGGCAACACCGAGGCTTTGCCCATATTCATGGCTTTCTTTGGTTGCCACAAGCACCTAATATTGACAACCTTGATTTGTCAGACCATGCAAGCATCCAATCATTTAAGAACTTCTTTGACTAGTACATCACAGCATGGAATCCACCCACTTAAGAGGATCCCTTAAACAAGCAGTATATGCCTGCCATTTCAGATCTGTGTCTTTCAGATACAGAAATCATATCCAGATCTGAGCCTTGCATTGATTACACTGAATTAGTGAATGTTGTTCAATGACATACAAAGTGTTCTAAGTATACCTGCTTGAAAAAAACTCAACACTTGAATGTCGATACAAAGCACCTTGGCCTAAACAACATGACTCATAATTGACATCATACCATAATAATAACCCATCATACAAGCTAGCAAGGAATGATAGTCATCTCAATGTTCACAACCCAACGATGCTCACCATATGGAGGGCTAATGTTGATTGTCAAGCAATATGCTCCAAAAAGGCAGTCCTACAATATATCTCAAAATACGCATCCAAAACTGAACATAAATCAAAAAGCTATACTGACATGTTAAAATGCATTGTTGGATCAACAAATTTAGAAGATACAATTCTATTAGCATATCAGAGATTCATGATGGGAATTGTTTCTGATAGGGACATTAGTGTTCAATAAACTTGTCACATGCTACTTAAACTCCCCTTGATCTCTTGCACACGTCAATTTGTGATCCTCAATGTTGGGAAAAGAATCTTCCAACGTATAATAAACGGTGATGAAGGATCACATACATCCATTTCTTTCATTTCTAATTACATGAAAAGACCATCAGAGTTAGCAAACCTAACTTTGCTCCATTCAGCTCAGCAATATACTTACTTTGAACAACGCAAATCATGTAAATGGATGAGAAGAAAGGTACTAGCAATTATAAATGTGTACCTGCAGTGCAAATCTTTACCTTTAGAAGATGAAACCACTTTTGAAAGTTTTTGTTGGAGTGAATTGCTTTTGTACAAACCATTCCATAACATCCCTCTACACATAAGTACCTCAACTGATGAAATTATAATAAATTAGAAACATCTTCAAAGTACGCATTACATCCACTGGCATGTAAATGGGATTGAAGAACACATGACCACAGAAAATAGCGAAGACCTACAATCACAAGACATTCCACAATCTACTGATAAAGATCTCTATGAATGGGAATTCTTGCCACAGATGGGAGCATCAAATAGCTTTGACATTGCTACTCTTCAAATGCTTGGCAAACATGATTTTGATCTTAATTTTAATTGGAGTGCTTCCATACCTAATGAAATGTTGCATACAAAAGCATCTCAATTCATTTCGGCAGAGAAAATCCAATCACCCCACACCCTTGCCAACCTACATTCAAATGCACCTGCTAACTATGAGCTTACAGCAAACCAAATTACTGCACTTGATATTATAAAAACCCACTCTACACAAAATTTGAATTCCTCACCATTACGATTAATTATTCAAGGCACAACAGGTATTGGAAAGTCATTTCTTATCGACTGTATACGTAAACAGTTAAATTCCCATTTAGATCCTGGACAATACACATTGCTTGTACTGGCACCAACAGGTGTTTCCGCGTATAATATCCAAGCTACCACAATCCATGTTGCCCTCCGTATACCTATTCAATAATACAAACCCTTAACAGGCCATTCACTATTAATGTTTCAAGAGCAATGCAAACATTTACGTTACATTTTGATAGATGAAATGAGCTTTGTTGGCCCTCAATTACTGATAAAGATTGATAAGAGATTGCGAGAAGCTTTTCCCACCAAACAACATGAATCATTTGCAACCCTCTCAATCATCTTGGTTGGTGATCTTGCACAACTTCCCCCAGTTATAGATAAACCATTATATGCATCCCACTCAACAGCACTAGCTCTATGGCACACATTCAATAATGTTGTCACCTTGGATGTTTCATTTTGACAACAAGGTACAAGCTCTTCCTAGATGCAATTCCCTGAAATGTTACTTAATATACGCAACATAGCACCATTGCAAATAGACTGGGAAAACCTACAGATGCAGTCAATCGATGATTTGACTCTTGATCAAAACAACCACTTCAACCAACAGAAGCATTTGTTTGCAACAAATGCAGCTTCAAGTGCACACAACATTAAAATGTTGAAATAATTGCAATCACCCATTGCACGTGCAACAACAATCATTGCACATCAGAAAGATAAACAAACACACCAAGAAGAACAACTATCATTTGAAATCCTTCTTTCTATAGACTAGGAAGTAATGCTTATTGCAAATTTATGGATAGAAGTTGGCCTTGTCAATGGTGCTTTGGGTTAAATCAAAATGATTGTCTATGATGCAAGTTCTAAACCACCCAATTTGCCAAAATATGTGGTGGTTCTCTTCCAACATTATACTGGCCCATCATGAGATCCAACAAATCCAAAACATGTTCCCATATCACCAATTACTAGAGGAAACTGCACACAAATTCCATTAACAATGGCATGGGGTATTACTATTCACAAATCACAGGGTCTAACACTAGACTTTGCAATAGTTGACATCAGGAAAACAAAGAAACAAGGCCTTACATTTACAACGCTTTCCAAAGTGAAATCAACTAACCACCTACAGATTCACCTGACTTTCACCTACGAAAGGTACTCAAGGTTGCAAGGTGTTGCATCAACCATTCTAAGGAAAAAGGAAGACACTCATTTGCTAAATCTTTCCCCGATCACGGAAGAAAATTACTTGCAGAACAAACATAATTAGGTATTGAAACCACAACTTCATTGCAATTTTGCATACTGGATATTTTCTATCAATTGTTTCAAAGGATTAAAATAGTCACACTTTGCAGGATCAACATCAAATGTAAGCAGTATTAAATTCAATATAAAATTGAACAAGGCTCTTGGATGTAAAAACTCTACAAGAACAAGTACACCTCTATCATCCACTATTTTTTCAACTATTTAACTGCCTTGCAAATATACTTCTTCTAATATTTACCAAAATTCTTTTTTGATACAATATTATTTATCACAAGTATCAAATGGCAAGCAACAAAGCAACCTACAAAACAAAAGAAGGACATTAACCAAATACAACAGCAGTAAAAATTATAATTACGTCCAATTACAATCATTAATATTCTACACTTGTTGCATACATTTGCAATTTTATAATACACTTTATTACTCACAAGAAAATCTTCATACAATTACAATTTCCTAATACAATTTATTTCTCACAAGTTTAAGATGATATACATCAGATGGATATACATGTCTACAATACAAACCATTTAGAATAAGTTTTCTTTGTGGTCAACTTCTTATTTTGAGAACAACTATAAACATTGATTGGGTTTTGTACAATGCCAATACTATATACTATATATCAATAAAATTACTCAATTTAACTTTAATTACATTCTCTCATTATGATGCATTAACATTTCCAGGTTGCCCCTGCTTTTACATTTCACCTTTCACTGGAGATCACCATCCAACAAACTAATGTCATTACTTTCAAGGTATGTGTCCTGTATAAATATTTTAACAACGACATTACAGTGTTGGACATCATTGAACATTATTTACAAGTTACAAGTGCTAGACATTTCAAAACCAGACATATAATCATCATCTAACCGTAATTGCTTTTCATTGTCGTCATCTTTGGTACTCTGCAAGGTAAGTGCATATGTTTTTTTTGTTATTTGCAAACTAAACTACTTTTTGTTTTAATGAGATTAGATTGCAGTTCATCAGTCCTTATTCTTTTCAAGCTCTTTCATTGTCACTATTACATATTGTTATTAAATTGCAGGGTTGTTGCATATTGGTAGGATTTTCTATGCTTTGCCACTTCCTCATCGTGAAGCCTTTTACTCTACAAGCTACACTCTACAATACAAACCCTTTTGCTCTGCAAGGTAAATGCCTTTCTGTTTTATTAGTGCATGTTTCTTCATTTCCTCCAAATTGAAGTACCCATACAATTTATTCCTCACAGGTTTTAGATGATATAAATCAGATGCATATCAACAAAAGGTTGTATAACATGCTACCATTACCAGCATGGGGGATGGAGGGTGGATAACAACATTTTTCTGGGTCCAACAAATACTATTGGTTGGGATTAATACAGTCTACAATACAAACCATTTATAACAAGTACTCTTTATGGTACTTTAATTTTTTTGTAAAAAATACTCTTCATGGAAATTTCTTTATGTGCATCATGTTGCATTTAGCAGCATGGGGGATGGTGGGTGGACAACTTTGTATTTTGGGAACAACTATAACCATTGGTTGGGTTTTGTACAATGCCAATACTATTTACTATATATTAAAAAAATTATTGAGTTTCAATTTTATTGCATTCTCTAATTATAATGTCGAACAAAAAACCTTCTTGTAATTTTACAATTCCTTTACAATCAGACCTATTGGCCTCCTGTTGCAGGAACTCCCCCTGCAACTGCTAGTTATTATGAAGGATTAAGTTAATACCTCCTTGATAAAATGATTATATAAAGCTCATCATAATAAATAAATAAATTTCTTTGCAAATAGAAATCGATGATTAATAATTACCATATGAAAAATTTCCACAAAGTACAACAAGTGTAGTATGCTATATTTAGTGAGAGGATAGTAACAATAACAAAAAATAATCTTCCCATATATCTCTCTATCTCTCCTCTCTCTCTCTATCTTCCCCTATTTCTCTATCCCTCTATGCATATCTTATTGTATATCTCTGAGCTTACTCTATCTCACCATCTATATCTCTTTATATGTCTCCCTCTCCCGCTTTCTCTATGTCTCTCTATCTATTCTTCTCTATTTACCTATATCCCCCTATCTTCCACTCTCCCCTCTATCTCTAAACATGTCTGCCCCTTCTCTCTCTTTTGCTTCTCCTTCCTAGACCTCTATATCTATATCTATTTGCCTTTCTATCTCTATATCTCCATATTTCTTCTTCCTCCTTTTTTACTTTCTACTCTAAACTAACCACACTATTGGTAAAAACTTGATGCATTGCATCTCTTGTTTTTTGAAATCATTCTATTTTTTATTAATACTTTTTTAAAATCATAATTTTATTTTTAGTCATTTTAATACATACAATATAATATTATAACATTTAATCATAAATTTAAATATTTTTCATTTATTTATTAAATAATATCTATTTTCACTTTATTTTTATATTATATAATTTTATAATTATTAATAGTTATTTTATTAAGATCAAATATAATTAATATTATAAACATATAATTAAAATAATATATAATCTTAAACTAATAAGTAATTATTAAGTTTAAGATTAATTTTATTATTATAACAATTATATATATTTTATAATTAATTACGATTATATTCTTAAGAAAAATGTATATTTTCACTATAATGTTTATATTATTATTTTTTTGATGGGTACTATAGTATTTTGATTAATATTTAAATTTTAGATTTTACAAAAATTCATAAGTGTGTAATTGTAAAATCCAAAGGACTACAAACCCTAACTACCCCTCCATACACTAATCTACCACATCAATATCTAACACGTTGCAACATTCCCCATATTGACTGGCTTCCCTGTTCATAAATACATGAATTATACCCCAAGGCCATTACTACAGTCGGCCATTCATAAAAAATTACAAAATATCAACAAAATTGGAGACACATATATATAAGGACTATAAAAAATCTATAGAGTATCTACAAAAAATTGTCCATTTCCCTTACAAACTCTATTTTAGTTTCCCTGGGGAGTCCATTAACCTAGTAATCTTCAAGTTTGAGCTCAGCATGAGCTTTCCCTTTCTGCTCCTTCGCCACGCCAACACCATCTTGTTCTAGTCTCCATTCATGGATATAATCTTTCAAAGCCTCGTAGCTAATATGAGCTTCATCTTTTCTTTCATCCTTCGTTTCATTCATATCACTTGACGCACTCCACCAAATGAAAGGTCAAAGCAATGGATTTGATCTCCAATTTTCAACTAGTCACCCTTTGGTGCCATGAGACCTTCACTTGGATGTGCCCACTCCAAAATCGACCTCAAACCATAGGTCCACTCCTCATCCACACATTCCTTTAGGACCCATTAAACATCCTCCTTGCTTCCTATCTCTAACCCCATGCTACAAGCAGTGAAATGATATTGATATTAGTGCTCCATTATCATAAATTCTTCCCCAAAAAAGAGAATCATCACAAATAGAGGATCATCATGCTTGAAAATGATTTATAGTATCTTCTTTGAGATTTGGCCCAAAAATGCCAATCATTGCTTAGTAGTAACCAAGGTGAAATTTGCCTCCATCCTACAACTCTTTGCCACCACCCCTATGCATACCTCCTTACACTAGTTTCAAATACTTGTGTGATAAAAATGGCCAAAATACCCTTTAAATACAACATGTATCCCATTACATTTAAACCACACACCTTTCCATTATGGTTGTTGCAATTGGCAATTTACAACCCATCACTATTAACAAGTTGGATCTCTCAGAGATCCTCCCAATAAAATTTTGTTTACTCCTCCATTATTGAGATCACCCACTTTGACAACCTATCTGCCACCATATTTACATTTCTCAACACATGAGTAATTGTAAAATCCTTAAAAGTTATTAAAATTCATCTTATATATAAATAACATATTTATTTAATTTCCAAATTGGAATTTCACCCCTAATAATGGCATTGATAACAATTAGAGAATTGCCCTCCAAATGCAACTGTGATACTAATAATTTCTTGACCATCCTAACTGTTAATAAAGTTGAAGCTTGCAATAAATCTACATCATGGCCTCTGAAAAATGGTGGAGCGAAAGAGGGAGCTAGGGTTTCACAGGTTCTAGGGGTTTTGTGGTTCTAGTAGAGTACAGGGTTCATGACCTTTCAATCAAATTTTTTTTAGCTCACAATTAGAACTCTGTGTGGCAACCACCATAGTGAGCATGGAAGGCTCTAGAAAATGGTAGTAGAGACTCTTAGATTCAAAGCAAGGACATATCTGGCCAACAAGGCTTCTATGCAAGAAACAGACGAGGATTTCTCGATTTGCATTTGAGCAAGCCAGTAGACTTTAGGCAAATAGAGAAGAAATTTTGGAGACCAAAATTGCAAGGTGACGTTTAGGATGTAGAGAAGGTAAACCCTACACCTAAGAATACAATGGTTGTCTCCTTATTGGTTGATGGGCAAGCTTGGAATGATTCAATTAGTCAATTTAAGGAAAATGCCTTTTTTAATGAAATGGAGTGGAGCATGGCCGACCTTTAGTAGAGTAAGGAATTGGTGTAATGAAAATTGGGGTGAAGAAACTATAGTGAAAACCCTACCCAATCATGTTTATCTGGTCATTCGCCCAAGTGCTAAAGACAAGGAGTGGATTCTGAATAGTGGTTTGTTCTTAATGGGGGGGAAATGTTTCTACCTTAAAGATTGGACTCTAAATTTCAATCCTAAAACTAAAGTTGTTAAGGAGGTGTCGATTTGGACATGGCTGTATAATCTGCCTCAAGAATATTGGAACCTGGAAACCCTAAAAATGATTGGAAATAAATTAGGGATTTTTTCTAAGGCGTATAAAGCTTTAGAAAGTAAAGATCATAGTATGTATGCTCATATCTATATCCTCTGGTAGGTGATTCATCCTTTTCCCAAAATGGTGGAGCTCAAAACAGGGGAGGGCATCTGGAAATAAGGGATTGAAGTTGAGGAAGTGGTTGAGATGTGCTCTTTATGCAAAGGAGTTGGTCATCTCATAGGGGAACGTATGTGTATGGATAAAGATAAGGAATTGGATCAAAATATTCTCACAAACCTTTTTTTAGCAAAGGAAAATGCACTTTAGGTTGAGGATAGTGGTTTTGTGGAATTTTTGGCAAAAAGGTGGGACCGACCTGTTGAGGAAATGGTAGGTTTAGGCCCTTCTGAAGGTAATCTTGGTTCATGGTCTATGAGAAAGGAAGTAGAGTTTACATTGGAAGTTGAATGTGATGAAGGTTTGGTTATGGGGTTTGGTGTCCCAGACAGTTTAGGCCCTATGAGTCTTCTGGTGAGTAATGTATCTCAAGGAGGGAGTGTTGACAGGGAGGAGGCAAAAGAAGATCTTTTGTACACAAATAAGTGTGCAAAATGAACTTTAGTAGTTCTAGAGGTTAGCCGTGAAGAGAATTTGGGTTATGGTTTCAAAAAGACTAAAGATAGGTTGTAAAACTGCCTAGAAAAGGGTACAACAGATGCAGAAATTAGGGTTAAGGGTTTAGAAGCTAGGTCTTGTTCGATATATGATGGACCTCCTTCCTAAGGTGATAAAAAAGAGTTGTTGTATAATTTCTAGGTAGAGAAACCAGGTGAGGAGATGGTGGAGAACGTGATCCTTTTAGAGAAACCACTTTCAGATAAGGAGCTCTCAAATGTCTCTACTAAAGTAAATATAGGCCTTTTAGAAAATTGTCAAACTCTTAGGATGAACAACACTCTTAATATGTGCCAAATAGAGGACCCACATAAACAATGTGTTGGTGAAAGTTTTGATGATGAGGAGGCTATCTTTAAATATATCCATATTTCCCCTATTAAAAATTTGGATAATTTCTTTGAAGAAGATAGAGATGAGGATAGTTATTTTTATGACTTGGATTCTAAGGCTCCATCGAAAGATGAGGTAGAATGTGATTATTTAGGTCTATGTGTGAAAGTTGGTATTTTGGAAAAGAGACCCATGGAGCAATCTCTAACCAAACAGGTTAATGTGAAGGTTGGAGAAAAGAAGAAAAGAGGACCCAAGTCAATGAGAATGAAGCTAGAAATCGTTGGCAGTGTAGTCGGACAAAAAAAACTGAGATCAGGAAAAGGTTGTGCCTTTTTCTAGGAGCAATGAAGGTCCTATCGTGGAATGTCAAGGGTTGCAATGCCCCTGACAAGATTTGTTTGATCAAAAGATGTCTTGATCAAACGAAACTAGACACTATCCTGCTACAAGAGTTGACACTTAGTGGGACTGATGTAGATTCCTTTTGTAGATGGTTAAGTAGTTGGAAATGCAGTATTTTTGAAGCTATTGGAGCATCTAGTGGCCTAGGGATTTTATGGAGGGATGTGGTTGTGGATGTTCAAACTATCAGATTTGAAAGGTTTTGACAATGGGTTAGTGTTTTTTCCAAACAATTACACTCGAGCTTTTTCATTATTAATGTTTATGACCTGAATAATATAGCTGAGATGAGAGGAGTCTGGAATGATGTTTCAAAGATTTTATCTAGAGAGGGTGACAAGTTTTTTCTTTTGGGTGGTGACTTCAATTCCATTTTATGACCATCAGATAAGAAAGGTGGTATAGGATGGATGAATCATAAGCAGAGAGATTTTTGTGACTTTGTGACTAGCAATGGCTTACTTGAACTACATTTTGAAAGTGGAGAATTCACATGGATGAACAAGAGAAGTGGATTTTTAAATATAGCTTATAAATCAAGGATAGATTTTTTCTTGCTAGGAACTAGGCGGGATACCAATGGATTTTTCAGTCGGATATCCTCCCTATCATGGGCTCTGATCACTACCCTATTTGTGTGAGAATTCAAGAGGAGGATACACCTGATCGATGTCCATTTTAGTTTGAAGAAATGTGCCTAAGAGAGGAAGGTCTCTTGGATAGGATTTTTGATTGGTGGTCTAGTGTGTCGCAACAATTAGGGAATAAAGCCTTCATCTTTTTCAAAAAGTTGCAATTTGTTAAGGAGCAGTTGAAGAATTGGAATAGAGAGGTTTTCAAGAATATATTCTCAGGGAAGTTTAGACTTGAAGACGAGTTGGGAAATCTACATTTGAAAATTATAGAAGGTGGCTTGTGTGAGGAAGACTTCTTGAAAGAAAAAAATCTTAACAAGAAATATGCAAAAAATTTGGCTAGAGAAGAAATTTTCTAGTGACATAAATCTAGGGAGACATGACTCAAAGAGGGGGATCGTAGTACAATTTTTTTTCATAACTCAGTCAAAGTTAGAAGGTCCTGTAATAAAATTTATTTAATTCAGGACAAGCATGGATTGGTCTTAAAGGAGAAAGAAGATATTTGTAATGAAGTGGTGCATTTTTTCTCAGAAGCTTACAAGTGTGATCAAATTGACAATCCACAGGTTGATGAAATTTTGGAAGTAATTCCTTCTTGTGTATCAGAGGTCTAGAATGCAGGGCTAATGAAGGTGGTCACTTTGGAAGAGGTTAAAACTACTCTTTTTTAGTCTTGGAGGTACAAGGATCCTGGGCTTGATGGCTTTCCAACCCTTTTTTTCTAGAAACTTTAGGATGTCCTAGCAATTGACCTTTGGGAGGTTCTGGAAGAACCAAGAGTTGATGGGTTTGTTTTGAAGGACTTTAATAACACTTTCATTGCTCTTATCCCTAAGAGAGATGAACTTCTTTCTTTTAATGATTTCAAACCCATTTCCCTTTGTAACACAATCTATAAGATCGTCTTGAAGGTGATGGCTAATAGATTGAAGGTTGTCCTAGATGTGGTGATATCCCCAGAGCAGAGTGGTTTGTCACTGAACCGGTCCATTTTTGAAGTGTAATTGTTGTTCATGAGACAATACACTCCATACAAATGCCCCAAATAGAAAGAATGTTGGTTAAGCTAGATATCAGGAAGGCATACGATGAGGTAAAAGGAACTTTCTATCAAAGGTTCTTAGAAAATTTAGGTTTTTTATGCTTGGGTGAACTGGGTTGGAAGTTGTATCAAAACCCTCAATTTTTGGTTTTGGTGAATGGTAGCCCACAAAGTTTTTTTGAGTCTCAGAAACGGATAAGTCAGGGCGATCCAATTTCACCTTTCTTGTTTATATTTATGGTTGAAGCACTGGGAAGGTCAGTCTCAAAGAAGAGGAGTGATGGGCTTTGGAATGGTGTTAGAGTGGCTAAAGGGGTCGAATCATTGTCCCATCTTTAATTTGTAGATGACACCCCTTTATTGGGGGAAGCTTCCTTTAGAGAGGCTAGAGTGATGAAGGAAACATTGGATAAATACAGTCAGGTGTTTGGGCAATGCATCAATTCGAGGAAGTCTGAGATATTCTTGTTTAATACCAACTGTAAAAAACAAAGGGAAATATGTTCTATATTGGGCATGAATTTGGGTTCTCTTCAGGGGAAATATTTGGGTATCCCCTTATTTGGGGAAATTAATAAAGCTGCAATTTGGAAGGAGTTGGTTGATAGTTGTTTGAAGCCCATGGATGGTTGTAAAAGCAGGTGGCTGACTTTGGTTGGGAGAATTTTGATGCTAAAATTTGTTATTTCTGCGATCCCAATTTTCTCTATGATGTGCCTCTAGATTCTAAAGAAAATCATTAAAGTGGTTGGGCAAAGGATGAGGAGGTTTTTTTGGAATGGTGTGAATGAGCGAGACAAGATAGCTCTACTCTCATGGGAAAATATGTAAGGCGAAGAACAAAGGGGGATTGGTCTGAGAGACTAGCAAATCATGAATGAGGCCTTAGGTGCGAAACTAGTTTGGAATATCTACTCTTAACCTAACCAGCTATGGGTTCAAATCCTCAAATCTAAATACTTAGACTCCATGGAAGATAGTAGAGTTTTTACTATTTGAAACCCCCCAATGGGACCGACAATATGGAACTTTATTGTTTCATATCAACAAGTTAATAATGATCATATCACTTGGTGTATTGGGAATGGTCAAAAGGCAAAATTCTGGGATAACTCTTGGAATGGTTTTCCAACACTAAAAGACAATAGGGAGCTACATGATTTAAGACTCTGGTTCATACAACACTGGGGTGATAAGTTAAGTGACTATATGGAATACCATAGGGATGTTCTGGGTGGTGAATGGTGCTAGAAATCCCTTTAGAATGTGAATCTTTCGTATCACCATCGCTTGCTTATGCAGGAGATTTTTAATTCAAGGAAGTTTTTGAAAACTAGCAAGGACAACAAGGTTGTGTGGTGTGGAGTTGTGGATGGAAAGTGCCTAGTCAAATTAGGATATCAATTTTTAGATACAATAGCAAGAGGTGAGGAGTGGCCATTTAACTTATGTTGGGGGAAAGAATGCCTTACCAAGGCAGGAAATTTTGCATGGCTAGTGATTAGGGGGTATATTTTGATTGGGGAAAGAAGAAAAAGACCAGGCTTCTATGGACCAACAAAATGAGTTTTGTGTGGAGAGACGAAGGAGACGGTTGATCATTTTCTTCTTCAATGCAGGGTGGCTTCTTCTTGTTGGGAGAGTCTTTTGGGGGTGTTGGGGTGGCAAGGCCCGTTATCAGATACTTTGAGGAATTTTTTGGAGAGATGACCTTTGGAGGTGATGAAATCGACTCTGTCCTATATCTGAAAAGTAACCCCTTCTATTGTAATTTGGGAAATCTGAAAAGAAAGAAATAAGAGAATCTTTCTAGATAAGGAGGAATCGATTGAAAGACTCAAATAGAGAATTAATCATTCTATTGAGGAAGTTGTTGGGGTAGTAGCATCTATGTATTTCAACCTGAGCATACCTTATATGATGGAGGATAAATGAGTGTAGGCACACTGGCTGAGAATTCGTATCAGGCCTGTTAAGGGGCATGGATGGGTTAATT
Organism: Cryptomeria japonica; assembly: GCF_030272615.1. NCBI lineage: Eukaryota > Viridiplantae > Streptophyta > Pinopsida > Cupressales > Cupressaceae > Cryptomeria > Cryptomeria japonica. The sequence goes on along the minus strand of NC_081408.1, from coordinate 626,002,422 downwards.
CAGCACTCAATGAGACTATTGATGAAGGGATGGTGGAAGATTAACTTCGATGGAGCCTCGAAAGGAAACCCTAGACTGTCAGGAGTGGGTTTCATTGCTTGGGATTGGGATGGCAATATTTTGGCTTTGGGGATGAAGAAATTGGAGAATGGGATGAATAATATTGTTGAAGCTTCAACAACTTTGGCAACAATATTGAATTCGATAAGATGTTGGGAATACTGAGAATTCGCTTAGAAGAGGACTCCCTAATTATAACTCAAGCAATTATGAAGGGATATATTGATGTCTGGCATCTTCAGAATATGATTTCTACTATAGTAGAAGAGTTGGCAACTTTTGAAGACTTTTGAATTAGCCACGTCAGAATAATGGGGAATGTAGAAGCTGATAAACTTTCTAAATGGGTCATATCATTTGATAAGGTTGGTGAAACAAAGGTAGAAGATTTTAGATTTATTCCTTTGGAAGAGGATGTTTAAAGACATGTCAGTAGGTACAAAGCATTAATGAACCTGCAATTATGATTTTTATTGAAGAGCATGCAAAATCTTGATAACAGATCTTGGAAAGGCGGTGGACCAATGATTGTACAGTGCATTTATGGTTGATGTTTTTTTGGTAATGGTAGTAGCTCATTGTGAAGTTACCTTTCTTGTTTCTCTTAATCTTTTGATTGAATCTTTGTGGAGTAATTTTCCTGAAAAGGTTTGGAGAAAGGTCGTATCACTGTAGAAATAGGGAACCATGGAAGAAAATTTTACTTTGAAGACAAAGAAGAACTCTACCTTCCTTAGCTCTGTATCTAAAAGGAGGCTAAAGGGAATGTTTAAGGATGACATATTGGTGAAGTGTATACAATTAATTCTGGGTGACTCATTTGGTGACTTCAGATATAGATACCGAATGAACATGGATGTGTATTCCCTAATTATAGTGTGGGGCTTGGATCTGGAAAATTTAGTGGAGCTTGTAAAGTGGGTAATGTAGGTTGTAGTCCCAAAGGACTAACTTGTGGGAATGGATTAAATCATTGAATGGGTGATACCTGGATTTGGGTTCGATGTGAGAGAGGGAACTAAAAACTTACACCATGAGGTTTTTGAAAAGTGCATTCCATTTGTTAGGTGGCAAGAAGGATGTTACAAGGTGTGTTGTAGAGAGGAGGCGAGATGGGGCTAGGAAGCTTTGAAGGTCTTTGTGCAACCAATGAAATTGAAGCGGTTCTAAATCAAGAAAAAAGGAGGTGGGGCATGTGGAGCACAGAACGTTGTGGCTAAGGAAGAGGAAGGCTGGTGATGAACAAGCCTTAGAAGTGATCTCGGGTAGATCAAGCTGAAATTTCTTGAGCTTTAATGGTTTTTTGTCTTAGTCTTCTGGTGGGGTTAATCCCTGTTAGTTCTAAGGTTTTATTATGGATAGATTGCGAGCAATTTTTATATTTTTCTCTGTGAAATCTGAACTAAAACTATTTTAATGAGCAAAATTTTTTGAGCTCAAATTGATTGCATAATGGTTTAGGGGCTAGTGGTTTGGATGGGTGGTTTTTGATGGCAGTCTAATGGTTTTTTATGGGTGGTTTGGATGGATGGTTTCTTGGTGGTTTGTGTAGACACCTAAAATTGTCATGTCCAATTAAATAAATATTTTATTTATTTAATTATTTAAGCCTAATTCTTCTATTAATTAAATAAATCTTTATTTATTTAATTAATTCATTTATCCTCTTCTAGCCTTATTTCTCATTTAAATAAATACATTTATTTATTTAAATTATCCTCTTCCTAAATTAAATAAATATCTTATTTATTTAATTGATCCCACTTCTTCTATTAATTAAATAAATCTTTATTTATTTAATTAACTCATTAACCTTTTCTACACATGACACATGTCATTCATCTCTTAATTCCTACACTACCTACCTCTTTCATTATTTTATTATATCTTCTACCTACCCTCTAATCCTAGCCGACGTCCTTTTTTACACCTCTCAATCTTATCCCTCCATTTCATATAGTGTCTTCTATATAAGGAGATGCCTTCTTCATTATCAAACCCTAATCGACAATTTGGAGGACTTGACTACACTACGATCCTACTTGCAACCACATTCCGTTCTTTGTTGAGCTCTTGTGCATATAAAATCTGAGAGCAAATATATCAAGCAAGATCAATGGAGATAGGAAGAATGGAGATCAAAACCCTATTGGACATGTGATGGTATAATCTTTGTGATTTCATTTGATTTGCATTGTCTTAGGTAATCTTCATATGTTATGGTGGATCTTTGTTGATTGTTAGGCTAGGGTTTGGTGGTTGAATTCATTTAGCCTTTCAATATTGTTATTATTGTTATCCATTTTCACCATACACAGTTTGAAGTTAATCTTTCTCATGCAAGATGTAATCTCTTTTATATTTATTAAAAAAATACTCTTATTACCGACCAAAAAAATAAAAATAAAGTTGAAGCTTGTATTTCGACTTCATTGTTTGTACCTTGCTCCAATATTTTAGACCCAATTGTCAAAATATTTCCATCCAATCTCTTGCCACAAATCCTGCACCTGAAGGGCTCGAATTCCCTCTCGATGTCGTGTCAAACTTGACTTTCATCCATCCTACATCGGATTTCATACAATCAACAACTTCCTTCCCCTTGAGATCTAGATCAACCAAGAGAGGCCCACTAACAAGCCAATGTTTATATTTATTATAATTATTAATATTATTTTATTGAAGTGAGAGTTATAATTAATATTACAAAATATAGTTAAAATATTATAATTTTAAAATAACAATAATTCAAAATTATAATTGTAGACACCCAATTTTGTCCACTTAATTAAATAAATATGCAATATTTATTTGATTATTTAACCATCATTCAACTATTAATTAATTGGCCCGCTAAGGGGCTTGGTTGGGTTAATTCAGTTTTAAAAGAGCAAAATGAGGTTTTTTGGGAAAAACCAATGGAGGGATGGTGGAAGAATGATTTTGATGGAGCTTCAAAAGGGAATCTTGGACCATCAAGTGCTGGTTTCATTGTTCATGACTAGAAAGGGGATGTTTTGGCTTTGGGAGTGAATAAATTAGAGGATGGAACAAACAATGTAGTAGAAGCTTTAGCAACATTAACAACTGTTAGAATTGGTAAGAAATTGGGAGCTCTGAAAATTCACTTAGAGGGCAACTCGCTTATAATCATTCAGGCAATTATGAAGGGGAGAATCGATGCATGGCATCTTCAAAATCTAATTGATAAAATAATGGAAGAGTTAGCATCCATAAAGATTTTTGTATCATTCATGTTAGGTGATCTAGGAATATGAAGGCTGACACCCTGTCAAAATGAGCTTTATCTTTTGGTGAGGTTGGCAAATTAAGGTTTGAAGCCATTAGGCAACTTTCCTTAGAGGAGTTTTATGAGTAAATTGGTGGCAGTTCGAAGCATTTATTGAACATTCTTACTGTCTAAGCATAACAAATGCATTGTCCAGAGATGTGATGTGAAGAAGGGTGGCGGAGTATAGAGGACACCCTACATTAATGACCGAATTTGTAGTGGTAGTTAAACTTAGATTTAGCTTGTCCTTCTTTATTGATGCTTCAACAGTTTGTTTTTGTGTTGGATAAGCCTTTGAGGTCACAGGGAAGGGTCGTGTCACTATGGATGCAGAGAAACCATGGAGGCAAATTTTACTCTGAAGACAAGCAAACAACTATGCACTTTCTTTGGGGAGGTGTCTGATAGGAGATTGAGGGTCTGAATGTTTCTTTTAATGATGAAAGACTAGTTAAGTGTGTGTAGTTGATTCTGGGCAAGGTTTTTGGCATTTTTAGACATAGGTACAGAACAAATATGGATGTGTGCTCTTTAATAATGGCTTTGGGACTTGATTTGGGTGAGTCAGAGTGCACAGTGAAGCAGGTAATGGAGGCAATTGTTCACAGAGACGATTTGGATGGACTAGACTCAATTCTTGAATGGGCAATACTGGGTGAAGGTTTTGATATTTGAGAAGGAGTAGAACATGTTGAGCATGAATGTTGTGGGAATAATATTCCCTTCATTCATTGGGCGGAGAGGCTTTGCAAAGAATGTTTCAGAGCGGAAGCTAGACACATCTAGGAGGCATTGAAAGTTTTTGTGCAAATAATGGATTTGGAAGCAGTGATTGAGCGGGTGAAGGCAGAGGAAAAGGGTACAGGTCACAGAGTGCTTCAGTCATGGAAGAGGAAGGTGACAGATGTGCAAATGGTTGGTGCGGACCCAAGGAGATCGTATGGCTCTAGATAATGAATTTACTTGCTCCGTATCTAAATTTACAATTCTTTTTTATGTTTGTCTCACATTTTGGGGGTTTAGCCCTGCTCTATTTCAAGTTGTATTAATTGGGTAGAGCAGGTGGATGGTGTGTTTGTATCAAATCTGTAAAATACTGTAAAAAATGTTTGAGCAATTTTTGTTGAGGCTCAATAAAGTTGTAATGGGGTTTAGGTAGGGGGTGTGTTTGTTTTGATGTTTAAGTTGGGACAAATGGCTTTGTTTTATGGTGATTTTTGGGTGTTTTGTGGTTTTACTTGAAAGTTAACTTTAAACTTTGTTGTACTCCTTTCCTTTGCCCCCCCTCTTGTTTCTGTACCTAGCTCCTCTAGGTTCTATTTGACCCTACCCACTCCACCCCCCTCTCTTCCTCTCCCCCACAGGGCTCTTATTCTATCCTTGCATTTTGTCGAATAGTCCGCTTGGGGTTTTTTTCCCTCTCCTTCCTTCCTCTTTTTTGTGCTCTTTCTCTTATGTCTTCTCTTCCCTTTCTTTATCGTTTTGCTCTTGGTTTTTTAGTTTGTTCCTTCTCTCTCCTCTAGTTTGTTTCTAATTTAGCTTCTCTTATTTTATTTTATTTTGTGGCACCCTTCTCTTTTTGCTTTCTCCTTGATTTTTTCTTGTTCCATTATTTATATGCCTATCTCTCTCTCTCTCATTTATTTATATTTATGAATATAAGCATATATTTTGGTTATATATTTGTTATATAAAGGTTATATATATTTATATTTATAAATATATTCTTGTATAATTTTTTTATTATTGTTTTAAATATTATCTCATATATTTATAAATACAAATAATTGTTTTGTTATATATATTTATCATTAATATATAAACTTATATAATTATCTTTTATTTCTAATTTAAATCTTATTCACTCTTATTTATCTTCTCATGTATATATTTTCTGTTTTGGTCTTCATTTCTTGTTTTTATATTCGTTATTTTTATTTATTAATTTTATCGCATTTTTAATAATTTAATAATTTTAATTTCATTTTCAATTTTGGTTTAAATTGGGTTTACTCTCTATTTTTATTTTTTTTGGTTCTCTTCTTATTTTGTCTTGTCTTTTGTTTCTATTTTTATTTCATTGCTTTTACTAGTTCTTTTGTCTTTTAATTCCTTTCATTTAGTTATTCTTCCCTTTTTCCCTTCTTTCTTTTTATTAATTTCCTTTCTTTCTTGTTTTTTGGTCCTCCTTGGTTTTCGTATATTCTTTACCCCTCTCTTCTCTTCCTCCACTCCTTTTAAGGTTGTTTTTATCTGCAACAATCATTTCAATCCTTTAGCTCTCTTTCATCTTGATGATGGATCACAGAGTATGATCTGAAACGTTGATGATAAAAAAAGATTGCTAACACAATCGAATCCAAAAGATATCTACAATAAAAAAAACAAATTAATATTTAATTAATTCATCCTAACTATGTTCTTCTATTAATTAAATAAATTATTCAATTTATTTGATTTAGTTCACTTAACCATATTCTGACAATTAATTAAATAAATAAAACATTTGTTTAATTAATCCCCCTCTCACATTTTAATTAACATTTATTTATATCCCATCTCTCACAAATTCCTAAATCCCTCACCCATTTGCACTTTCTAGAAAATACAAGTTGCAAGTTAAACCTCCTTCTAATCATGTCTAAACTCCTATCAGCCTAATCACCCTTTAATGGTTTGCACATTCCTAAACCAAAGGTTAACCCAAAACACATCAACTCAAGCCTTTTAAAATGGTTTCCTTCTAGATTCTTCTTAAGCCTTTAATGGTTTCCTTTTAGAGTCTTATTAAGCCTTTATTGGCTTCCTTAGGAGTCTTCAAGTCTTTAATGGCTTCCTTTAAACTCTTCAAGCCTTTAATGGTTTCTTTCTAGAGTCTTCTTAAGCCTTTAATTACTTCCTTTAAAGTCTTATGTTGGAATCCAAGAACACTGAGGGAGGGAGGAGGGGAGCAGGGGGTGTGAATCAGTGTTCTGTCGGTATAATCAATTTTAACCTTATTAACAATGCAATCCAGTAATCGGTAACCATAAAAGAATACAACAACAAATAGAAATGAAGCAACCGCAAGAGCATACACCATAACATAGAGATTTATACTTGGAAAACCTCAAAGAAGAAAACCATGGTGGGATTGGAGACCCACAATATCTATCCACTGGCCAAATGAATAAATATTACAATAGGGGCTTGCACATGCAGGAAGGCCAACAACCTAGAGCACATTGATCATCACAAAAGGAGTCTCACTTACTACAAACACCAAATATGGAGTTACAAACAAAATTCTAAACTCTGAAAGTGCATTAGCTATGCTGGATGAGTTCTGGTTAAAGCACTGTCTATACCGGTTTTCATTGTGTCTGTTAGGGTTTCAAGCAAATCCAAAGCAAATATGAACTAACAATTATATGCAGATTTAAATACAAAAGATAAAGAAATAAAATAGGACACAGATAACACAGAGATTTAATGTGGTTCACCCAAAAATGGGTTACATCCATCATACACAGCCGTCCAATCTTTCTTATTATCCAGCAAAAAATAGTACATCAACATTACAATGCCTTAAGCATCCCAGTCGCTTATAACATGCATTTTTAGGGCAACAAACAAAGTCGACCTTTTTAGGGTTTTATTACAATGTCAGTTTTCATCAACCAAAAAATGGCAAAAAAAAATTTCTGGCCCCGGACCCCAGCAAGGATACGTGCTGAGTGTACAGTACTTTTCTGATCAGTCACCACATTTCAACAATCTCCCACTTAGAGACTGATCAGGCTCCACACCAAACAATCTTCTACTTGGAGACTGAAACTACAAGACACCACTGTACATGCAACATCCGCTGGAAAAAACACTAGGACTCGACTGGTATACATTCCACAATTATCAATCAAGAAGACCAACAGAAACTGATGAAGAAATCAGCTTCTCCTATGGAACTGCCTTTGTGAACATATCGACAGGATTCTCGCTTGTGTGAATCTTCTCAAGCCATAACTGACCCTCCTCCAAAACAATCCGGATGAAGTGGTACCTGAGCTGAATGTGCTTTGTCCTTGAATGAAAAGTAGAGTTCTTCGCAAGATGAATGGCACTCTGGCTATCACTATACAATGGGTGATCCTCCTTTGTTTGACCCAATTCCTCTAGAAAACATTGTAACCAAATCATCTCCTTGCTAGCTTCTGTAGTAGCAACATACTCAGCTTCAGTGGTTGAAAGTGCAACAACCTTTTGCAGCCTAGAAATCCAACTGACTGCAATTCCCCCTATAGTAAAAACATACCTTGTAGTACTCCTCTGTGAATCAATATCACCAGCCAGATCAGAGTCAACAAATCCACTCAGAGCAGCATTAGATCCTTTGAAACATAATGCCTTCGTAGTAGTTCCTTTCAAATACCGAAGAATCCATTTCATAGCATTCCAATGTTCCATACTCGGATTACTCATAAACCTGCTCACAACTCCCACTGCATGTGCAATATCTGGCCTTGTGCATACCATTGCATACATCAGACTGCCAACAGCTGATGAATACGGGATGTTAGATATTTTATTAACCTCTTCCCATGCCTTTGGACACATCTCCTTAGTCAATTTGAAATGACTAGCCAAAGGTGTACTAACTGCTTTTGCATCCTGCATGTTAAATCTTTTCAACACCTTCTTTATATATTCACTTTGGGACAAATTCAAAGTTCTATTTTTCCTGTCCCGTGTAATCCTCATACCGAGAATTTGCTTTGCTGCACCCAAATCCTTCATAGCAAATGACCTGGCTAATTTCTGTTTAAGATCATTTATATGTTGCATGTTAGAACCAGCAACAAACATGTCATCAACATAAAGCAATAGGATAATATAATTGTCATTATCAAATCTCTGAAAAATATACACAATGATCAGAATGACATCTATGATAACCGTGTTCAGCCATGAAACTATCAAATTTTAAATACCATTGTCGGGGTGCTTGCTTAAGGCCATACGGACTTTTCTTCAACCTGCACACCAAGTTCTCCATACCTTTGACCTCATATCCCTGTGGTTGCAACATGTAAATTTCCTCCTCCAAATCTCCATGGAAAAAAGTTGTTTTCATATCTGTAAATCATTTGCAGCCACAAGACTAAGTACAGTTCTAATTGAAGTCATTTTTACAACTGGAGAAAATATTTCATCATAATCTATACCCTTTTTTCTGTGTAAAACCTTTTACCACAAGTCTGACCTTATATCTTTTCTGACCTCCTTCCTCCTCCTTCAGCCGATAAACCCATTTGTTAGGCAAGGCTCTTTTTTCTGCAGGTAAAGGGACTAAGTCCCAAGTCTTATTTTTCATCAAGGAGTCCATCTCCTCTTTCATGCCTAGCTCCCACTGTTGTTTGGCATCCACCTGCATTGCTTCTTCATATTCTGCTGGTTCACCAGAATCAATTAATAATATAGAATACAAAGAAGGAGAAAATCTTTCAGAGGGTCTACTTGACCTCGTAGAATGTCTAACACTTGCAGGAGTTTGTGGGACATTTTGTTGTTGATGAGCATCAGGTACTTATGGCATTTCATTTTTAGGAATCTCATCCAACACCACATATTCTTGCTTGTCCTGTTCATGCTTCTTTTCCTGCATCTGTTCTTTATACATAACCTTCTCATTGAATATAACATCTCTACTTCTAGTTATTTTCTTATTTTCAAAATCCCATAACCGATAGCCATATTCATCTATCCCATATCCAATGAAGGTACATTTTTGAGATTTAGCATCAAGCTTGGTTTTGTTTTCTTTATCAACATGGACAAAAGCTTCACAACCAAAATTTTTCAGAAAAGAATAATTTACCTTTTTACCAGTCCATGCCTCCTTTGGAATACCACCATCCAAAGGGGTTGAAGGTCCTCTATTTATCAAATAGATAGCAGTATGTACAGCATCTACCCAAAAATGTAAGGGCAATCCAGCATGCAATCTCATGCTCCTCTCGTGTTCCATGATAGTCCTATTCATTCTCTCTGACACACCATTTTCCTGTGGAGTTCCTCGAACTGTCTTATGTTTTCTACTCTCATTTAAGGAGCAGTAATCTTCAAATGCCTTGCTGCAATACTCACCTCCATTATCCGATCTAAGTTTCTTCAACCTTTTTCCTGTCTCATTCTCAACCAAAGCTTTCCATTTCTTAAAAGTTTCAAAAACATCTTATTTTTGTTTTAGGAAATATACCCATGTTTTTCTGGTTGAGTCATCAATAAAAATAACATAATAACGAGAACCACCAAGAGATGATACCTAAGCTGGTCCCCATACATCTGAATGTACAAGCTCTAACTTCTCACTCTTCTTCTCTTTCCCAACCTTGAGAAATCTGACTCTTTTCTGTTTGCCATAAACACAGTTTTCACAAAACTCTAAATTAATCTTCTTTAGTCCTGGCAATAGATTTTTGGAGTGAAGGATTTTCATCCCTTTCTCACTCATGTGCCCAAGCCTATGGTGCCACATTATCGAATATGTTCTTACAATATCTATTGTTGTTGTCCCTACAATAACTGTATCTGTAGTAGCTAAGGTAGAGTAAGTGTTACCAGTACAAAAATATAATGTGCCTACCTTCGCACCTTTAGCTACTACTAATGATCCTTTACTGACCTTCCAGATACTGTCTGAGAAGGTAACTATGCAACCTTCACTATCTAGTTGCCTTGCAAAAATTAAATTTCTTCTTAAGTTAGGAACATGTCTTACCTCCTGCAAAAACCAGTCATTACCATTCTGCAACTTGATCTTTATCTTTCATTTTCCAACAATTTGACAGGGCTCATCATCACCCAAATATACCTATCCAAAATCACCTTGAACATAATCTAGAAAATATTTTCTATGGGGTGTAGCATGAAATGAAGCCCCAGAATCTATTACCCAGGAATCATTAACATTATCCAAACATAAGATTAAAGCATCTTGTAAAGTATTACTTGCAATATTAGCCTCCTTACTGTCGTTTTCATTTTTGTCTCCTTCTTTGTTTTTCCGAGACCAACAGTCTTTCTTTAGATGACCAGGCTTTTCATAGTACCAGCAATCTTTCTTTCCTCTAGATTGAGAGCGTCCTTTCTTTGACTTCCCTCGTGACTTCTCATTCCAAGGGCCTTTTCCTCTTTCTTTTGATCTTCCTCTGTTCTCCACATTCAAAACACTACACGATGATGTTGGAGTCTCACCTGTGCTTTTCCTTCGCATTTCCTCGCTTAGGATAACACCAACAATATCATCAAATACCAAAGTATTTTTACCAGAGACAAAGTTACTTACAGCCATAACCAAGCTATTCCAGCTTTCTAGAAAAGAACATAAAATCAAGAGAGCCCTAACCTCTTCTGCAAAGGTAATTTTTACCAAAGACAACTGACTGGTAATTGTATTAAATTCATTTAAGTGCTCCGCTACAGATCCTCCCTCACTCATTTTCAAATTAAACAAACGCTTCATAAGAAATACCTTATTCGAAGCCAAGGGTTTCTCATACAGCTTAGCCAATGTTGCCATCAAATCTACAGCCATTTTTGCTTATGTTATATTGAAAGTTATAGACGGTGCAAGGCATAATCGAATGGATCCCAATGCCTTTCTATCTAAAATGTCCCATTCTTCATCTGACATTGTGGTCACTTTCTTTGCCTTTCCTTCTAATGGCCGCCACAAATCCTTTTGATACAAGTAATCCTCCATCTGCATTTTCCATAACTGATAATTCTGGCCATTAAACTTTTCGACCTTGAATTTGGAATCCTCCATTGCTCCCACTCAAATCTGAAAGTCCTGCCAATTTACAGAAAACCTCGCTCTGATACCAATTGTTAGGGTTTCAAGCAGATCCGAAGCAAATATGAACTAATAATTATATGTAGATTTAAATACAAAAGATAAAGAAATAAAATAGGACACAGATAACACAGAGATTTGACGTGGTTCACCCAAAAATGGGTTACATCCACCATACACAGTTGTCCAATCTTTCTTATTATCCAGCAAAAATAGTACATCAACATTACAATGCCTTAAGCATCCCAGCCGCTTATAACATGTGTTTTTAGGGCAACAAACAAAGTCAACCTTTTTAGGGTTTTATTGCAATGTCGGTTTTCATCAACAAAAAAATGGCAAAAAAAAATTTCTCGGGGGCTACCGCCCCCAAACACCCATAGCAGGCCTCGCCCACTTCGGGGGCTGCCGCCCCCAAACCCCCGCCCAAGGCCCGACCCGACCCTGGACTCCGACAAGGATACGTGTTGAGTGTACAGTACTTTGCTGATCAGTCACCACATTTCAATAGTGTCCTCCCTTACCGGTATCTTACTTAGCTTCCCAAACCTCTAAACCAATATCAAATACCAACTACATAATATTACATTCGCATTCTGTCGATCAAAATTACTCACACAATATCACTTCACTATATTCCATTACATTACAAAAATAACCTAACCGGATTGACTTAAATATCCTTCCCAAACACAAACATAAATGCCTTATGTCGGCTTACAATGATATTACAATTTATTTACATGCCCGCCTAAGCAAAAATAAATTCATTAAACTTCGAGACCGATGCCTTTGATCGTTGCCATGTAGACCTGCCAGATCAATCTCCCATGTTGACTTCATGTGTTTCTAGTTTGTCGGTTTCCTTTTCCTATCAGTGCTGGTTCCTTGTGTGCCAGATGACTTGAATTCCAGTTGCCAAACAAGGAATACCAGTGAGTACCGATAAAGTGATCAACCTAAAATGGTGTGTGTTGCCATCAATGACAACACAACTAAGCTAGATGAGTGTCAATTTCCAACATCTTCAAGCATTTAATGCTTTATCTCCCTCTCCTCTCAAGCCTTCCCTTGTTGACACTTTTCAACATGTGATTGTCTTAAAGGAGAGTACATGGATTGAGGATCAACACTTCCTCAATCAATCCTAACCCTTCCTCAGCTCAATCAATCTCAACCCTTCATTTGCCCATTTTTTCTATAAGTAGAGCTCTTTTCTTCATTGTTAGGGGTCACACACAACAGTTATCCATGCATTGTTACTTTGCTTAGAATTTGATTTTTTTGTAGGAAGTCTTTGTATTATTTTTTAGCTCTTCCACTAGTTGGAATTTCTATTTGGCATTAATATTCCATTCACATCTTCAAACATTCAACACTTCACATAATCAACCATCTCCCATCCTCCATTTGACATCCTTTTGTGCTAGTGCTCAAGTTGAGGGCATACTTCACATAACAGTAGGATCTTGGAGAGGAGGAGGACAAGGAAGATTCATGTCATAGGGAGCATCATGGGAAAGTATCGTTTTGTTTATTTATTTCCTAACTAGCTTCTTGTGTTAATCTTCTTTGATAATGCTTTGAATGGATTTGTCTTCATGCTATGCTTATTGTTGAAAGCTCTCTTGCTAACATGATTTCATATTGATTTTACTAATCCCCATTTTCACAGCATTTCAATAATAATTAAGAATTACAACAAATAATTTTATTAGAATACTACAAAGGCAAGTACTCACCACTATGTGGCACTTGTTTTTTTCAAAGCAAAAAAAAATATTTAATTTTCTTTATTATTATTAGATTTTTAGAAATCCTATACAACACAACTTTAAAAAATAAAATAGAAATCCTCTATTTAAACATAGATATTGTGTATTTGTATGATGTCTTCACATTTTGGGTGAATGCAAAGGTAGATAAAAACAAAATTTAAGACTTATAAGAAAACCATTAAAATACTAAATTTTAAATTATAAAATTATAAATCGTTAAAACATTTTATTTTATAAAAATGTAATTATTTAAAAAAAATCAAAAAAATCATAAAACTAAAATTTGATATATATATATATAAGGCATGTTAATGGGCCTAGGAGGGTTGATCCTTTCCCTTCGAAGTCTAGAAGGGTGGTGTGGAAGTGACCAGATGAAGGTTGGATTAAAATTAATTTCAATGGGGTATCGAAAGGGAATTTGGGGGTGTCAAGTGTTGGTTGTGTGGCTCACAATGAGTATGGAGTAATAATGGCAATTGGAGCTCAAAGGTTGAAGGATGGAACCAATTACAATACTTTTGAAGCTCAAGCTGCCCTGTTAACTATCAAACTTGCAACTTGTCTATCTATGTCGAAATTGCACTTAGAAGGTGATTCTCAAATCATTGTGCAAGCCATTATGAGAGGAGAAGCTCAAAACTAGAAGAAAAAATGGATCAAACTAATACGAGTTAATTGACGAAGTTCACAAATTTTAAATTATCTCATACAAAAAGAGAGGGGAACATGTTGGCTGATAGAGCTTTGAACTAGGGTTGCTCTCTCTCCAAGGAGGAAATATTTTGGTGGCATGATATTAAGCTCATCCCCTTTGAAGTCAAGGAGGAGTATGAGACTGAAAGTTGGAGTTAATGGATAAATTGATTTGGCAGGGGAAGGCAGGTCAAGGACGTTGCCATTGTTAAACTTTGCTGCTCCTCATCATTATTTTACAGAACGAAGGAGTAGAAAATGTGTGAGGAGGCATTCACATGTACCTTGACCAAGCTTCTCGAAAATGCATCTATTCTTTTATATCGCCAGTGGCGAAGTCAAGCAGAGACATCTTAGTTTCTTCTTCATCTAGTCGTGTGATGCAAGTTTAGGGGTATCCGAAAACAACAAAAGAAGCTTTGTTCATGGTGTGTGTTTATCATGGAAGCCAAATTCTTCTTAGGGACTACAAAATAGAAAGGCACCATCAAAGGTGTGGTAACTAAAGAGAGAATGAGGCATGTGTTTAAAATAGAGGATCCAAGATTTTCTAAGAATGGTGGATGTGATGCTGGGGGAGGCATATATGGCTTCCTCCTTTAGATTTAGAACCAATGTTGATATTGCCTCAATCTTTTTGGCTTGGTGTTTAGAGTTGGGATGGTCCAAGGAGGATGCCAAATGGATGATGAGAGAATGTGTGAGAGAGGAATGGAAGGATGGATTGAATTTTTTCTTCGCTATGGCAAGACCGCGAGAGGGGTTTATAAACATTAAAGGAGAATGGATATATTCTACAGAGGTTACTCCTCCTCGTCGTCCATTTTCGGTTTGGGGTGATGATAATGATAGAGAGGCTAGGCGAGAAGAGGCTCAGGATGGATGGAGAAGAATTAAATAATACTTAAAAGAGAGGGAAGGTGTGATTCAGGAGTAGAAAAAGAAGAAACCATATTTTAGGAAAGAGGATTATTGGGTCCGTAGAGGTATGGCCAAAGGGGAGTCTTCAAATCAGTAAATGGAGGGTGTCTTGGCAAGGTTTTGATCCGTTTAAAACTAGCTTTATAATTTTGTTCGAAAAGATATGTATGTAGGTAGTATAAGGATATGAAGAAGATCTTCAGAGTAGAATTTGAATGTAACTTCTTGTAAGGAGGTTATTATGTTGCTCATTTTGGTATTATTGTAGCACATTTTGTATCTGATATGTAATCCTTTATATCTTATAAATATAATCATAACTTTTACCAATAAAAATAAAATAAAAATTAATATATATAAATTATTTAATTTTTTGTTGCTTTAAATCATTATTTTCTTATTGCTAAAAAAAGAATTAAAAAATATGAATATGGGATAATTCTCTCCACATTCAAAACATATAATATTTTGTTTGTCAACATATATTTAGTGTGTATTATTTGAGTAATTAGAAGAATCGCCATATCTATTCATGCTCTTCTCTTCATTTTAAAGAGTTTCACTTTTGTAATCTAAAGTTAAGCAACACAATTTTGATCATGTAAGATATGCTTATCAAATTCTTTAGAAATATAATCATTCTCTATAATCACCTTTCTAAATGCATTCATCCTTTCTCTTTTTAGTTAAAATACATGAATTGCTTGTTATAATAGTTTTAGTTACACCTGCAGTTTAGATGGTTTGTAAATGATGCACTCACCGTTGAGCTTCTTAACCCCATGGGGGATGCAAGGTTGACTTAATGTAGGAGATATTTGTTCTTTCATTTGATGACATTTATTTTAGGTTTTTTATTACGTATTGAGTTTGCATACAAAATTTGCAATCAATTTGGTGGCTCAGAAGAGGTCAAAACAATTGAAAAAAAGTAGCTTGAAAAAATATAGATGAAATTTTTAAGTTTTAAATGTATGAATTTGATAGACTGAGGGAAAACATAAATGGCTAAAATTTAGGTGATTATCAATCATAGCCATTTTTGTACGAGCATCTGATCAAATGCTTGAAGCTCATCATATGTTGAATGTTGATGACTATGTGATCAATCAGGTGGTCTCTTAACGAGTATTACAAACAATTTTTGTTAAAGATTTGTGTAATTTATTTTGAATCTTTGAAATTTATGTTATTCCTCTTTTCTTATTATAGAACAATGCATTGTTTTGGCCCTTCGAATTTTATTTTAGCTTTTATTTATTACAATTGAAAGAACCATGAGAGCTTTGGAAGTGCTCGGAGTAAATGCATGCATTTTAAAAAGTGATGAGTTTTTCCATGCATTGAACATATTAATGAGAGGAATAGGAGAAAAAACTTGGTACAAATATGCAATCTATTTTTTTTAGATTATTTGGAGTCATTTATGCTTGTCATTATTAACAATAATCCATGAAAATTTTAATGGATGTTTAATTAATTTCGATAGAAATGAAAACTTGATGTTACCAAAATAAGCATCTTTTATAAAAACAAAGATGGTTTTTGTTTTGATTTTTTATTTTACACTATTGTAGATAACATGTTAAGAAGGAAGGAAAAATTTGTCGAAAAATGACACTAAATTACAAAGAAATAGATTTAATTATAAGATCTTGAAACAAAAAAAAGAAATAGGAAATTATCTCAACACATTATTAAAAATCTAAAAAATATCTGGCTTGATAAATAGGAGAGATTTAAAGAATATGAAAGTAGCCTTTTTTTTAATTTTATTTTTTTTGAATTAATTGTAGGGGAGGTGATTGCAGGCTCATGATATGAAATTAATTGTAGGAAGGTGACTATAATTTTGACTAATTTAGAAGATTTTGACAATAAAATAGTTTCATAGATTTTATTTCATTTTTTAGTTCAATTTTTTTAAAAGTTAATAGTTTAAATATATCAAGATTTTACACTTTTTTTGAATTTTATTGTAAACTTTTGTCAATTGTTGTTTAAGATTTTTTAATTAAGCTATTGAAGTCATACCTTGATTACATACTCATAGTGTTTCAAGTATACATAAATATGCTCTAAATGAAATATATGCATGCATCATTTTGTACAATTGTTTATCTCACAATTTTTATTTCCAAACCAAAAATCAAATTGATTTATGAATTTGTCAATATTTTGAAATTTGATATCTCTTGGCGTATTTTACATAGATTTTTTTAAATATAAATATGCTAGTATACAATAAAAAGTAGCATAACAATAGATTAGAAATAATATTCTTAATAATGGGGGATTGAAAGTGTCTCTACATAAAATCCATTTTTTAAGTAGAATAATGAATAAATATGATATTTTCTATGTAGTTTACCCATATTAGATATGTATACTAATACAAGATATATTTTAAATTTCAAAATATAATTATTCTACAATAACTAATATTAACTAAGACAAATAATTATAAATTGAATTAGTTTTAATAAATTTTAATTATTGTCCAAGGGGTTGAGCTTAATTGGTTAAAACACTGGGTTCTCACTGTGGAGACCCAAGTTCAATTCCCAATAAGGACATCTAAAATGAATTCTAAGTTGTGACTCTTGGCTTTCCATAAAAATGGGGAAGGTCTAGGGTCAATCTAATCAAACATAATAATAATAATAATAATTTAAAATACTACGGCTTCGGCCTATTACCTACCCCCAAAAAAAAAAAAAAATTAATTATTATTTGTAATTTTGTAAAAAAGACATAAATAATTAAAGTAATTTTTTTTTTTGATCGGTAATAGTTTTTGAATTATATTAATGCAAAATTTTAAGCATACAAAAATGCAGTCTCCCATAGTCCATTTACATATTGTAGGCAACAAAACCCCATACTACCCACAACCATATAGTATGTTCTAAAAAACCATACAACCTATGCAAGCCCAAAAAAGACCAGTTCAATGTTGCTCCCACCAAACCCAAATATTATAGAAATAGTTTAGTTTTAACAGTTAACTATTATCAGAAAATTTGTAAAAGCATATAAAAACAATGGCCAAATGACCACTCACTCGTTGTCGCCCTGGCTCTCCTTCTCCCCTCCCTCCTTGGTGGTCAGAGCTTTACCTCTTGTCGCTTCACATTTTATCTTTGGGATGCAATCCAAACATCCGAAGTCGGGGTCACCTTCCAAGCTCGCCAGCAACTTAACAACTTGTCCTTCCTCAAACCTGTCTCTCAGGTCTCTACCGGCTTCCATCCGTGCTACCACCTGTAATGCCTACAAGACTTCATCCACCCTAATTAGTTTCACACATAGCTTCATAGCTTCCCATCCAATACGAGCACGTTCATGACACTGTTCTTTTATATCATCCTTCGGACAACTTAACAACTCGTCCTTCCTCAAACCTGTCTCTCAAGTCTCTACCGGCTTCCATCCGTGCTACCACCTGTAATGCCTACAAGACTTCATCCACCCTAATTAGTTTCACACATAGCTTCATAGCTTCCCATCCAATACGAGCACGTTCATGACACTGTTCTTTTATATCATCCTTCGGACAATAGACAAAAGGCAACAGCTCCTCTTGGTCATCTCCCTCATTGATATAAATTCCTACTCGAGGCACAACCCACTCTAGAAGTGAGTCGATATTGAGCAAGTACTCCTCATCAATCAGTTTGGTCAATGTGAGTCTAATCTTCTCCACCTCCTTGCTCAAACTCACATGCCCATGCCAGAATCAAAGAGTACACCTCCATATTCATCTGGTATCTATGATTGACAAACACCACCTCTTCTGCAAGCATGAGGCGAGCCGCACTCCATAGCTCCTCCGCCTTGTAACAAAAAATTCCCTGCATCCTCTTCTCCATCACCTTGCCCAGGAATGACACCAACTTCTTATCTATGCGCAGAGTGAAGTTTGCCTCCATAGTCACTTGCAAATTGAAACTACACCAGCTTCTGCAATGACAATGTCATAAAAGCCACAAAGTAGTGCAATCAATTAAAAAATACACAAACACTAGCTCACAAACCAAAAGGAAATAAATTCCTGCACCATTGTTTAGGATGAGTAATGAATGCAGAAGTGATGGCATAAATGCCATGAGATTGCATGGAAGATTTGTTGTCATCCTCCACCCGCACCAAAGGGTCATCCCCCATAATTAAAGTAAATTTTAAACGCAATGAAATATTAGAATAAAACTAAATCTTTCTTTTCAATTTTTTTTTTATGAAACATAAAAAAGCATGATATTCTAATAAAACAAATAATATTAAAACATATTCTTATAAAAAAATCATAATAAAAATAGATTTTTCTTTTTATGCACATTCTTTATTTAGTTAATGATATTGGAATATATGTGAAAAAGTAATGTAGTGTTGCATTAAAAATATAAATTAGCTATAGCGAAAAAATGTCTCTGCAAACGAAAAATTGATGCATTGCATCGACACTCTTTTTCAAGCATTCTTACCCGCAGCAAGGAATTTACAGAGGCTTTGTAAATCAGTTCGTTGTTTTGGCTAATATCTATGGGACTGAGGAACTTGGCAAGGTTATATTACGGACCCGCGATCAAGAAGCCTTCTTTGCAAAAACTAAATATTTTCTGGCTGATATGGTTAGAGCTCCCCCTCCTCTTTGCAAGGGCTGGGATCGGGATTGGCATTTGGTGAGCCGCAGAAGCAACAGAGCATTAGGGGAACCAAACTACCTCAAGTGGAATCCCAATCATTGTCGGGAGGAGGGTTTTGTAAAACCTAACAAGTCAAAGATCTCCTCTGCTCGCCATATTTTTCCTCCTTGAAGGTCCTTGGGTAAATTATAAAAGAAAATGGTATCCCCGGGTCGTCACTCTTTCATGAATAATCACAATTTAAAGGAGGCTAAGCATCCTAAGATGAATTCACCTTCAAATCCTCCAGCTAATCCTAATGGGTTGGTCATTGAAATTGATACTCATACTAAGATTAGGTATCAAATGCATTGCAATGACCAAATGATCTTTGCTCGGTGGAAAGGCTGGGGGATCCTATCTGATCAAATTGCTAATTGGGTGTCAGCTTCTCTTAATAACTAGATAAAAATTGATATCCTTCCTAATAATTTCTTAGCTATTGAATGTGGTAATCAGAGTTTGAGAAATTCTTTGCTAAATGGGGACATATTAACATTCAAAGGTCTAGGGTTTGATTGCCAGGAATGGCAACCCCTCTTTTTTCCATCTCAATTTAATTCCTGCATGGTTGACAGAGCAATTTCACTTGATAAATTCCCTGTAGAATTGTGAAATAATGAGTTCTTAAGAATAATAGGTAACAAAATAGGCAAATTTGTAGAAGTTAAAAAATCAGCCCTAAGCTTCTTTAACCAACTTTTGATTGTTAATGTGAATATTAATATTAAATCTTTAGAGCCCATAACAATGAAATGCGACAATTTATGCTTAACCCTAGAACTGCCCTTTTATAATGGTTCTTTCAAAGAGTCTATGCCGAGGAAGATCCCCTCTGAGAAACCTTTCTCTGAATTGGTCCTCAAATCTAATGGCACCCCATTTAGATTTGTGGAAGGAGGGGGTTTTACCTTCGAAGGCTATAAGTTTAATATCAACTCTAATCATCTCACCACAGACTTATGTCCTCACAACTCCCCTGTTAAGATATCTCGCCCACCTCTTCCTCCATTGCCAACTATTAATCCACCTATAGTTGACTCATTACTTTGGGATCAAGACCTGGAAGAAGGTGAAATTAGTGAGGTGCTCCCTCAGAAAGAGCAGCCCGGACTGACTAATTTGCCATCATCTAGCTTTCTCATCCCACCAGAGAGGCTAAGTCCTTCGAGGTCTTCCCCTTTAATGGAACTCACCTCCTCCTCTGAGCAATCAGAGAGGGATAGGCCTCCCCTAAATCCAGGAATGGCACCCGTGCAGGGTCAACCAATCTCTCAACTCTCAAGATTGGAGACCTTTGAGGTGTCAGAGGTCCATCCTCCATCTTTGATGGTTGTTTCAGATTCAATTGCAGAATTTGAGAGTGATCAAGTTGCTAGGGAAGTTAACATCATTGCCAAATTTGTAGGGGAAGAAGTAGTAAACGACCTTATGGATCAATTGGTTGATGAAATTTGTGATGATAAGGAACTAGAAAGACAAATGGATCTCTATGTCAAAAATCTAATGGATATTGCCAGAGTCGACTTAGAAACAGATGAACTTTTTATAGCATTAGACAACTTAGAAAATGATAACCCAAACACTCTAGGCATTCTCAGCTCTGAAAGAAGTAAAGATTCTCCTGACTATGCTAAAATCGGTAAGAAAAGAGGCAGGAGATCCCTTCCTGAACTAAGATCAAAGGATGGAGAAGCAAGGGGTCAGTCTAGAATATCTAATCTTTTTAATGTAGGGGAGGGGAAGTTCCTCCCCACAGAGCCATGAAAATCATAACATGGAATGTTAGGGGTCTAAATGCCCCTAACAAACAACGTATCTTAAAGCATTGCATCTCTGATTCTAAACCAGATATAATGTTAATCCAAGAAACCAAAATGAACTCCTCTGAGATAGCCCTTTTTTAGAAAAACTAGGCTTTAGACAGCTAAAGCACTCCCCTGCTACAGGGGCCTCAGGGGGCTTAGCCATCATTTGGGACTCTAGATTCATCTCGTTTACACCTTTAGAGATTAAGCAAAATTGGATGGGAGGAGAAGTAGTAAGTTATAAAAATAACCTAAGATTCAAATTGATTAACGTTTATGGTCCTATCCAAAATAGGGATAAGGCTAGGGTGTGGGTGGAACTGGAGTCTTTCCTCAGAAGTTTCCCAAATGATGTATGCATCATTGGGGGAGATTTCAATGCTATCACTAAGGTAGCAGACAAAATAGGAGGTAGAAACAAACTTCCTCCAGCGGTTGTAGATTTAAGTCGTTGGATCAATAGGAACTCCCTGTTGGAAATCCAAACGGCAGATAATACCTTCACCTAGAACAACAGAAGGCTTGGTTTCTGTAACATTGCTAAGAAAATAGATAGGTTATTTATCCATGGAGGGCTCTCGGAGCTCCATGAGCTTAACTTTACCTTGAATGCAGAACCCCTCCCTTTAGCTGGATTTGACCATTTCCCACTCCAACTAATCTTATTATCTGACCACTCCCCTAAAAAATGTCCCTTCAAATTTGAGAGCATGTGGCTCAGAGATGATAACTTTTTAAACTTAATTGAGAACTGGTGGACAAGCTCTGTTTTCTCTAGTTTGAAGATGTTTATTATCACAAGCAAGTTAAAGCTTATCAAAAGGAAGCTCTTAGAATGGAATGAGACTAATTTTGGAAATATTTTCGATAAAAAACTCCTAATAGAAAATGATCTTAAGAATGTTAACATTGAGGTTCTTGAGAAGGGGATGGATGAACATCTCTTCCTCGAATAAAAGGCTCTACTCTCTGAATATGAAAAGACACTCTCAAATGAAGAGATCTTTTGGAAACAAAAATCGAGGGAGACTTGGTTGAGTGATGGGGACCGAAATACTAAGTTTTTCCACAATAGTACTAAGTAGAGGCGATGGGTCAATCAAATTTCTAAAATTAAGAATTGCCAGGGTTCCATCCTGTCTGAACCGGATGATGTTGCCTCCGAGGCAGCAAGGTTTTTTTATAAGATCTTAAACAATGTGAAGGCTCCAACCTCAGGGGCCAACTCAATATTATCAAGAATCTTCCAAAACTCATTAACGATGACCACAACAAAATCCTGTCAAATAAATTCTCTAAGGAGGAGGTTAAATTTGTCCTTATGAAGATGAATCCCGACAAGGCCCCGGACCCGGATGGCTTCCCCACTAGCTTTTTCCAAAAATGTTGGGGTTTTATGGGGACAAAGATCATAGATTCCTTAGAAGGTATTAGGAACTCTGGTAAGATTCTCAAAGAAATCAACAATACCTTCTTAGCTCTCATCCCCAAAAAAGAGAATCCTGAAAGCTTTAATGACTTCAGACCAATAGCCCTTTGCAACACTTTGTACAAACTCTTAACCAAAACCCTAGCAACCAGACTCCCGAATCTTCTCCCCATTATCATTAGTGAAGAACAAACCCACTTTGTAGCAAATAGATCAATCTATGATGGGGTTATTATAGCCCAAGAGGCCATTCATTTGGTCTAGCTCAACAGGACCCCAAGTATGCTAGTCAAATTAGACATAAGAAAACCTTACGACAAAGTTGATTGGCGCTTCCTATGCAAATGCTTGGAGGCCTTTGGATTTTCCAAATCCTGGATCAACGTAATCTTTGAATGTATATCCACCCCCAAATTCTCGGTCTTGGTTAATGGTTCCTCGGAAGGTTTCTTCAGCAGCTCAAGTGGGCTCAGGCAAGGAGATCCTATGTCCCCCTTCCTCTTCATCGTCATGGTTGAAGCCCTAGGTAGATCCATCTCTAAGGCCAAAGAGGAAGGTGGGATCCAAGGAATCCCCATTACCAGCAGCCTCCCTCCCTTTACCCACCAACAATTTGTCGACGACATGATTCTTTTTGGGCAGGGAAGTGTAAGGGAAGCGAGCGCCTTCAAAGGCATCCTTAATTCCTATATGCTAGCCTTGGGTCAAGAGGTGAATCTGGCCAAGTCTGTAGTTTTCATGTTCAACATAGACCCCTCCTTAGGAAAAGTGATCAGCAATGTCCTGGAGATTAGTGAAGGAACCCTTCCTTGCAAATACCTAGGCATTCCCCTTGACAAGGGTAGAAGACCCTCAAAATTATAGGACAACTTGGTGGATAAAATCAAGTCTAGGATTAACACTTAGAAAGGAAAATGGCTCTCATCTGCAGGTAGAGCAACCTTGGTTAGATCATTCTTGTCAGCTATGCCCATTTACCAGCTCTCCTGTCAACATTTATCTTCTTCTAAACTTGCAAAGCTCAACAAGCATCTCAGGACTTTCTTTTGGCAAGGTACTAATGACAATCGTAAAATATCACTCATATCCTGGGACAAGATATGCAAACCTAAAGAAGAAGGAGGATTTGGCATTAAAAACCTTTGTGATCAAGGCAAAGCCTTGGGTGCTAAGTTGGTCTGGAGGATGTTCAAAACGCCCCACCTCAATTGGGCTTGCTTGCTGCACCACAAATACCTTAATGGAGGGAATCCTATCCAAATCTTCAGAGAAACCAACCCTCCCAGAGGGTCCTGCCTATGGAATTTTATGTTAGACTGCAGGAGGATTATCTCTGACAGACTTACTTGGAACCTGGGGTCTGGGGATAAAGCTCTTTTCTGGTCAGATTCATGGGGTGGATATAAGGCTATTGATAATATCCATGACTTTGGTGCTACTCTTATCCTTCTTGAATCTCATAGAGGTCTCCTGTTAAACAACTATATCTCCCCCTCAGAGGATGGGGCTGGTTGGCAGTGGATCAAGAAGGAAGATGAGGATATCCCGGTAAGGGATAAACAAAAACTTATGGCAATTCTTAAATCAATGAACATTGCCTTAGGTCAAAATGAGGACAAGCTCATTTGGGATGGCTCCCTAAGAGGAGAATACAACTCCAAGGATGGGTACTCTCTCATCTCCAAATCATTTTTAAGACCTATGACTGAGCTTCCCTTAAAACTTTGCTAGGATAAATACTATCTGCCTAAGGCAGGTATCTTCTCCTAGCTTGCAGTTCACAACAAGCTCCTAACTATAGACAAATTCAGAAGAATGGGGTATGAGGGCCCTAGTAGATGTCCTCTTTGCAAGGCAGATGAGGAAGACACCAATCATATCCTCCTTAACTGCCCCTTTGCTCACAAATGTTGGATCTGGTTCACCAACAAACTTGAATGGTCTGCGGCCTTCCCCCACACCATCTTTGGAATGCTCAAGGCATGGCCTCTCCTCATGCGTGGCTATCTCTTTGAAGGTTTATGGACAACTCTTCCTTCTTCCATTATGTGGGAACTATGGAAGGAGAGAAATAGACGTCTCTTTAAGAATGAAAAACTAGAGGTTCCTAGAATCATTAACAAGATAGAGTCAGCTATCACTGAGCTCATGAAAAACCGACTGTCATCAGGCACATTGAAGAATGCCTCTATCACTTATTGGGATGAAAAAATGATAAAACGTTGGGAAGTCTTATCCTTTCCTCCCTTTGTAGGAGATGGTCCTATTGCAAGTCTTTGATCAAGGGATGCATGCAGATGATAACCCCTAGGCGAAGGTTGGGTGAAGCTAAACTTTGATGGGGCATCCCGTGGCAACCCAGGGCAAGTAGGGATAGGTTGTGTTGTTCATAATTGGGAAGGCAAGGAACTAACAACCCTTGCCTCTCCGGATGGCATCAACACCAACAATTGGGTGGAACTTATGGCCCTGGTGGAGGGTTTGCATTTATGTAGGAAACTAGGAGTTAAGAACTTGGAAATTGAAGGAGATTCGGCTATAATTGTCAATGCTCTGAGGAAAGGTAGTATGCCTAATTGGAGACTAAATACTTTGCTGTCAAAAGCTCTTGACTTATGCAGAGATTTTGATAGGTTCACAGTCAATCATATTTATAGGGAGGGCAATAAAAGAGCGGATGAGTTGGCCAACTTGGGAGCCGATTGCATCAATCTCCTGTCGGTGCCACCTTAAGGCAACCCCCTCTTTTTTTTTCGTGCCCTAAGTGGTCATTAGCATGTTCTCCTTTCATCCCCTTATGTTTCTCTTGCCTAGACTTTGTTTTAACCCCCTTATTTATTCCTCTTCCTGCCCCCTGTATTTCTGTATAGATACTCAAACAAACATTCAATTTAAATATACCCATATATCTGTTCTCCCAGACTTTAACTCAGGTAGTTAGGCTCAATCCATGGTTGGATTGATCCTAACTATGGTTGTTTCCTCACTGATACCTATCTGATATCCATTGGGTTTTTATGTTGAATAAACCTCGGGCCTTAGTGACCTCCTTTATTTTTCCATCGAAACACTTCTTCCATCGAAATCATCATGCCCTGTCGATGAATGGATCTATTATCTCATCGAAGCCTTTCTTTATCCTCCCTTATCATCTTCCACCGATAAAGTCACATCGGTGAAACCATGCGTATCAAAGGCATGCCTTTTAGCTTCCTCGAAACCTATTTCCTCATCGATATCTTTTATCAATGTAGCTTCCTTTTGTCTGATCGACATTATTCTTTCAATGAGAACATTCCTTTCGGTGAGTTATGTTGCACCGATGGTATTATCTCCTCGAAGACCTTTTCCTGTCGATGAAAACCATCTCTGCTTTCCTTGATATCTTTTGTCGATGGAATTACTGTCTTCGATGAGTCTTTTCTGAAGTTCATCAGCGCTTCCTTTCTTCGATGGCCCTTCTATATCAATGAGACATCGTTGGGTCTCATCGATATTATTTGAACCTGGATATCTTAATAGGATGCTTGGTTGTTTCCTCACCGATACCTATCTGATATCCATTGGGTTTTTATGTCGAAGAAACCTCGGGCTTCAGTGACCTCCTTTATTTTTCCACTGAAACACTTCTTCCATCAAAATCATCATACCATGTCGTTGAATGGATCTATTGTCTCACCGAAGCCTTTCTTTATCCTCCCTTATCATCTTCCATCGATAAAGTCGCATCGGTGAAACCATGTGTATCGGAGGCATGCCTTTTAGCTTCCTCGAACCTATTTCCTCATCGATATCTTTTATTGATGTATCTTCCTTTTGTCTAATAGACATTATTCTTTCGATGAGAACATTCTTTCGGTGAGTTATGTTGCACCGATGGTATTATCTCCTCGAAGACCTTTTCCCGTCGATGAAAACCATCTTCGCTTTCCTCGAGATCTTTTGTCGATGGAATTACTGTCTTCGATGAGTCTTTTCTGAAGTTCATCGGCGCTTCCTTTCTTCGATGGCCCTTCTATATCGATGATACATCGTTGGGTCTCATCGATATTATTTGAACCCGGATATCTTAATAGGATGCTTGGTTGTTTCCTCACTGATACCTATCTAATATCCATTGGGTTTTTATGTCGAAGAAACCTCGAGCTTCAGTGACCTCCTTTATTTTTCCACCGAAACACTTCTTCCATTGAAATCATCATGCCCTGTCGGTGAATGGATCTATTGTCTCACCGAAGCCTTTCTTTATCTTCCCTTATCATCTTCCACCGATAAAGTCACATTGGTGAAACCATGCGTATCGGAGGCATGCCCTTTAGCTTCCTCGAAACCTATTTCCTCATCGATATCATTTATCGATGTAGCTTCCTTTTGTCTAATCGACATTATTCTTTCGATGAGATCATTCCTTTTGGTGAGTCCTTTTTATGTTGCATCGATGGTATTATCTCCTCGAAGACCTTTTCTTGTCGATGAAAACCATCTCCCCTTTCCTTGATATATTTTGTCGATGGAATTACTATCTTCGATGAGTCTTTTTTGAAGTTCATCAGTGCTTCCTTTCTTCGATGGCCCTTCTATATCGATGAGACATCGTTGGGTCTGATCGATATTATCTGAACTCAGATATCTTAATAGGATGCTATTACACCCGCTTGATGACTTGTGGGCTACCATGGTATTAATGAAAATGATGATTTCTTTTAACAATAGGGGGCTTTTATAATTTAACTCCATAGATAATCATTCAAATTTGATGCTCAACAGGTGGAATCACTTATCTTCCTTTAAACTCCTAAATTTAGCTTTTTTAGTCTTGTCGCTCTGCTAGGATAAGCTTTAAGACTAGGAGGAGGCAATACCTTACATTAATGAGCATAGGTATATAAACGTGCTGACATATCTCGCTCCTAGATATATGTGATCATGGATATATAGGTATTATTATTTATGTAGATATTGCCTTCTTTTAGGACTAACACTTACCTAGCTATCCTCATCTCTATTTTACCTTTTCGATCCCCTATATTCTTGATGTTTTCTCTCTTGTTTTGTTCTTAAGAAGCTTTCGGGCTTTACTGTCTCTAGGTTGCTTTAACTTAGCTTCATAATTTTGTTAAGCTGCGTATATGTTGTGCGTCATCCTCTTCCTTGTGTATGATCGGCCCCAGCCACCTTTAGGCTTTCTAGGTCCCCCATGGTCGCAATATATATATATATATATATATATATTTGTATTTATATTTCTTTATATATTTATCATCATTCACATTATATATTAGGATTTTGTTCAGACTCACATCTATATATTCATATTCATATATAGTTTCCTATTTTCATGCCTGTTCTCTAAGTTTTAAGTTAAATCAGTCTTAGATGCATATGTCAATTTTCCTCTTTCTTTCCAGTAATCTCCAGCATCATATTATTAGATTAAGGGTCGACCCGATAAAATTTTATCTCACTTAAAGCTTTCCCATGACACTCAATTAGAGCCTGGAAGGCTCTCGAACCATATTCTTTAAGATGGTAGCTCCTCGTGATCTCTTTGCAAGAATATTTATGGAATTTGCCTCATTAATATTTATTGAGTTTATGCTCTTCGATGGGTAACCACTCTCGCATTATGTTTCTGGAGATTTTTTGAGACTAATATTTTGAGCTATGTATCCTAACAGGGCGACCATCCAGGCAGGTATGATATATTGTATAAGTTGACCTATTCGGTTTTCCTTTTCCTAACATTCTGGCGAGAGATTTTCTCAAGATTTTGTGCAGCATAAGGAGCAGAGCAAGCTTAACCCTATGTTTCAGGAATAGCAAGAATTGTCGCCCACAAATGGCAGCATCACCTCAAGAGATGGGCAATCTGCTGCTCAACTTTACACAGATGATTTCTACATACAATCTTCATTATTTTGGACAAGTTCCCTTTCTGATCTTGTATCTCCATTTTGTATCACATTCTTAATTTTTTTTCTAATCCTTGAGGGATCTGGGCTAGACCAGAGGTTTTCTTCCCTCCATTATTTCCTACCGGTGCCCACACCGAATGGAGGTGTAAATGTAAATCTATCTATTTTTAAATTAATAAAATTCTTTGGCCTCGGCTTTTTATTGATAAAAAAAAAATGATATTGGAATATATATTTTTTATTTTTTATTATAATTTTTTTTTAATTATTATAAATGTAAGCATATGGTTGAGATTAATTCTATCTTCTTATAGGTCATTCATTTCATATAGAAAAAATAACTTCGACTTATAAAATGAATCTAAAATAAAACAATAAATAAATAATAAATATAAAACAACTTTGTCAACAATAAAAAAACAAATATATAACTAGCATACTTATATTTAGAGAAATTTAACTTGGAAAAATGGCGTCGCGCAGGAGACTAGGGTTCTAACCCAAAGAGTTCAAGGATTTCAGACAAAATGATAGGCCAAGATTCTTCACGAATCCAAGCTTCAAATCTTGGACAAAACCTAAGTGGGTTTGGGAGGATCAGAACAGAATGTCAGGGTTTGGTCCAGATTCAAAAAATCAAGGTAGATGGAGAAGGGACTTCCCTTGACCCAGAGGTGATTACCATTTCAACCCTAAAGATCGTAGCACCAATACAGCTAGTGCCAAGACAGATTGGCAGAGGATTTGTGACAAAGAGCAGAGGCCAGAGAATATTTTGAGATCCGATTCATTTGAGAAGGTAAAACCCAAACCTATTGACTCCCAGAAGTTATCTTTTTTCCTGGATTGCAAAAGCTGGAATGATTATGTGGCTTTAGTTAGAGATAGTGGTTTTTTATTGAAATTCTTTGGGGACTAGCCGATTGTATGCCGTTTTAAGAAATGGTGTGAGGAGATGTGGCCTTTCAACGTAGAGATCAAGATAATGCCAATTTTTTTTTTTGTATCATTACATAAAACAACAAAGACAAGAACTGGGTTCTCAATAATGGGCCTTTTTTCTTATGAGGTAGAGGTATTTATATCAGAGACTGGGAACCAAATTTTAACCCTATTAAGGCCTAAGTGGACGAGGTTCCAATTTGGCTGCGTCTTTACAACCTCCCCAGGGAATACTGGAAAGAGGAAATTTTCCAAATGATTGGGAACAAATTAGGGTTTTATCTCAAATAAGATGAAGTTATTGCAAAGGAAAACTTTAGCTCATATGTGAGAATTTGTGTTATCTGGAAACCTCAACTCCAACTTTTGGCATGGTTAGAGATTAATACAAATGTGGGGTGTTGGTTGCAACAAATTGAGGTTGAGGATCATCGGGAAAAATGCTCAGATTGTAATAAGGATGGACACTCAAAGGAGGTTTGTTTGATTGGTCCTAAGGGCAAGTTAGTCGATTCCTCATTGGAAGCTAGTGTGGAACATTTTGCTGAGGTACATAAGACAGCTGGTCAGTCACATACCCAGGATGTTGGGGTTTTGCCCTCCTTGGAGCCTGAGATGGAGGATGGTGGACCTACTGTAGAGGATTTAAAAATGGATGACAAGACAAAAGGGACACTCCTAGCAAATCAGTTGGATGCCACATAACAAGTGGAAGAAGAACTCAATAAGGTTGAAGCTTCCATGAATGTTATTGATGCAAGTATTGAGGGTTCCCAGAAAGTTAGACAATTCGATGGCAAGTGGACACACATTCAAGAGCAGTGCGATAACTTGTTCAATGAAACTGGGGCGGGGTCTACTGATGGTGGCGATGATACTGCTAGGGAGGAGGAGGAAGAATAGGGTGCTTTTGATGAAGAGGACATTTTGGAATGTCAGACCATCTAGCAGTATGACTCTCAAACCAATAAGGCTGTTGTCGGTGAAAAGAAATCTAGGGGACAAAAACCCAATAGAATTTGGATTGCGATGGCAAGGAATGCTAAAGGTCAATCTAAACCATCGGTAGGGAAGGGAGGTCCCCTTCCTGAAGGAAAATGAAACTCCTTAGCTAGAATGTCAAGGGTTCTAATTCCCTTGACAAGTGTTGTCTGATCAGGCGAGGGATGGATTAGATGAAACTAGATCTTATTTGTCTACAAGAAACTAAGCTTTGCCTGGAGGAGGTTGTCAGGTGGCTAGGAGGTTGGAGGTCTTGGGCAGGGATTTTTTTTAGTGTTGTGGGTTCTTTAGGTGGGCTGGGGATAATTTGGAACCCCGCTCTCATTAAGGTGGCTCAGGAACTTATCAATTCACAGTCATGGCAATTGTGCAAGGTCCATTCCTTTGGTATCAATTGTGACTTCTTCATGATCAATGTTTATGCCTCAATAAGAGCTAATCTGTAATTGGAAACATGGAAACAATTATCGGTGATCTTGAGCAACTTGACCCAGGATTTAGTTGTGCTTGGGGGTGATTTCGATGCTATTTTGGATTATGGAGATAAGAAAGGAGGTAAGGTAGGTGTCACTACCTCACAATTGGGTTTCCAAAACTTTGTCTCAGACAATGGCC
Organism: Cryptomeria japonica; assembly: GCF_030272615.1. NCBI lineage: Eukaryota > Viridiplantae > Streptophyta > Pinopsida > Cupressales > Cupressaceae > Cryptomeria > Cryptomeria japonica. The sequence goes on along the minus strand of NC_081408.1, from coordinate 625,971,445 downwards.
TGCGGGAAGTCAAGACCAACCAAGGGACTTTCACTTGGTCAAATCGGTGGGTTGGTAGGGAGCACATAGCAGAATAGTTAGACAGATTTTTCTTGGGGGGTAATTGGGCTTCTAAACCTCTTTTGTTTGAAGCTGGGGTCTTATTGATGGTGGCTTTTGGCCATTTTTCCATTGAGCTTTTGATATGTCTGGATAGTGCTCTGATCAGATGTCCTTTCAAATTTTAAAAGATGTGGCTTCATGACCCCTCTTTGAAGGACTTGGTTACCTCCTCATGGTAGGAATCTCCTTCGAGAAATGGATAGGGGCCTTTAAGTTAAAAAAAAATTTGTAGTACCTTAAAGGTAAGATAAAGGAATGGAATAGGGTTAAGTTTGGGAATATTTTTGTGAACATAAGTATTGTTGAAGTTGATCTCAAGGACTTGGAGTCGACTATTATGGACCAAGGCATGACATTGGATGCCTCCAACAAGGAAAAGTCTCTCAAATCCAAACAATGAAATCTTGGCCAGGGAAGAAGTATATTAGAAACAAAAGTCCAAAAAAGGCTAGCTAAAGGAAGGAGATAGGAACACAAAGTTTTTTCATAACTCTGTTAAGGTCAAGCGATCTTGGAATAAGGTGACGACCATCAAGAACAAGGCTAATGTTGTTCTAGATAACTTGGAGGACATTAATAAAGAAGTTGTGGATTTCTTCTCAGAGCCACTCTCAAAGAGCCAGAGCTTAGAATCTTGGCATCAAGACACTCTCTTGAATAATATTCCTAAGGTTATTTTGAATAATCAAAATCAAGTCCTATGTAAACCTATTTTAATTGATGAAGTGAAGCAGGTTGTTTTCTAGATGGTGGGTGACAAGGCTCCAGGAGTAGATGGATTTTCAGCTTTTTTCTACCAACAATTTTGGGATGTGGTTGGTCATGAGGTCTGGCAGATTGTGGAAGAGGTGAGAGTCAATCTCAAGGTTGAAAAAGAGCTAAACTGTACCTTTCTTGCCTTAATCCCCAAAGTTGAGAAGCCAACATCCTTTGGGGATTTTAGACCCATTTCTCTGTGCAATGTGTTATACAAGGTGATTGCCAAGGTCATTATGAACATACTAAAGCCTTTGTTAAAATTTATTATCTCAGAGGAACAAAATGGCTTTGTGCCAGGTAGATCAATTGTCGAAGGTATCATTATAGCTCATGAAGCCATAAATTCTATCAGGAAAGAAAAGGTTGAGCAGATGTTAATCAAATTGGATATTAGGAAAGCTTATGACATGGTGAACCGAGATTTCCTTTTTTGTGTCCTTGATAAGTTTGGGTTTTCAGCCCACTGGATTAATTGGGTGAAAGCATGCATTTATGGACTATGGAATTTTGTGTTAGTCAATGGAAGCCCGCAAGGATTTTTCCAAGTTTCTTGCGGTCTAAGGCAAGGGGATCGTCTCTCCCCATTTCTCTTCATCATTTTGGCTAAGGTCCTGGGTAGATACCTTCAACAATTGAGAGGTGAGGGCAAATGGAAAGGTGTGTTGGTTGCTGATGGTGTGGATGCGGTCACTCATTAACAACTTGTGGATGAGACAATCCTTTTCGGGGATGCCTCACTAAAGGAAGCTTGCCATATAAAAAAAACTCTTAATGTCTTTTGTGAAGCATCTGGATAGTAGGTAAACTGGAAGAAATCAGACATTTTTTTCTTTAATACAGATCTTAGAAAGCAAAGAGAAATAGTTAAGATCCTGGGTGTCAAAGTTGGCTCTCTCCTAGGGAGATTCTTGAGAACACCTTTGTTTGGGGGGGCTAACGGAACACATTTGTGGCAGAGATTTTTTGACAGTTGTGTCAACAAGGTAGAAGGTTGGAAATGCAAATGGCTCACCTCAGCTGGTAGGTTGTTATTGTTGAAATCAGTCTTATTTGCAATGTCGATTTATTCCACGATGTGCTTTAAAGTTCTAGATAAAATAGCTAGAGCAATTAACCAGTTTATGAGGAAATTATTTTGGAATGGCAAGAGTGATCAAGACAAAACTCCACTGGTAGCTTGGGATAATGTGTGTCAACCACGTCTGGTGAGAGGTGCTGGGCTAAGAAAGTGGTGCTTCGATTTGGCAGATGTATGTAAAACCCAATCACAAATGGGTTCTAATCTTGAAACACAAATATCTTGACTCATTAGATGGTGAGAAGTTTTTTACTATTCGTGAGCCTCCTAGAGGATCCGCAGTGTGGACTTTTTTGTTGTCTTGCAGGAAAGTGATCACAAAGCACATCACCTGGCAATTGGGGAATGGGGAGAAAGCTAATTTCTGGACAGATTCTTGGGATGGAAAACTTGCCTTATCCTTGAGGGAGGATATAGCTCTTATTAAACAGGTGTCTGAGGCCATTTGGGGCACAAAAGTTAAGAATTACTTGTATTTAGAACGATGTAATGGAGTTGATATTTGGCAATGGAAAGATGTTGATGTGTTGCCATTATCTTCCCAGCAAAAAAGGCGTTTTCAAAATATTTTAGAAGAGTGCTCCCCAATCCTTGGCCCGAAAGATGATGTTATAAAATGGTGTGGCTCAAAAATCAGGTGCTTATTTAGTCAAAATTGGATACAACATTATTGAGAACACAAATGTCCAACCAAATTGGCCTTCAAAACTATGTTGGAGCTCTAAGTGTCTTCCCAAGGCAAGAGTTTTTGCCTGGTTGGTTCTGAAGAGGAGGATTCTAACGAGAGATAGAATGTTGCATTTGGGATTCAGTGATCCTTTCCAATGTGTTATGTGTAAAGAACAAGAGGAATCATTGGATCATTTATTGTTAAAATGTGATTTGGCTCAAGGTGTTTGGAGGTTCGTACTTGGTAAGTTAGGGTGGCCAATCCCTCTCCCAGATAATATTTTTGATCTTATTAAAAGTTTATTTTCAGAGAATAGTAAATCAGTCTTGTCGAGTGTATGGATGCTCTCGCCTTCCATTGTTATTTGGGAATTGTGGAAAGAAAGGAATAGGAGAAATTTTCAAGACAAAACGAAAGGGCTAGACAAAATGTGTGGTAGGATGGAGAGGGCCATCTCCGAAGTGGCTTCCTTAGCGATAGTTAACCATAATTTTGTGAAACACCCATACAATTTGAATGACAACTGCATCCTAGCGAGATGGCCTCTCATCAAGCTCAGACCCGTTCATGGGTTTACTAGGGTTAATCCAGTGAGTTGTCCTTTTGAAGCTGATGTAGTGACATGGTCAAAGCCAAAGATCAAGGGTTGGGTGAAGATTAACTTTGATGGGGCCTCAAAAAGGAATCTGGGCACTTCAGGTACGGGGTGTGTGGCCTACGATGATGAGCGGAAGATCCTTTTCACAGGAGCTAGAATATTATAGGACAAAACCAATAATGAGGTGAAGGCTCAAGCGACCTTGTTAGTGGCAGACTTGGCAGTAAACATGAAGGCATTAAAAGTCCACTTGGAAGGGGATTCCTAGGAAGTGATCAATGCCCTGATTAAAGGTGATACCCCGTGTTCGAAACTAAATAAGTTCATACATATGATTTGTAAAAAGTTAAAATCCTTCCAAGATTTTTGCATTTCCCATGTGAAAAGAGGTGGGAATGTCATTATTGATGTTCTTTCAAACATGGCGTGTGAGCTCTCTAAAGGGGAGGTGAGGTGGCGAGATGGTCATGATTGCATCGTGTGATGGAGTTAAGACACCCTGCCAAGAATGTACTCCTACAAATTCGATATGTGCGACTTGCGGCTGGCTTTTTATCCAAAGCTGTAAGTCTGGTTTGAGTTAATGGGCATTTAATGCGGAATTCTCTCTGAAATGGCGACGGTTGTGGAGTGTGCCTCCTTAATTTCTAATCTTGGTATATTCGCATATTCAATGCGGCTTTTCTGTGAGTTTGGTGGTGAAGGCTATAGGTTTTTGGCAGAGCTCGACAATTTTTTGCAAAGTTTATTTTTTGAGGACGTCCAGAATGGAAGCAAACTTTACCCTGAGGTCTTCAAAGTTGATGCCAACTTTTTGGGGTCATGTCCTGGTGAAGAAGCCTGAGAAAATATTTCTGGCAAAAGACCCTCTGTTCTTGAAAGTGGTTTAGTTGGTTTTAGGTGAGGAGGTGGCGGTAATCGGCCATAGGTATCGGTCGAGAGAAGACATTTATTCTCTAATCATGGCTTGGGGACTGGACTTGGGACATGCATGCAAGGAAGTGAGGAGGTGTTGATGATGATTGTTATGCATGCTTACTTGTTAAATTTGGAGTCGTTGTTGGAGTGGGTCGTTCTGAGTTGGTGATTTAACCTGTTTGAAGGTATTCCAGAGAATAACGCTAAGTTGCGGGCTAGGCACTCTCGACTTCCATTTTTTCGACGCCGAGAGGAGGTCAAAGCTCAGTTCAGAGATGATGCTAGGAGAGGATGGGAAGGCTTGGTGGTTTATGTTCAAATAATGGAGCTTGAAGAAATCATCTGATAGGCGAGAGTGGAGGCTAGGTTAGTGGACAAGATGCAAAGAAGGAGGTCGATCACCAAACGACTCTCTGTGGAGCTGGCAAGATAGGTTGAGCAGGGTGGTGCGGTTGGTGGATGCTTCGAGCTATCGAGATGCTGCAAATGGTTGATGATCCATGGTACCCCTTGGTACATTAATTTTTTTGCCTTAATTACTATTTAGTGTTCTTCTCTGATAAACTGTTAATGCCAATGAGGCACAATGTATTGAAACTTTTTCTACAGTGGGTTGGGATAGGTTTTTTGATGTCTCTGTTTGAAGATCAATATGGTTTTGGCAGGGTGGTTTAGTTTTCAGATGGTGGTTTGGATGAATGATGGTTTAGTATGTACTTCGGTTTACTTTTTAATAAAAATAAAAATATATTACCGATCAAAAAAATATATTTAGAGAAATTTATGTAAAAAAGTAGAAATATTTCTATTAAACTCTTCACAAAATAAAAGCAAACAGAAAAAGAAACTATGAAAAATAAATTCTTATTTTTAGACTTCTATATTTATATATTCTTATTAAACTCTTTGCAAAACAAAAAAAAATCTATTATAATAATAATTTAGTGTTAATATTTGATTTTGTAAAGACTTTAATAGAAATATAAAATATAATAATGAGAATATATTAAAATATAATAATATAACCATAATAATAATTTAATATTAATTACAATATCATAATATAATTTTAATAGTTTAATATTAATTACAATGTAATAATATAATAATTTTTTTAAGTGGAATAATAGACAAACATGATATCTTTTATATAATTTTTTCTAAATATAGATATGCTAGTTACCATATATACTTCAAGTTTTAATAATAGAGTTGGTAGTAAAACCTATGAAAACACTTTAATCAAGGAACTACCAAACTCCAATTAAATGACTCCATATTAGATAAGGAATTTAATATTTCTAAAAGGTCAAATTTACATTAATTATTTGGGCTACTTAAATAAATGTATTTAATTAAAATATACATTGATTTAGGTAAAGGAGTTGTGATTCATAATTAAATCAATTGAAATAGACATGGAAATTAAATAAATTGGATATGTTAGTTTGTTAATTCATGATGGGAAAATGATGTGTTAGGAGTTGTGATCTATAATTAAAACAATTGAAAATTTATGAAAATCAAATAAATTTAACATGTTAGTTTATTAATTGATGAATGAGAAAATGACATGTTAGGAACCATTAATCAATGTTTCACATTTTTAGGGTTGATTCTAATGATGAAGAAATTCTTAAAAAATGACTATTGTTCCTTAGAAGTTCACCTATGCAAGTGTACATTTGACCTTCATGAGTGTAGGTAGGATTTTTATGACTATAAATTAATCTTCTATGTAGACTTGAATTGGTATTCATAGATTTGAATCGATCAAATAAGAATTGATGTGATTCACTCACCTTGATCTTCATGTCTGAATTATTGTAATGACTAATGGCGTGCACAAGCAATTCTCAAAAATCTCTTGAATTGTAAGAGTCATGCTCTTTTTACTCAAACCCCTAGTAGACCAACTTTATGACTCCAAGAAAAATGATCATGAATGACAAACAAACATGCAACAAACATTTGTTGTGACTACCCTCTCTCCTTCTAATCTCTCATCCCTTCCCCTCCCTCAGTGTTCTTGGTCTCACACCTCTCCCTTATTACGTTGATGAAAAAAATCACACACACAATCAACTCCAAAAATCATCAATAAAAATCACACACACAAATAAATCCAAAAATCATTAATTTAAATCCTGCATTGAGTAGACAAATGCTTTCAACTTAGATCTATATATTTGTCGCCTTTTATAACACCATTTCATATGAGTGAACGAATACCCTTAAATACAATAACATAGCTCACAAAAAAAACACAAACATGCACTAATAAAGGAGGAAACCATGGACCTAGTTTATGATATTTAAATTTAAAAGTATAACATTCAATCTACAATCACACAAGTGGCTTGAACAATGAATAATAGGTCCACAAATTGAAAATCTAAAGATTAAAAATCAATAATAAAAAAGATCAAGACAAACCAATTTCGTACAATTATTAGGTTAAAGGCATATTATACTCCCATATGAATGCAAAAACACCTATCAATAAAAATTAGGAGCATTTAGTTTGACCTGTTTGTGACACTTAAATGCATGGAAAGCTAAAAAATATATTTTTATGTTTTTTTTAAAAATTTAATAAAACCTTTAATTTATTTATTTTCTCCTATCATGCAATTAAATGCTAATTACCATTTAGCTATAATCAATTGTGTCTATCTCCATCATGTACTTAGTTAATTTCATAATTATCCTAATATAATAATATAATAATAATAATAATAATTTAGTACTAAAAATTTTCAAATTGTAATAGAAATATAAAAATAAAAATATATTAGAATATAATAATATCTTAATAGTAATTTAATATTAATTACAATATAATAATATAATTTTTCAAATGAAATAATGAACAAATACATATCTTTCAACTTCTTTTTTTTGATGGGCAATTTACAGAAGGTGATAAGATATACATACCCTATCCCCTATCTTTCAACCTATGTATATTTCTCTATGAACAAATACATATCTTTCAACTTCTTTTTTTTGATGGGCAATTTACAGAAGGTGATAAGATATACATACCCTATCCCCTATCTTTCAACCTATGTATATTTCTCTAAAAATAAATAAACTAATATATTTATAAACGAATTATTACACTTACAACTTTAATTAAATAAGACAAATCTCAAACCTAAAATATATATATATATATATATATTTCACTATTGTAAAAACTTTAATCATATATTGATAGTACAACCCACAAGACTTCCTTATCTATAAGAAAAAGTCTTACACACTTAAAATTCAAATTTGACTTGTCCCCTGCCTAAGTTCCAAAATAGAACTACCTTACTATTTTTCTTCTCATGTTAATTTCATGCAAAGCTTAGTTGTATGTAAAATTTTATTGCATTATTTCAATTAAAAAAAAAACTTACTCAATTTACCAATAAAAAACTATTTATAAACGTTGGCGTTTGGCATGCCCTTTCCCGGGACGGAAGAAACGTGAAACGTTAGAAGTGGCTTAACACGTGGGCCCACCGGATAAATTTAACCGCGATTAACTCTACAGAAGTTTTAAAGCATCCAATCCAGAACTACTTATATTAATTAAAGTCATAATCCTGAAAAAGGGCAAAAATGATAAAAATAGGCATATCGTCGGTAATAAAAATGAATTTTAAGAATTCATAAATAAAAAAACAGCTATATACATCAGGGATCTGTGCGATCTCGGATTGTTCGAATAAGGGTTTTGATCCGGGTTTTTGTCGTTAAATCTGTAACAAATCCTCACAGTTTTCTAGTTTTTGGTCTTATATCAGCTGCAGCGCCTGAGAATTGCATTTTATCCGTCTGGTAGAGTGAAAATTGGCGGTCGAATCACGGTTTTTGGCTCAGATTTGGCTAGTTTGCTCCTGATTGGGATCTCATTTGGTTCTATTCGGCATTGCGGAGATTTTTGGTGGAAAATTAGAGGTAAGAATTTTTTTCCAGTGTAAAGATCTTGAATTCGCTTGCCTTCTTTTGCTGCATTTAGCTGTAATTTGGGCGATCAGAGATTTTTTTGTGGGATCAGGGTTTGGGAGATTTGAGATTTGAGGTGTTTGAGTTGGATCTGGTTAGAATGACGGCTGAGTTGCAAGATTGCAATGGAGCCGTCGGAGGTCTTAGGGTGGAGCATGAGGAAGTTGAGGTGCAGACGAATCCTAAGACAATTCTGATCGATGAAAATTTGAAGCTGGAGGGAGAGGACCAGGTGTGTAATGGCGTCGTCAGGGAAAATTTGAAACCGGATGAAGATATAGAGGATTTTTCTGGCGACGGGAGTGAGAATTCAAAGGTGAATGAAGATAGTGAAAATTTGAAGTTAAATGAAGATAAAGTGCTTTGTAATGGTGATGCCAGTGAAAGTTTGAAGATGAAGGAGGATGACAAGATTTGTAATGGTGATCAGATTGAAAATTTGAATCCGAGTGATGAATACGAGGGTAGTGATGGAGATGGGATTGAAAGTTGGACATTGATTAAAGGTGAGGCAGTTTGTAATGGTGATGAGATTGAAAATTTGAAGGCGAGTGAAGATGAGACTGCCTGTAACGGTAATGAGGGTGACAATTTGGAGCCGAATGAAGATAAGACCGTTTGTAATGGTGATCTGTGTGAGAGTTTGGAGTTAGTTTCAAAGTGTGCTGGGAGTGAAATTTGTACAAAGGGAATCGATAATGACGACAATTTGTCGATGGATAATTGTAAACAACACGAACCGGAATTTGTTAGCGTTCAAGCTAAATCTAGTGATCAGCCACCTGATATGAAGTCAGAAGACCCCGTTTCGTCCATGCCTGGAACTGTAGATGAAGTGCAGGATCTGCAGTGTTTGGTAAGTGAGAACGAGGTTGAATCCCATTTGATAGAAAAGGGGGACGATGTTCTTCATTCAGAACCTTTGGTTGAGGATTGTCTCAATCATGAAGTGCGTGATCTGGTAAATGAAGAAGAGGAAGAGCCTGAATTGCAATGTTTGGAAAATGATAAGATTGATGTCGAAACCGAAAACTCAAAGAATGAAGAGACAGAGCATACTTTTGAAATTAGGGTTGGTAGGGATCATGAGGTTGGACAGCCTGATTTGATTGTTCAGGATGAGGAAAAGCCTGAGCAGGAATTCGAAGATGAAGAAAACCAAGAAAAAAAGTTTGACTTTCAGATTGATCAGGTCCATGAGCTGGAATCACGGGGGGTTTTAACTGAAGAATTCAAGTCAGAGCCATTGCCTGTGGTTGACATGAATTGTGAGCCAGTTGCATTAGAAACACAGAATGTGATCAGTGAAGAGACCAAGCCTGAATCACACATGGCAAATGATGAGTTTGAATCAGGTGGTGAATTGCAGGAAAACAGACATGACACATCCAATAATGTTGAAAATGGTACATTTAGGATAAATATGGCCGAGTTTCCGGCTTTGAAGTCTTCTGTAGACAAATCAATTGAGCTTGCATCACATGTTGTTGTCAATGAGGAGAATACATCTTACCTGCAGTGTTGGCCAAATGGGAGCAATATTGTTGAATCTCATATAGATGCTAGTGATGACAAGGTGATTGAATCAGAGTTATTTGTTAGTGGGAGCACTAATCTTATCAGTGAAGACATGCATGGGGAAAACAATGACGAGTTACATCATTCAAAAGATGAAATTTGTGATGTAGAATCTGGTAGCTGCAATGAGAGTAACCCTGGTGGTGTTTCTGACACATTGCTTGAAACATGTGAAATTAGCAATGGTACAGAGCAGTCTGAGATTCAAGAGGACAAAACAGATATTGCTGATTGTGTATCAGCAGTTGGTCCAGACTCATCAAATGTAACGTCGATTTCAGGGAATGTGCAAAAACGTGAAGCAGAAGTTCCTAAGAAGACATTCTATTGCCTGGCTAAAATACCCAGGCATGTTGATAATAAAATCAAGGTGCAAATTCGACTTGCTCAGTTGCAGTTGGATGAGAAAACACAAAGCAGGGATTTCATTAAAGCAGCCATACAAATGAAACGGGTATGTGAGATCTATCCAAGTTCATTAATCAAGCTGGGGTCATTTCCTTGAGCATTTTTATGCTCATCAATTCTACAGTAATTTTGAAATATGTAATCCTCTGTTCTCTATTGTTGGATATATGATTTGTTTTCTGAATGCAGGCTAGCCGAGAACAAATGTTGAACAGGTTGAAAGCTGCAAGGCAGGAAGAGAGGACAATCCGTGAAGCAATCAGGTCCAAACGACAGGATATGGATCCTTTGCAGATAGCCTTGAATAAAATAAGGAATGCAAGCTCAGCAGAGGAGTATGATGACAAGGCAAGTCCACATGTGAAGAGGCTTAAAAGATTTAGATTGAACTTTTGTATGGATATAATTGGAATTACATTATAATCACATTCTTTGTTGCTTTATTATATGTAGTAACTGACTAGGTAATTCTTGGAAACAGATATACCAGATGCAATATCGGATTGAGCATGAGAGTATGCCATTACGGGAAGAAAAGCAATTGTTGCGTGATATCAAACAGATGAAGATTTCTCGGGATGAATTATTTGCAAATACAGGGTCTCATTCTGAACTCGAAGAGGCATTTGATAATATAGATACAATTCAAGAGCGCATTCAGGTATTTGTTATCTTATTATTGAAGATTAACTTTTGAGGCTTTCAAAATTTGACCTTCTAAGTGATTGAGATTCACTCTTTTTGCAGTTTCTGGGTCAGCAGTTGGAATCCCTGAAAAGGCAGGCCTCTCAAGCAGAAAAGAATACCCTTGTCATTCAGAAAGATTTTGAAGCATTGAATGATGATTTAAGACAGTTGCAAGTTCAGTGGAGTGCTGCAGATGGTGTTCGACAAGATGCCTATGAAAATTTAAGAGTTTTAAAGAAACAGGAATATGAGAGGGTAAGAATACTTTTCTTATTTATCTAGTTGAGTTTCTGCCGCAGAACTTTAATTGCATGTGGCCTTTTTTAATGGTTGTGTTTTGTTGCAATTAGCGAATCAAGTGGACAAATGTTAAGAACAAATGCCTTATTTATATGTTCCTATATTTTGGTCATAGATAGAATTTTTGTGCATGTCATCACTTGGCATTTTATATTGTATGGAAAAAAACTTTGAAAAGCCCTGTCTGGAGTATTGAGTCCTTTATGAAGCCAAATAGACTAAAAATCAGGATGATTTGCTATATAAATTGTCAAAGGATTAAAACTTCTAGAATCTTTGGATTCTTATTGTCAATATTCTTTGAAGCTCTTGTTTGAGATGTTGAAACACATATAAATTTAATTAGACTCTATATGACCATCTTGCCTCTTCTATATATCTTGTTACATTATTAAAATGGTTAGGGATCCGAGCATATGGTTTTGTATCTGTTTTAAGATATGAGGCGTTTGTGACTTGTCTAAAACAAATTTTATTTTTTGTTTTTTAAAACCAGAGTGGGGTTCACGGGGTAGTGCTCGTTGCGGGATCTGATCAACAGGGTCAAGGGGCAGCATCCCTCGTCTGCATGTTACCAAATTAAGGCCTTCAAAACCATACAGAATCTAATGGCACATGCTATTTTCATAATTTTGTCACTATGTTTTCTTCAACATGATATCCTCGTTATTTCTGACCAAGTATTCATCCTCAGAAAACATAGTCAAGCTGGGGAATCTTACAAGTCTAAATGTTCAGGGCAGTACAGTTGAATACAGGAATATTGTCATTCTTGAATCTTCTTATTTATTTTCTTCTCTGTTTTTAGAAACAACTTACAGCTGTCAGAAGAAGCACACAAACATTTATGAAAATTGATAGCATCCACCACCAACCCACCTTAACCTTATTCTCCACTCTTTACCAAGCCTGAGGTGTCGGTTACTTATGAATTAAGAAAGATTTGATTGCGTGCATCCCAAAGTTAAGATAAGAGAGTTTGCATCTGAGTAAATAAAAACAGTAACAGCTGTTTTAATAGTCTCTTTTGCCTGCAATACCATGTAAATATTCTTTCTTTCTTCCAAGGTCAACCATTTGTCCATGCCATCACATTGCCTGCCTGTTCAAAGCTCAAAACCATTATCATGATATTAAATTGAACTTCATTGCTGTTCTGGTACTGGGATTCCCAGTGCCCCTGAGATGGTTGAGGGACTTCTAGAGGTTCCCAGGCCATTGGGGTGTCCCTCCAACATCCTAAGCAGGGAGGGATGACACAGAGACATTTACATTCGCTGCTTTTGCAGGATGCCCCAGAAATGTCTCCACTCTGTTGGTGGCAGTGGTGGTGCAGTGAGGGGACATTTCATCACCGTCCCTGCTTCCCTGGAAAGGCTGAAATACCCCAGTTTCTGAAATTTTGCATTTTCAGGAGGGATGAGTCCCTGTGGAACTGTGGGACATACAGAATCCCAAATTGAAATAACTTGAGAAATGCAAAATAACAATTTGGGGCTGGAAATTTACAAGAGACTTAAGACAGTCTACAGAAGGCCTATTGATGGTCGATATAAATCTTGAATTCCAAAAGAACATACCAGAAAAACTAATATTCGAGGGCTGTTCAGAAATTGTTATAGTAAGATGAATGCTATAATGTATAGGATAGAAAAACTAATATTCGAGGGCTGTTCAGAAATTGTTATAGTAAGATGAATGCTATAATGTATAGGATAGGAAGTGTCTGGTGCCACCTGCAAATGCTAACTCAAAACTATGAGTTGATGTTTTCATCCTCCAGGGATTTCCACAACAAAACAAAGGTCAATCCAAGTCTTATTTCTGCCTGAGTTTGACATTTGATAAAAATTAATTTCAAACATTGGAAGCTGGAAATAGTGAGTAACCAAATGAATGCCATCTTACATTGGGTTACTAAGTACTCCAGACTTGAGTATGCATAAGGAGCAGCGGATCCACATAAGTGACATCCTTAAAGGCTTAATACATAGCTACTTCGAATCTACGGTTTAAATCTATCTGGTTTAATGTTCTGACGTGGAAACAGAGATAACACTTCTCTTCATTTCTTTGTATTGCCATGCAAAAACGTCAGTCTGTTCAATTTTTTTTCCTGATACAGTTTTTCAAATTTTCTCCACGGACAAGATGGGAATTTTATACACTGTAGTAGAAGAATTTAATACATAGATAACACATAGCTACTTTAATACATAGCTACTTCGATTCTATGGTTTAAATCTATCTGGTTTAATGTTCTGACGTGGAAACAGAGATAACACTTCTCTTCATTTCTTTGTATTGCCATGCAAAAACGTCAGTCTGTTCAATTTTTTTTTCCTGATACAGTTTTTCAAATTTTCTCCATGGACAAGATGGGAATTTTATACACCGTAGTAGAAGAATTTAGTGAGCACAACATTCTTTATTGAGCATGCTTACTAATTTTTTTCCTTCGTCTTATGACTGAAAGTCGGAAATGCAATTTGGGGAAGTATTATGTTGGCTTATTGTGTGTCTGGATTGTACAATAGTTATTACAATTTATAATTGAGTACATTGTAGGATTCCTGCTCTCAGAAACAGAAAAAAATAACCATATTTTGAAGTGAAAATGTGAACAAATTTTGATCTAATTGTTGATGTTTGGATCACCATGGACTTGAAGAAAACTGTCTCACATGTACTAGATTGGTCATAATAGACTACAAATCAACTGAATTGCTCTAAATGGAGTAGTGTATATCTGCAGATAACATATAGACCTGTGCAGAACAAAGAGAGAGTTAACAAATGGCAAAGAGAACCCCGAGTTGCAGAAATTGATGTCTCTGTGATTAAAATGGCCGTATTGCAAATCCATTTATTGGAGGTCCAGTTGTTGGCTAAGAAAGGTTTTTTAAACTCCAAAATTCTGTCAGAGAGATGCAAAAATAGGAGGGTGTAGAAGCAGCAGAGTTCAATCTGAAATGGGATTTCTCCAATAGAAAACAAATGCTAAAATCCGCATAAATTATAAGTTGTAATTGAGCTTGGCAAGGTCACAACTATAGATGCAGAATCACCCCTAAATAGAATACGAAATGATTAAGCAGCTTCAATATCATGACGAAAAACTCCAATGTGCCCACAAGAATAGTCATCCACTGACTGGCTACAACCACCTTGTACCATGGTCATGAAGCAAAAGAAGCCTGCATCTGTTACATTTCAAACAATGAAAGGTACAAACTTATAAAGTGGTTTAAATATTCCAGAATTAGAGTCACATAGCTCTTCTATGTTCAATCAATGTCACTAAAGAAATCCATGCGTATCTGTGACTTTGTAATTGCTTTCTAGTCTATAAGATGTAGGTTTGGAGAGAAAGGCTAGATTAACAAGCACTGTCACATTAACATTGCCCGTTGCAAAAAATGTAAAAAGACTGGGATAGTCATCAGTTATTTGGAGGTTTCTGAACTTCTCATCTCCAGGAAATGTCAGCTAGAAGCTGCCATAATGCTGCTCACTGATAGGCCAATGCTTTCATGTGCTGTCCAAGATCCTTTGGAGACAAAAATATGATTATATGATCATTAGGATTTGTTTCCCACAAAAAGTGAATAACTATATTTTGTCAATACATCAAGGTCACAAAGTAAAATCACAAAACCCTTCTAAATTATAATTAATGGCAGAAAGTACAGCACAAATTCAAATATAAGGCAGCAATGCAGATAAATCCAAAATGGAATACTGTAGCGAAAATTCAGTCTTTAAAATCGCAATTGTAATTATAACAAATGTTGTCAAGTTGCTGATCTCAATGTAAGCTAAGGAGAAAAAGAAATTACAGTAATGCCTACAATTAAACAAATAGATCAGCAGGAGTTGGACTTTACAATAAACCTAACATTTTTAAATGGCACCATGAAGCATATTAGAAACATAAATAGTCCCACAAGAGAAGGGCTTCTCAAAGAAACATGAAACCTAAGTTAATGGATATACCCCTTGGGGGTCCTGGTCCCATACCAAACAAGTGTGGGTATGGGTCCTATAATGGGAGTGGCTTGGGTACACCCAGCCCAGCATCCCATACCCCCACGTGTGTGTGTGTGTACACACACACACACATACATATATCATATATATACACATACATATTTATACACACACACATATACGTATATACATGCATATGTATACATACATACATACTCAACTCAATTAATTTTTATTCTTATCTACATTATTGTTTCCTTTCTCTTGTTGCTTATGTTGTTCCCATGTTTCTTGTTCGTCTTATTCTTCTTATTTTTTTATGAGACTACTTATTTTAAACAATTGGTCCCTTTAATGCAAAAACATGGGCTTGTGGGGATGTCAATCCAAGAAGGTTCAATCAATCCAATTTTTATTTTTTTTCAATAGCTATTTCTTTATATCCTCACATGATGTGCTCTTCATTCTTAGTATCATCTTGTATGAAAATATATATATGCATGCATGCATGTATATATGTATGTATGTATATACTATTTATATACATATATTTGTGTATATACATTCACACACACACACATTCAGCCGTAACCAAACATACCATACCCAAGATTTTTTTTTCCATACTGGTCTACCAAAACCTTGTTCCCGTACCCAACCCTGTACCAGAATTGGCAACTTAGCATGAAACTGATGATTGGGTGGGTGACCATAAAAGGAGACCAACACTTTCGCATATCTGTAATAAGGCTTGGACCAGAAGAATGGAAAACACCATTTTCCTTTACTGCGAAAGGAACCAAGCAAGATCTGAAAATACTCGCTGGGAATTGCTAAGGATGAATAGGCAGAGCTGGACAATTGTAGGAGAAATCCACATATGCCTTGTAGATTCTATCCTAACATCTCAGGCAGACAGCATACCTGTGGTTTAGCTGTAGTGAAATTGTAGTAATACATTCCAATGTATTAGTGTTATAACTTTGGAATGAATGTGGTTGAAAATGAAATGGCCATTTGATATAATCTTATTAATTTGAGCTGGACAATTGTAGAATAAAGCCACAACTCCATCTAGATTCTATCCTAGCATCTAAGGCCAATAAAACTCTTCTAGCTACAAAAGTGATTGAATAGACTCAGTCAATAGTGATTTGAAACTACTTCTGAAAAAGCAGATTGATTACTTTAAGAAACAAATATGTGCTCGAAATGAAACGGCCATTTGATCTAATCTTATCAATTTGATTTCTATGAAAAGCTAGCCCCGTTGTATCCAAAGATGGAAGAAACAATTGTTCCTTACGTTCCTTTGCATGAAAATTGTTATAGACAATATCTTAATATATTCCATCTCTGAGTCTCTTAAAATTTGGCTAAGCATTTCCTGCAATATTTGTTGTATATCTTCTTCTATTAGTAACATCCACAGAAGAACTCTTTTGGCGTGATTTTGTTTATTGATACTATTTTTTTGACAACTGTATTTGTTAGGAAAAGTATTGGTGTCATCTTATCCTAGTGCATTGCTAAATATTTTTATGCTTCTTTGGGGAACCTTTGTCTTGACTCACACGCTGATACATGTGGTTGACAATTGTTTTTGTTTTTCTAAATTTGCCCCTTATTTAGTGATAGTGTAACTTCTGATGCCATAACCGTCAACACTTTGTAGTAATAGGCATCATATTTCTAAATTATTTGTATTCGATAAATTCTTGCTATAGACAGCAATATTGCTGATTGCAATGATAGTGTTTTCAAGGCCATGTGTGGGAACCAATAACTACAATTTTCAAAATTGTGAGTCTTTATGTGAAATTCATTTGCACTTTTTTTTGCATAGTTTTGCTTCTTTGGTCAGCATTTATCGTACATTTACCAAGTTGTTTCTTTTAAAATATATTTGCAATGTGCATGATCTTTGTCACAATGGAGATACCAATGGGGTTTTGACTATAAGAAAGTTTGACCTTTTGTTTATGTAATTGATATCTTTAAATTCTCTAGGAAATTCTTTAAATTATTGACAGCTTGTTTGCTTAGTACTGTCATTGCCTCTTTAAATAAGGCCTCTAAAAAAATTTGGTCAGAGTGAAGAGTTTTATGGGAAAAAAAAATTCTTTGTTCGCCTCACCAAGCAATGCTTTGTTCAAAACCATTGCCTTTACCAATTTATTGAAGCCTCTTGATCCTTTCTTGATTTCTTCCAAGTTTCATTTTCCTTACTTTTGTCCTGAATTTTTTATGGTACTACAAGAAAATATTAGCTGGGTCAAACAGATGTTTAACGTTGCAAGTCCACCTAACTCCATGTTGTCCTGCATAAAATATGTTTGCAATGAAATCATTATGTCATCTTGTACTCCACTTGATCATGGAAATTCAAAATTCACATCAATTGGTATTAGAGCCCTAAAACCATTTTTTTCTCAGGCATAAAAAACTTATACTAACTGGAATTATTAACCCAGAGGGTCTTTTAAATGGGTTGAACCATGAATCACCATGTCAAAATTCATGTATGTACCAGAAGTTATACCTTCATTGGAGATGGAGGGGGTTTATTGCTTTAGTTATTGCATAGTGGTAAGATGCACTTCAACTGGTATGTTTGTATGTGAATTAATATTTTAAACCCTTTTAAATCCAGGCATAAGTTTATACTACCACAAACTTCATGAAATAGTTAGGCTCTTTACTGACAAAAGAGGGTTTTCTGATGTTCATGAGCTGATGGCGCAAACATGTAAACAAAGTCCAGTATACTATGCTTGATAGATCCTTTCTATTTAATGAGTTTTCTCAATGAAAGTGTCATATTCTGTTCAATGAGATTAATTGCAAGCAACAATCTCGATAAACCTTATTATTTGGAATTTAATTAATTCTTTGCTTAACTTCATATTCATGACAGAATAATGAGTTCTACCAGAATAAAAGTGATATCCAGGAAGCCAAACAGTATGCCCTTGCAGGAGAAAGGGATGCATTGGATAAACTCTGTAGCAATCAGGTATTTTCTGTTAACACATGGAGTATATCTCCATCATTACTTTGGTTATATGTACATGGACCTTGAATTGTCAAATGTTCTAATCTTTTGCTGAAAATTTCTCAGGTCAACTGGATAATTGAGATGTGGGTTAAGAATGCAGACTTCCGTAGAGAATATATGAAGGATAATGAAAGGAGTACACTGAGGCGCTTGGAAACTCTTGATGGACGATCACTTGGTCCAGATGAGGAGCCTCCTCTACCAACTAACTATGGTGATGAGCTTGATTCTTCTGCACTGCCTCAGGCGAAGCTTCCTTCTTCTGTTACAAAACCTGAGAAAGAGGATAAGTCAACAACCACATTGCAGCAACCTACTGTAGTAGAACCAAAATCAAAAGTGCAGCAACCACTACCCAAGGAAGTTGTCATGCCACTCAAAAATTCTGATGTGAAGTCAAAAAAGTCTAAGAAAGGGTCATTAGAGTCAATTCCTCAAATTGAATCTTTTGAAGTGATTCCTGAGCCTGTCAAAAAGGAGGAAGAAGATTTGGTAAAAAAGGAGGAAGAAGCTGCTAAAATGAAAGAGTTGCGCAAACTAGAGGAGATGAGAAAGGCCAAAGAAGCCGAAGAGCGGAAACGAAGACTTGCAGAGAGAGCAAATGCAAAGGCATTGGCAAGAGCTCAAAAAGAGGCAGAGCGTAAAGAGAAAGTATGTCTATTTGTTTATTACATTCTTCTGATAAATCACTTCTTAAGTTTTCTAACTTTGATTTGTGTTTTGACCTGTCTAAATAATTTTTTTTTTTGCTTTGGAATGATAATGTAGGAGAGACAAAAGAAGGCCAACAAAAAAGCAGCTGCTGTTGCAGCGACTGTTTCTAATATGACTGAAAATGACATAACATCATCAGAGACTAAGAATGATGCCTCACATGACCTCCAATCTTCTCCCATAGTTGAGTCAAAAGATTTAACATCTACAACTCAGAAGAATGCTCCATCACAGCGGAAGAAATCAGTGTCTCAAAAAGCTAAGTCTAAGTCTATTTTCCCTGCAGCAGCTAAAAGAAACAGAAAAGGCATTCAAACATGGATGTTGATCCTTTTTGCTGTAGTTTTTTGCATGTTTCTTTTGATATTATGGTTTTATATCTAGATCACGATTTTGTGGCTCAGGATAGATCACAGATTCTTTTCGTAGGTCAGAAGTCTAGCTCATTTTGTTAATGCTTTAAATTTCATTTTGGGGTAATAATATTTATGGTCATTAAATGTCAAATTGGGGTTCTGTTGACCTCCAATCAATATAAATAATACACTCACCACAAATTTGTGGAGGAAGCTCAAGATGGTGTGCTTCTTGCAACATTTAGTTTGTTCTCACATCTCAGGACAGTTTATTAGAAGCTGTATTTGTATTTTTCTATTATTTTTCAAGAAGAAATCTTTGGTGTGAATGCCATATTATTTTTTAATTACAATTTGTTATTGAGTTCCATCAAATGTTGCACAAAGTCAAACTATGTAGAGCAATTATTGATTTATTAAAGAAAATTGAATTCCCATTGCCTTAAATTTTAATATTTTAAAACGGTTTTTTTGTAATCTCAATTTAATTTCTGTCATCAAATTTCAAATGAAGACATGGTTCTACTGGCGTAAGTTGACTGCATCCTTTTCATCGAAGTTATTATAGTATTTTAAGTTTTTTTCCTGCTTGTTTTCAAATTGTCCTTAGGGTATGGGGAGTTAGGCTATGTTATGATGTTTTTTCATTTCAGGGTTAGTTCTTGTCCAACGTGTTACGTAGAGAGCTAAGATAATCCTTGATTTTGTGCTTTTAGACACATAAATTATAGATCATAACAAGTTACTTACTTATCTCTAGTTGACTATAATATATTGAGACCAAAAACAGATTGCCTGCATATATAATATATTAGAGTTTGAATTTTAGATTTTTTTTAAGTAGGAAACATTGTCACCATGTTCCTTGGATTTGCCCTCTGGAGTCTTTAGACCCTGAAAGTTGACATTTATAGTTTTCCCTGCATAAGAGAATTTGTATTCTGATTCTCTGGGTTCAAGTATATGGGTGAAATTCAGCATTTTCCCTAAGTTATTTAAGGTTTCCTCCTACCTCATATACTTGTAGTTTTTGTTAAAGAATTCGTTTTCTGATGTATTTTGTAACACACAAACGATCTTCATGTCTCTGGTTTCAAGTATATAGATGAAATCAAGTGTTTTTTAAAGTCATTTAAGGTTTCCTTCTACCTCATACTTTTAGTTTGCTGAAATATGCTTCCTGCTTCCTCTCAATCTATATGAACTTAAGAACTAATTTCATTTCCAACACTGTAAAATCTACTTCACTGTTGCTTGTATTCCTTAAGGCAAGATATAAGTCGGTGATAAAATTACTTTCAAATTTATTCTTATGTTTTCACTACTACACAACAGTGTTCAAAAAAATCCTCATCAAGGAGATGATCTATACCATTCATGAAGAAATTTTTTCCTAAACTATATTTCAAGGCTTCTATGGTTTTTTAAGTCCAAGCTTACTCAATTTCAACTTAAACCTAAAAAGGAAAGTACAAACACACAGACAACCTGACACCATAACATTCAAAGGTAATTTCAACACACACCTCATTCTTATTAATTAGATAATATTTAAATTTTACATCATTTTAAATTTGTGCCTATAATCATTCTGTCTTTGTGGTTTTTGAGCTTAGTCAGTACGTAAAGCAAATAGATTTTGGATGAAAGTTATTTGTGTGAGGAAGCATCTCAACTTGACAAAGAAATTATATCTTGTTCTTCTGTAGCATGTCGGCTTTATTCTATTGACAGGTGTTTCTTTAGATTAGAGGTGTGCGGCACAGGGTTGATCTTTTAGGTGCGTGTCTACCACAAACATCTGTTATATCAAAAAATAAATTGGTGTTTTGGATGCCTGCAATGAATTTTTTTGGAGTATAAAACTATATATGGTTTGAACTTGGCGGTCCTTTATATCGAAAGTTAAATTGGTGTTTTGGATGCCCGCAATGAATTTTAAAGGAGCATAAAACTATATATGGTTTGAACTTGGCAATCTTTCAACTTTGATAAAAAAATGGATGCAAGTTTGTCAATTAAACGAGAGGTGGATCACTATCTGTAGTGAAGGTCATAAAAATTTGAAAAGAAACTAAAATTAAATTAATTGATCCTTACAACATGCAAGCTATTTGTTGAAGAGTCTAGAGAAAATTCTCATTATGTTCTAATCGTCTTCAAATTTGTTCTTGCCTAAGTTCCAAAATCTCTACTGAGTACTACGAATTATGCATGGCTTCTAGTTTTTTTCATTGTATAAATTTTGTTTTCCATGCATGTATTCTTTGGCATTGGTTGGAGCGGCACTTAACATGTTTGTCTTGTGAGTTCTTAACAGGAGGTTGGTTCTATTTTGTAGATTTGGATGGTTGGTTTTGTTTATGCTCAGCACTTTCATGAAGTCAAGCTTGGCATCGTTAGATTCTTTTTGCTACTAAAAAGAAATTTGACTGCCTTGTTTTTAGCTTTAAGAGTTGACTCATTGATTTTATGGACAACTTTTGTGTAAGTTTCTCCAAAAGCATCAATTTAAATCTAATTAATCTGTTAAGACATCTAAATCAAAACCCCTTCAATGAAAAGACCTTGTCGCAGCCTTAACACAACGAATGGGCTCTTGATATATTGGTTACTCTGTTGTGTCCCATTGCCCCATGCTTCAGTATTATAAGGATATTTCACGTGGGTTGGGCAATAACATCTAGTTTTCGATCATTAGAATAGCTGCACTAAACTGCGTAATTGAAACTAAGAATTGTGTGTGACAAGATGCTCTTGCAGATCCAAGATTGTTCCAAGCACAAATTTAGTGATTTGTCTTAATCTTAAATCTTGAAAGGCTATTGCAAGTTCAGTAATTGAACATTGTTACATTGAGAGGTGCTACACAATGGAGAGCTAGTGGAAGGTTGGGGTGGATAAGATTAAGAAGAGATACAACTTAAGGAGTGACTTTCATGCAATAACAAGCATATAAAAGACATTTTTTTGTTGAGATTGGGCATATAACTTGAGTCCTATTTGATCCTATTTGTACTTGTTCTTAGCGACTGATCTTGATCTTTATTTTTCCTCTTTCTTTCTTTTATTAGATTTAGATTTGTGAAAATGATCTTGATTCGTAGAAACAATACAATTATTGTTAAATCCAAGTAGTTTGAGGTCAACTTTAAGTTCTTGGTGTTGTATGTAAAGTGTAATCCTACTTCATTTTAGATTGTCACTTAGATCCAATTGTTATATGTTATATCTCATCTTAGAGCTATCATTTGAAAAACATTTATCATAATATCTACATTTGCACAATCATTTAGGGTAGCTTGCATATTTGGGAAAGTTGTCCTTGATCATTTAGCTAACCAGTGGATTTGTATCTTGACATGGTTTGATATAAGGAAATAATTATGCCTACCATGTGTATACAAGATAGGAATTGAGTCTGAATATTATATTTGATGTTCAACATTTATATAGATATAATCACGATCTCAAATGATCTAGGTTTCAATACCAATGTTCATGTACTACTGAGTATATTAATGATCTTGATTTCGATATTAATATCCATGTACTGATTCTCATGATTGAGATCTAGGTTTCAATACCAATGTTCACGTACTGCTGAGTATATTAATGATCTTGATTTCGATATTAATATCCATGTACTGATTCTCACAGCTCGCTCTTGTAATCTTCGTCATGTCACCTCCAACTAAATTGTATCATATATATATATATGTGTGTGTGTGTGTGTGTGTGTGTGTGTGTGTGTACATATATGTATGATGCTCAGAGACAATAGAGGAGATGCAACTCTACGTGAAGAGTCTTGAGGCCAAACCGATTCATAATTTAATCAATTCAATTATAATCGGTTATGCTTTAACCAATGATTAACAAATGAATCGATAACTAACCAATTGTAGAATAATGCGATAATAGAAGTAGGTTAATGATGATGATTTGGTTTGACCATTGATCGGGTTAACTAAAGTTATGACTAATATCATTAACCATTTGGAGATATACATAACGCCGAATATGATTCATATATATATTGGTCACAAACTGTTATATTGTATCCCGAATGTACTTCGATGATCTGCAATTGTATAACCTTTATATATATCCATCTACAATGATCGTATCATCTTTGATATATGATACTCAAGGGTTTTCATTAATCAATTTCATTATGATCGGTTAATTAACTTAACACTAACAATTATCCCTAAGGTTGGGGATACAGAGGACATTTGCAATTGGAGGCCTATTACCTTACTCGATGTCTCCTATAAGATCATTGCCAAAGCCTTGGCTCTCAAGATTCATCATCTCCTGCCCTTGATTGTTTGTCTGAAGCAGACTGGATTTATCAAATCCAGGTTTATTCTGGATAATATTATTGTTGTTTGGGAAGGGATGGACTGGGCCCAACGCTCCCAACAACGGACAATCTTCCTTAAGATTGGCTTCGCTAAAACGTATGATCGCATTGAGTGGCCATTTATTCTGGCTATGCTCAAAGCTCTTGGCTTTGACCCCATATTCATTCAATTTGTCCAGATGTTATTCGGAGATGCCTCGACCTACATCACCATCAATGGACGTCAGTCTGAGGCTTTTGGTCTTTTCAGATCCATTCTCCAGGGTTGTCCTCTGGCTCCTACTTTATATGTTCTTGCAACGGAGGGTTTTGGGTACTTGCTAACGCCATCTTTGTTGGGTGTGTCCATGGAATCTCCCTACTTGAGTCACCTTCTCAACTTGTCAATGGCCATTTTGCGGATGACTCCTTTCTCACTCTCATTGAGGAAGAAGATAATGTTTAGATTGCTCTTCAATGTCTAGACACTTTTTGCTTGGCTTTCGGCTCGGCCATTCAATGGCACAAGACGCAATGTTATAGGCAGTCTTTTCTTCCCGCCCCCGCCTTGGATTCTTCAATATGGTTGGAAATGGCTTCATCATGGCAAAAAATTTCGCTTTCTAGGCATTCCTTTTGCCTTTCAAGCTTCGCTTGTGGATCTTTGGAATGTTTGTTTAAGCCAGGATTGAGTAAAAATTAGCCTATTGGATAACCAAGCCTCTCTCTCTGGTTGGCAAATTTCAAATTTGTTCGAAGGTTTTGGTTGCCACTCATGTCTATTACTCTTCATGTTGGGCTCCTTCCAAGGCCTCTTACATGAAGTTGGAAAGACTTTTGCCGGCTTTTCTTTTGGCCTCTGGTTCTGACCATCAAGGTTTTCACAGAGTCACTTGGGAGTATTGTTGTCTTCCCAAGAAGTCCGAAGGGCTCAACCTTATTTCTACCTAGAAACAAGGGCTTGCTTTATGTGCTAAATGGATTATCAGAGCCTTATCTGGCGATGAGGCTTGGAAAATCCTTCTTCGACATTGTATTTCTTTGGAGTTTCCTGCCAATAGGACGACTTGGAAGGGGATTGGTTTTCAAACCCTTCTCATAATGAAGACCCAGTTCAGATCCAAGGTACTTTTGTTGTTAAAAGCATCTGGCATGCTTGGAAAGCTATTAAGCCTTGGCTTTGGTGGGCGGGCGATGCTTTTGGTGATGGGATCTCCATGAATCAACACAACCTCTGGTGGTCACCTCTTTTTCAGGTGCAAGGGTTACCGCTGGCCAAGATCCAAGGTGTTAGTGCTTTCCGTTTTCACAAATGCGACATTCAAACACCTAAGGACTTGTTTTCCAGAGTTTCTATGAGTCTCCGGTCATAGGATGAACTCTAGGTCCAATTTCATCTGTCTCAACCAGATCGATAAACTTACAACCTTCTGGTTTCGATCTTACCCTCACATATGTTACGTAAGCTTGGCATTTACTCTGTTAGACCTTGGTGGAAGGATTGGAAGTGGTATCCTTGGACTCCTTTCACCAGCTACAAACCCAAAATGGGTTATCTCTGGTTGGTGCCCCATTTGCCTATGGTCCATATTCTTAACCAACGGTGGCATTTGCAGTCTTCTCAGAAATCCTGGAGACTCCGGTTTCTTGATGTTTGGTTCGCCACCACTGAACCCAAGATTGGACACTTTGCTTGGTGTGTTCTTTTTCAAGGGTTGCCTTTGGGTTCCAGGCTTAAACATTTGAGGGTTCTTGATCCCCGATCCCCTTTTCTTGGTCACCCAGAAACTTTTATGCACATTTTTTTGTTTTGTAGAAGAGCTCAACAGTATTGGAGCTAGATCCATGATTTCTTTCTGCCTTTTTGGCCTGAGCCCTTTCTTGGCATATGGCTCTTCTGGGAGATTCGCCTAGAATCCCCTTCAGGTTTTCCCAGATATGGCATGCTTTCAAAATGAAGATCCTATTTACTCTTTGGAAAGATAGAAATGTTCTTTTTACTTACAACTCTTTGGATATTAATGTCTCGCTCTATGCTAAAGCTTGCATTTGTAATAATGTATTAATGCAGATTCAAGTACAAGCAGATAAAATGGCTCTTGAGGTGGGCCACTTATAGGAGCTCCTTTAGCATTGGGGCAATGCACCTTGTGCGATTGCCAAAGTGCTGCTAGATTCTGTTTTTGTCAATCGGACTCTGCCCCGTGGCCGCCGTCATGGCCGAAGCTCCTCTGCCCGACGCTCTTAGACCCTGTGATCCTAGGCTCCTCGCCGCTCCTCTAGTGGGAGAGACGACGTGTGGAGGCACCACTCAGCTTCTCCTCCACGTCGTGGCTCTGCCTCCGGGTGGCCTTCTGCTGCTCCTGTTAATTTGGCTCCTGCTGCCGGTGATGGTTCTAGATGGTCTATTGCCACCACCTCCAAATTTCCTCGCCTGGCTCTAGCTATTTCGCCTCCCAAGCGAGACGAAGGAGAAGAAGAAAAAGACCCAAAAGATGGATGGTTTGTGTCGAACCCGACTACTGGTCCCGTTGATGTATGGGGCAAGAAAGATGACCAAGATTCTCCCCCCTTGGCTGCCACTGCTTTGGCTGCTTGAGGAAGTTTTTTGATGAATAGCTTTGTTTTTTAGCTCTGGCTTCTTGCCGTGTGACTCCCGTGAGGTGATCTTGTATCCCCCGACCTTTTTTTGTGAATACGTACTTTAATATTATTATCTAATAGAGAAGGCCTATTCATCAAAAAAATACATATGTTAAATTTCAATTTGATTTGATTTTAACACCAAGTATATATACGTAACTATTCATGTCAAGACAAAAGAAGCTTTTGTGGAACTTCTTTGAGAGTGGAAATGGAAAAGGAGATCAAGATGGAGTAGAAGCATGTGTGAAGCGTGCACTTCACCAACATGAACTTGCAGGTATTCTCTGAACATTTACTTAAATTTAATAATCTAAGTTAGATACATATCTTTAAAAGATATATGGGTTGTCCACTTTTCTAAAGCGAGATCTTGTGTAGGTAACACCATACAGAATTCAAATGAAATTGTTGAATGGTGCAAAAGTCATTTTGCTATTCGTGATACAACATACAACAAGCGTTATTTTGGGGAAGTTAAAGGTATTTATTCTTGTGTTCAAAATAGTTTAAAATTCAACATGACATAAATGAAAAGTAAATTATTAATTTTGTTGAATTGTGACTTTGATGTACATTTATTTTAAAACTGTGTATTGAACTAGAAATGTACATGTGTGTTTCTAAATTCATAAATTTGTAATAGATATTGATCGATCAAATCCTTACAATTATCAAACAATTAATGGTAGTAGAAGTTTACATCAAGTCATGACTATGGGACATAACAAACCTCTTGTTATTCTTGTCAGAGAAAAATCATGTTTTTGTCTTGATTGCATTGAAAACAACACAACTGCTCAATGTGAGAACATTGGAGAAGGATATGTTCTACAATGGGAAATGAAATAGTTAGTCGCAATGCCTTCTTATGAAGATAGTGACATTATTGATATTCATGATCCTCTATATTTAGCTGATTATGAACGTGTTTCTGATTTAGTTGTTATAGGTGCATGCGTGCATTTTTTTTAAATATGTACAGTTTTTAAATTATTATTTATTTTATTGTTCAAATAATTTATGATAATTTTGTTTGAAATATATGTGGTCTATGTAGGTGATATTTTTGCAGTGGTTGATGATCCTGACAATATTGAAGGTGTAGATTATTATCTACTGAGATGCACAAAACCAAAATGCAAGTTATTAGAATCAGTCAACGATGGTGATGGACAACAATATCCCATTGTTCTAGTTGTTGTTGAAGGCACCTATTATCAACAAATAAAGATAGATAAAAATGGTGTAACATTTGTTGATTATATGCCAGGCCAAAAAATTCTACACTACAATCACTGAGTAATAGCAACAAGATTGCATTTGGAGACATTGCCAAAAAGAGGATGTGGCGACCAAAAGTGGAGGTTGCCTATTGAAGATCATGAAAAAAATTTAGAGATTATAAAAGATAGGGAGGATCCAGATTATATGTATTAGGAGCTTTAAGTTAACTAGTCATGTTTGAACTTTTTATATTAGATAGGTCGTACTCGATGAACTCATATTTTCTAGGACTGGATCATATATATCTATCTAGATATAAACATGTGTTTGTTTGGATAGTGTGTATGGTTATATATTATATATATTGCACATGGACATTTACTTTTGTGGATGCATAAATTGTTAAAGAAAAAATTGTGCATTGAATTTATGTTTTAAATTTTTTATTTTGTGGATGCATTGAATTTTTACATGTATGGATTTGAATTTTTATTTGTATGTATGTGTATGGATTCATTTTTATATACATGTATGGATTAATTTATACATGTGTTCATAGATATGTGTGGATTCATTTTTATTTACATGTACACAGTTACACCTAGATCATAGTGCATGTGTGAATCACCTATAAATCATCTTAAAGTTCATGCATGTACATGTCTAAATTTTGTAATCTAGTTTGCTCGGTATTTTTAAATAGTACCTTAATATCTAAATATCTTGAGACCATTGAAGAATCTACTACTTACATATAGAATCCAAAGATCATGTTGAAACTTTTTAATTTTTTTTTTGAAGAGTGAGATTGAATTTAAATTTGCGATCGATATTTAGAAAGTTATGAAACCTTGATATATATAACATTTAACTTGCAAATAATATATATTTTAATTTAAATGATCTATCTATAATTTATATATCTATCTAACATTTCGAGATCCCATGAAACACAAATCAAATTATCAAGTCATCAATTAACATTTAAATTCAAGTTGTTCACAAAACCAAACAATATCAATATTCATGGAATGTAAGATAGTAAAGCCAAAATAGTAAGACAGTTATATAATATATAATGAAATGCAGATCTACACATCTATGTATGTACTAAAATATGTCCAAGAAATATCTAGAAAATATATATCTATAAAATATGTTTGTAATGTCTACAAAATGTGTGTGTGTGTATGATGTACATACAAATAAAACATGTGTCAAATGAATGTATAAGGGTCAGTCGAGGCCCTGTCCTGATCCATGTCCTGATCCCTACGCCTGCAATAGAGTACACATGTACATACATTAAACATTCATACATATAAAATTAAGAATAAATGGTAAAAATCTCATTAATTGAATAATTTATATCAAGGTATTTAATAATTTTTGAACTTAATTTAAAAAAATTATTAAATAAGTTATACCTAATCTTTGGTATCTGCATCATTTAATAACATACATGTGGTCTAGATAAACATACTTGGTCTCTAAAATCTCCACCATGTACATGCAGTCTACGACTACGAGATGAAGAGAGACGTGATCGTGGCTCAATCTACAATGTAAAAATTTTGTTAGATAAATAACTTTCCTGGAAAATTTGAAAAAAATCAATTAAAATTAATAACTTTCCCTTTAATTTGAACTTTAAAAATGAATAAGTTATACCCATGTCTCATGATGAATAGGATCAGTAGTTGTCTGCAAATCTCCACACATGGATCCTAACATAATTCCCTATAGTTCACAAATTATAATTATAATTAAAAAATTATACCTCTAGAATATAGAAATCATGTATATATATATGTAACTCAAATTTTATAGCAAACTATAGATAGTTTTTAAAATTAATTTTTAAATTTATACCTCATTTGTAGCATGTAATGCTCGCCCGATCCTACTGATGTCAGAATCATGTAAGGAGCCCACTACAACATCACCATCAAGGTCTGTGTCCATAAGTAGACTAGTGTAAACCCCCTGAACTCCGGTATCAGGTGTTGTGGGATCCGACGATGTATGAACACCAGGAGGAGGTGTATCCTAACCAACTGTTATATGTTGGGGAGAGGTTGTAGGATGTGCAACACCATGATGAGAATCTATAGCACCACCATGGCAATCAGGAGCCGGTCTACCAAATACTCATCCAACATATATTGATGCCTCATTAGAGGGAACCCATGCTCCAAAGAAAGAACCTGATATGCATCCAAAAGATCAATGGATAGACATGCACTCATCTCTCGCAAAGGATCTACCTCATGCAGTGGTATGTCTACTTGAATGTAGGGATCGTAACTCGTAGATGTATCATCAACTGGAGGAATGCTAGTATGAGAATGTAACAAATATTTGCCCACACGATCCGATGTTATCTGGTCAACCTATGTCGCAATAGAAGCAATACTTCAAAAAAAAAATCTCACCGGGTGTCATCAGTTGTACTATCTATTGCATGTGAGAGTTCCAAACATTTTGGAAGAACTAAAAGTTTTGGACCAACTAATGCTCGCTTATTAGCAGGTTCTGGCACATCAAGCCATCTAAACTTATCTGAAAATCTGCCTCTCCCCTATCAAGCATGCACGGGAAAAATTGTATAGTCTACATCATAGCGCAAATGGAACTCTGTAAATAATTGTTTGCAAAAATAGAGGGACAAGTCATCCTTTTAGGGCCACCTATGATGAGCGGCCAACCATCTGGGATATATAAAAGGTGCCACAAGTACATCTATGCACCTAGTAGTCAGACAACCTCTTATTCTACCTTTCGATTGATAAAAGGGGAACATACTCTTCACATCAGTAGTAGAAACATCATCATTGATTTTTTGCCATTTTACAGTACCATCAACACTATGTGAAAGAGAAATATAGAATGCATCAATGTTGATGTCATCATATAGGTTATATGTTTGAACAATATCAATCATATGGCGTAGCTCATCTCTAATGGCCAATGCCCTTTCCTTATTTGTAAGATTAGGGGTGTTATCCAATGTGTGATCTAGGTGCTTTAAAGCACATTGTAATGTCTGTGTGGTTTGGTCAAAAAGACGTTGCCTCTCACTAACAGATCTTGCAGACTGGTGTGTTGTCTGCTCACTACCACCTGGATGAACACTAGGCTCAGATCGAGTATGATGTGAACTAGGATGATCTGCCATGATGGTATTAAAAATATAGATATCTTCATGCACACGTACATTACAATTTAAAAATAAATTTTTTACTTTAAACTATATATATATATATATATATATATATATATATATATATATATAGAACATCTTTTTCTTTCAAGAATATTGAAATAAAGTAAAATTTTTCAAAAAAGATGTAAAACTAGATATATAATTACATATAACAAATTTAGACACGTGTACATAAAATTAGCATTACAAACATATATAGAACACTGTAAATGTAAATTAATACAAATTTGACATTTAAACATATAAAAGTGAAAGAAATTTAAACATCACGGAAACATCTTAAAGTAATATTATGTCATGTTTAACAGGTAGTCTTAAGGGGATTTATGCAATGGGGTCATATGGAGTAATTTTTCCTTGAGGTGTCTTGATATGGTTGTTGGAAAGATTGATTGACCTTTGGCATTTGACTCTTCAATGTGATAATTTCGTTTGCCAATATTTGAATCATAGTATCAGAAGAAGTGGAAGGGCAAGCATTACTTATTTGTAATTTTCTTTTTCATTTACCTAAAGTAATGAAATTGCCTTCTAAATCTATTGTTGTAGTTTGAGTGACTAATAAATTTGTTTCTCTTGCCCTTCTCAAGTGGAATCTTATGTCAAGAGGCATTGAGTTGATGAAGAAACATTTATAATTTTTAGTAGTCGGTATTTTGGCAATAGGAATTTTATTAAATTTTACATCAAATTCCCTCACGAGTTCATGTATTTCCTTCTTTAATTGTGTCAGCTGAGCCAAAAGGGGATGGTCATTTTCTACACTTTTAAATTTGTCCTTAAACTTAATTCTCATGGAATTCCATGAGTCTATTGTCGCTTTGAGAAAGTCATAGAACTAGACTACAACAACATCAGTAGAGATTCTACAAACAATTTGACTGTAACAACATTTTGGACTCCAAGGACTCCACATGCGGCATATAAGGCACTCAAGTGTTCATCTAATAAAATTTTTCCATCACCTTTGAAGTTTGATAGAATTTTCCTAGAGCCTTAAGGTAATTCATTCAACTTAATTCATGGGTTTAAAGGCCTAATACCTACTTCCCATGATACTGGTTGTGTCATTGCAAGAGTAAAATTCATGACAACAAGAAGAACAATGTTGTGTAAGGTTAGAGCTTATTTCTCTTCTAGATGGGAGTAGAGCATATGAAAAGTTCACTTCTTGTAATGGTTCAAAAGTAGAATCAGGGTTTCATCTATTACGTTCACTTCTAGTGAACCTTCTCAACTCCAACATGTCTAGATAACCAAATGATTATAGACACTGTTATTATAGATTAATTAATTATTTTCTAGACTTGGTTCCGTAACTAATTATGGCACTATCTCTGACCTTAATTTTGTTGAGGGCCTAAATTTCTTGCAATTATCACCTGAGAAAACCTTCTATTATTCTCTCAAAAAACTACTACTAGTTGCTAGGCCAACTCTTCTTCTTCTTCCAAAATAAGATTTACTTTTATTTATACAAAAACAAATTTCTCTTATGTCACCAAGATAAAGTATTTAATTGTGAGATGATACCTTCTTGTTCAATGTGAACCCAATCTAAATTTGGTTGTACGACGGGAAAGTTGTTATTATGTGGTAGAACCATAATTTTTCATAATAAGGGAACCATTATTAAATATTTATTCATTATGTTCCATAGTAGAATCACCAAAAATAGGTTAGTTAATAGATTTTTCTTTCCAAAAAAATAAATAAATTGACTCTATTTTACCTAGGTAAGAAGACAAATTCCTAACAAATAGCTGGGCAAACTATTGATTAGTTTCCCTCTCAATTTAAAAAAGGTATAGCTCCCTTCATATGATCATATATTTTAATTTTTGAATATTTAAACAAGGGTATACTTTTAACCAGAAAGTAGTAAATGCAGATCAACATTTGCACAGTCATGTTACAAATGCGATAAATGAACTTGAAACCAATAAAATAATTTGGAAATATTAACTTCAAACACACACGTTGGTGAGACCTTTGAAAATAATCACCACTAACATTCAAGGCGAAGATTGAAAAATAAAAAATGAATGAATGACTTTAGATTTTATCAAAATCAACTAAACTCTTATAGAGAAAGATGAATGCCACTTAAATGAATATTTCATCCACAAATAAATGACAATATTCACATATCCATTCAAACTCACAATTTAAGATGAACATTAAACTAAACATTCAATTCTCACCTGCGCACAAACAAAAATACTCTCTAGATAATAGCAAAATTTTATTGATCCTATATCTCATCATGTCTCACTCTTGCACTAGAATGCAATGGGGATCAAAATTATGGACCCTTTGATAGTCCTTTGATTACATATTTATAAAGTCTCCACATGTAACTACTTGAAAGTCTTTTAAACTAAATCTTTAAAAGGAATTATTTAAATAATTTTTAAAATACATTTAGCTTTACAAAATATTGAAACTTTGTAAAGTGACTTCAGTCCATGTTGGCTACATCTACCTGATTTTGTTGTTGTTCCACCAACCAAGCTTTTTAATCCTTTAGAGATTGTATCACTGCAAGGTTTCCTTCATGTTGAGGGATAAGAATGTTCCTAGTTCTAAGTTTCCACAGGACCTTGTTTGCACGCAAAACAACAACTCTAGCAGAAAAATATGTTGGATGGACCTTATATCAAGAAAATGTTGAATCTATTATCACCAGCTTCAATAATTTTTATTTGTTAAAGGTAGTATCGTCTCAGAATGTGTCGATGGTGTTTTGGAATTTAACCTTCAATTCATCTACAACAACATCTCTTATATTATTATTCTTCTTAATTTGCCAACCAATATCTTTGAAATACTATATAATGTCTACTACCATGTTGTTGCATTCCCTAAGTAACTTTTTTGGTTCCCCGATATTTTGTTTTAGGTAGGTGCCTTTCCATTTGATACTTTCCTTCCACATTATGCATTCGATATCATTGGCATCATGCAGAATATATTCTTATACAAATTTATCCATGACCATATCAAAAATAATTTCTTTGAATTCTTGTTCTGACTTTAGCCATGTAGCCTCTTCTTACTTTACATTGACAATCTTTGTATTGGCATCATTCCTTACTACCACAATATTATCATATACCCTTCTCATCTTCTCAATGAAGGGAGGTCCCTTATCTTTCAATTCTTTGATCCATTCTTGTATAGTTATATCAAAATGGCTATCCCTCTAGACTTTGCTTACCATTTCTTTCCATGCTTTTGAGTTTTCATCAAAGTATGCTTTAAACAAACTAACAGGTTGAGCATAAGGATCAACCAAACAAGTTGACCATAAGGATAAGCCAATGATTACAAGCAACTCGTAAGCAATTCTACTATTTTATTCAATTACTCTTTATATTGTTTGTCCTTTTTTGTTCTTCTCACTAACCTAGTTGCAATCAATTGGAAACTATGGACAACTCACCTACTTACAAGCTAGAAATTATGGGCATCTCACCTACTTACCAATCTAGTAACAGAGAATCATTATACTAATTGATCAAAAATAATTAAGCTCTTTATAAAGTTTCATAGTATGTCTATTGCAAATTTCCTTCATTCCTCTTAATGTAGATGAGAGGAAGGGAGCCATTGACCTAGTGCTAGGTGGAGGGAGTCTGCAAGGCTAAAAGGAGAATGAATTCGGTGAGGTGACAAGTGCTACACCTCACTATTGTGTGATGGATGTCCATACCTTGTTCCAAAGCTCCCATTTTGACATCAATTGTAAGAATTTTGTTAGAGAT
The DNA here is from genome assembly GCF_030272615.1 of Cryptomeria japonica. Lineage (NCBI taxonomy): Eukaryota > Viridiplantae > Streptophyta > Pinopsida > Cupressales > Cupressaceae > Cryptomeria > Cryptomeria japonica. The sequence continues at coordinate 625,937,016 of NC_081408.1, read as the reverse complement.
TGCATGTTTTGGCTTTACATTTGGTTGAAAGTTTGTAAATCCTTTTCAACAAATGCAAATGCATTTTTTGCAAATCCTGCAATCATAGAATTGTAAGTCTATATATCTTTGAAGTATCTTATCAAACAGTCAAGTGCATTGTCTATGTATTTTTGGATGCATGCATTTATAGCATTTCTAACTGTGATATCTAACAATAAAAACCACTTCAATGGGTGTCCATACTAGTTATGAAGGCCTCATTTCAGCATAGGCACGTAAATAAAAATTTCTAGGTCAAAAATATGCATATGAAGATGTGCTGGGTGGGAGAAACAGTTTAAATTTTTTTAATGTAATGCATATGGAGATGTGGTAGGTGGAAAAATTAATTTTAAAATTTTTAACTTTATGCTTGAGTAAAGTTGAACGAGAGTAATGATGATTGGAACGATGAACATGATGGGTTGAGGGGCCTGTAGACACATAAAATTATCCTCATAATTGTTCTATTTCTTCTATTAATTAAATAGGTGTTATTATCTATTTACTTAATTCATTAATATTCTTCCTTTATTAATCCATTTGTCTAAATAATTAAATGTTTTCTAAACCTTTCATAAATCCATTTTAATCCTAAATCCTTAATCTCCATTATCCATTTAGTCCCTTCCATATCACAAACCTATCTTATTTATCTCCTTCCAAACTCATCAATATCATCTACCCAACCAATTTGGGATTTAAACAAACAATATCTCCAACCACCTCCTTTATCCCACAATCATCTCACAATGAACTTTCTTTATGAGGACATCTATAAATACATTCCTCCTCTCACATTTGAGCCTCTCTCACTTCTTGAAATCTTCATGTCACATTGTTATTTTGATATCATTTGCATACTTAGTCCTTTTGCAATCATTTTAATAATTTTTGCATCAATCAACCAATCTCATTCTTCCATAGACTCTTGTGCGAATTTCTTGAAATATCTTAGAGCAAAGATAGGATCTTGGTTGATAGAGAAACAATGGAGTTAGATGGCTTATGAATGCATTTTGTTTCATTTATTTTGTATTGTTTTTCATTTGTGCTCATTAGAATGGACTCCATTGGCATGTCATTGGATCTAAATTCTTGAATCTTTGGCTTATAGTTGGGCTTTTAGACCAAGAAACAATTTTCCATATCTTTCATCAACATTTGGCATGCTCGGTGGGACAACCCTTTGTCCTTTAATTGATCTTGTTTTCGTTTGATAGGCATAGTTTTTACTAGGCTTTGCAATGATAGATTTTGTTTAACATTTAATATGTTTTGTTTGTGTTTACAAGTTTTACATTTGTTTATGTGTTTGGTTTATGTGCAAGTTTAGAAAAAAAATTAACAGTTCAAGTGCCTTATCTTTGCATACAAACTTCAACACTTTCAAACACTTAAATGTGTCTTGTATTTACTTGGAGTTTTAACAACATACTTGTCTTTGCATTCACATTTTGCTGATTGTAAACAGCATAATACTTTGTTTTTGCATCCACATTTTCTGCATATAAAACAATCCACATTCTTTGTCTAAATGCATCCATATTTGACAGATGTAAAAGCATTTTATTTGCCTCTTCTCTGCATCCATATTTGGCAGATTAAAAACACTTTGTATGCCTTGTCAATGATCATGTTTGGGCAAGTTTAAAACAATTTGAATTCCTTGTATTTGGTCCATGTTTTTGCAGATTTTAAATGGTTTTGTGCTGGTATTTGATCCATGTTTTGGGGCCGATTTTAAATGGTTTTGTGTTTTTCCATGTTCCCACATTTTGTTGTTATAAAACAATCTACGTGCCTTGTCTTTGCCTCCACATTTTTGATGTTATAAAACTATTTTCAATGTGTTTGTGTTTGTGTTTGTGTTTGTGTTTGTGTTTGTATTTGTTTTTCTTTTGTTTTATTAGTTAGTTTGTTAGTTTTAATTTGTGTTAATATGTTAGTTAGTGTTAGTTATTGTTTTGTTAGTTTGTTAGTGTGTTTGTGTGTATGTTAGTTAATATGTGTTAGTTAGTGAGTTTGGTTGTATTTTGTTTCTATTAGTTGGTTTGTGTGTGTTTTTGTTTGTGATTGTTAGTTCCTATTAGTTTGTGATTTGTTAGTTGTGTTTTTTTGTTTGCGTTAGTGTGTTAGATTAGTTTGTTAGTGTTAGTGTGAGTTTAGAGTGTTACTATAGGGTGTTTGGTTAGATTGTTGATTGTGTTAGTTTTGTTGTGTTTAGAGTATTAGTGAGTTATGTTAGTGTAGGTGTTTAGTTAGTGTGCATTAGTGTGTTTGTTAGTATTGTTTAGCATGTGTGTGTGATAGTGTTTTGTTTCTTTGTGTTAGTAATAGTGTTGTGTTTCTTTGTTAGAGGTAGTGTTTTGTTTCTCTATGAGGTAGTGTTTTGTTTTCTTAGTTTTGTGTAGTTAGTTTTTGAGTTTATGTTAGTGTGTGTTAGTTAGGGTTTAGTGAGTGTGTAGTTTTATTTAGTGTTTTGTTGGTGTTAGTGAGTGTGTTTGTTTTTTAGTGTGCTCTAGTCTAGGTAGTGTTTTAGCTGCCTTTTTTATTTATTTTGGGACTAATCTAGACTAATGATTTGTGTAGCTTGTTTCTTGTATGTCAAAGACTTAAAAATAAAAAACTAGTAATGATTTGTGATGCAGATTTGGGCTTGGTTTTTTTAAATGAATGAATTCACATTTATCTTTCTCAATGGTTAATGAACCTTGCATGTTTTAGATTATACCATATTTTGTTTGATGCGTAAAAAGAACAAGTGTTTGATGTGTATGGTACATTTGCACACATTTTTGTTTTAGTAGATCCTATCAAGTTTAATAACAAATTGGTCAGAGGGTGAAGCCTTCCGCTTCTTAATGTTTAGCCATTCTGCCAACTCCTTATGTATCCACACTTGTGTGAGATATATTAGACCTTACGATAACGAGGCGAGCCCTATCCAAGGATGGGGAGACCTGATGCTCGAATGGACATCAAATCCCTGAATTCTTACTAGACACCTAAGTTAGAAGTTTGCCCTTATTTGCCTTGGTGTGGCGATTTCAGTGCAAGGGGGTAGTTGGTTTTCCCCCCAAGATACTTACCATATGTATTTCCTTGAGATGAGATAGAACTTTCCGGCTTTGTGTAGGCTATTTATATCTTTCCGAAAAAAGGGTGATTAGGTTATGCCTCCAGGCCTAGGGGCCCCTACCTATCCTCTCTCGCAAAGCCAAGATTGTTAAACACTCCTTAAGGTATTGAGAATTCAAGGTGAAGAAATACCAAGTTGTGTGTTGAATCATGTAGCGTCGTAAATTGTACGCGCTTTCTAGGGTGGTACAATTTCACACCTAGTTTAGCACCCACCTTGGCGCATTTTGCATTTTGCATTGCATTTCCCCTTTAGCACTTAATTAATTAAATTAATTAGGTCTAGGGTTCTATTTTATCATCTCCCACATCATAAAGTTGGGCTCTTTCATTAAAGTGTGCCCCTTTCATTTTATTTCTCCAATACATCATTTAATCAAAAACCCTAATTAGGTCCTATTTTGAACTTGGGGGCTTGATTTCGGGGGTCAAAACATCTCGAAATCAGCTGTAACTTCGGGATTCTCTCTAAAATCATCATATCCGACGGCCCTAAAAATTTGGTGAAAAGTTGTCTGGACCATGGCGCCCGGAGTGCAACATGGTCCCGGACATTTTTCCCGAAATTTTAGGAGCGCGATCCAATCATAAAATAAAGCTTAACCCCAAGAAATTGGTGGGAGATTCAATCTTTAAGTTGGCCTAAAGTTGAAATTAAGACCTAGGGTTTCATACATAAGAGCTCTCTTTCTTCATTTGAAAGGATCGGAATTTTGGCTTTCGAGGACCTTCTATGCAGCAAAAGAGTAGATCTTTGAAGACTTCAATAACATTCAACATCCATCCATCAAGCATTCATCAATTTCATTCATTTAGAGCTTGGGAGACATTGAAGAACAATAGGAGATTACCGACTAAAGATTGGCTTGTACTCCTCCCTTGAGGGTTGGGTATGATTTCATGTTGTTTTCATGTCTTTGCATAAGCTTCAATATATCCTTTATTCATGCTTTAGATCACTTTGCATCTTGATTTAGAGCATTTACATTATCATTTACAAGCAATTAGGGTTTACTTTCTAGGTTGCTCTAGTTTGCTTTCTTGCATTTAAGGACCTTGCACACACACTAGGTCTGCACACACAATACATTTTACAATACAACTTGGCTATTCGTGGAGGTGGAAATCACCGAAGCGGGGGTTTGACTAAGGCAAAACCCTATATAGCCGCCCACCACACCTTTTCAGATATAAGTGCAGGTTTCGGAATTCGGACGACGCCGCAAGTTACAGATCCGGAAGAAGCAGACGGAGACCGAACTTCACACCAAATCTCAGAGCAAAAGACCAGGACAGGGGCGTGGGGCGCCCTGGTCCTGCTAGAACAGGGGCACTGGGCGCCCTGGTCCCTGGGACAGGGGCGCTGGGCGCCCTGGTCCTCCTGACAGACAGCATTTTCAGCATTTTTTATAGCTTTTCCAGAGTGCAAAAACAGCAGTTTTCGGAGCAGTTTCAAGGGCAGAATCAGGACAGTGGCGCCCACGCCCCTGTCCTGAACATTTTCATTCATATTTTAACACTGGGTACGCATTTACATTCTTGTCTTGTCCTTGTGTTTACAGCTTTCCATCATTTAAGTTCAATTCTGTAATCTTGTTATTAGTTCATACTTGCACTTTGGGGTTAGGGATTGAACTTGCATCATTTCATCTTTCAATTACAACAAAGGAATAGAAATCCTAATAGGTAGCCCGTGGCTCTCTCTTCCATAAGAAGAAGTAGCCAATTGTGTGATACCTCTAGGCTCTTTCGTATTCCACAAGTGTGTGGTTGAAAGTGAGATTAGGGCATGTTTGCTTAGTGTCACTTTTTCTCCCACACAAATCATTTGCACTGTAATCCAATTGACCTTAGTTAGATAAAATTTGTCTTCAAGTGTTTGTATTGTGTTGAGACCAGTGAAAACTTTGCCTTGAAGGGGTATTGAACATACATATCACGTCTATATGCTCTTTCCTATCAGACATTCAAACATTGTGTTCTTGTGCTTGAGTGTTTTCTTGTCACACTTGTCACTTACAACAAGAAAATTCAACCAAATTTGTTCAGAGATCAACCAGAATTGTCACATTATTAGAACTTTGCACATTTGATCAATGTTCTTACGATTTAGTAATAGAGAATTTAGCATACTAGTGAATCCTAGTTTCTTGGAATAATTTTATAATTCTAGTCTTTTAGGATTTGAGTCTTATTCCTTGCATATCCAGAGCCTCTCATTACTCACACCCATCTGCATATCCATCATTTTTTAAATAAAGCTCTTAGTTTGCATCTAGGTTACTATGCTTGGGCTTAAATCAAACATTGGCTATCATATCACCTTTACCACTTGAGGTCTATCATACTTGAGTTGGGAAGCATATCAATATCTTAGGATGAGGTAACTTGCTTGGAGTCCATCATCTCCTACCTTAGCATACCCTCCTTTTATCATTGTCCTTTTGTATATCCATCATAGAAAAAGTTAATCTTGCCTACATAATCGTTTTCAAACCTAGAGTTACCTTTATCTTACTTTAGAGTTGTCATCATTTAAGTCAGCCCAAAATCTCATATTGATCTTAATGATCCATTTGGAGTCTCATCACATTACACTCTTTAGGTTGTCCTTGCATTTTAGAACTTGCATTTAATCCAAACTTTGAGTCCTCTACATTGTCATATAGGTTAAAGATCAGAATTATCATGCATGCCACCTAAGACTAGATTTCAATTAAGAATGGAACAAATACAAATGGACCATGAAAGAAAAATGGAATGAATAAGAATGGAACAGGAAAAGGGAAAACATCATGAGCCACTTGATGAAGAAGACAACACGTTGAAATTCTAGAGGATCAAGAAAATGAAAACACTAATAGTAGTAGTATTAATAGCAGCAGTAGTGGTGAGGAGGTCGACCAAGAAGATGTAGAATGAGAACTCAAATTGTTCAAGAAGGTGGCAAAAAATAATCTAAAATCTTATTTCAAAGACATGACTGATGAGGGAATAAAGATGCCACTTGATTTTGATGCATCCTTATTTACAAAGGGAAAGCGGGATCTAATAAGTCTCAAAGCTCAAAAACTTACAATGAGGATAAAGTAAAGGATCACAGGCCTTTTTAAGATTAGATTGTAAGAGTTCTACAAAGACTTCAAAACCAACACCCACAAATGACCCTATTTTGCATGAGCTTAGAGCATTATGACATGAATTGGATGTTATTAAGCTTGTTATAACTATCTCTCACAAGTTTTCTATTGAATAGGTTTGTCCTTATCCTTTTGATCCAAGCATTCTGATGCCATCTTTTCCTAAAAATTGGGAGATACCAAATCTTGACAAATATAGAGGGAAAGGTGATCCTAAAGATTATTTGAGAGAATTGTGTGCCGCTACTTTGGAACTTTCCATTGATGAAACTTATCTTATGAGATAAATTCATCGAAGCATTGGGGGGAGTGCTATGGAATGGTTTTCAAGATTACCTCCCACTATCAAGTCATTTCAAGAATTGGCAGATAAATTTATCTCACACTATGCATACAATTGTGAACATGAAGTGACCATGTCAAATCTTTTCAATACAAAGAAAAGTCAAGGAGAACCTTTTGTTTCATTTTTATAGAGAAAAGAGCACCTTACAATATCCCTGATAAGAAACTTGTTGATCTTTACTTCATCTAAAACGTTTAAACTCCTTTGAGGAAGTGATAGAAATGGGAGTTCAAATTGAACAATCTCTTATAGATGATGGTACTATTAAGATGTATAGCAACAAAGATCATAAAGGAGGCTCTAGTTCAAGCAACAATAAAAAGACCTTTTTGGGCTAAGTACAAGAATGTGGTTAATGATGGAGTCGTTGATGCAAAAGCTGCTAAGGGCAAACAACCAATTTATAATCTTAAAGGTTCATCTTCAAAGGGACAGTCAATTGAGTCTGCATTAAAGGATATTCTTGAAAATGATGTTATAACATTGCCAGAGATAAGAGAATATAATCCACAAGTCAAACCTCCATGGTGGAATGAAGATCATTTTTTGTAAATATCATAGACATAAAGGATATAAGACAAATAGTTGCAATAAGCTTAGACATGTGATACAAGATCTTCTTGATGAGGGTAAAATTATAGTTGATGGACATACTCCTTTTGGTAATTCTGACCATGGGGTGTTTATGAATACATTTCCAAAACATGATAAAGATAAAGGGAAAGCCCCTAAATCTGGTGATGGTGTTAATTATAGTAATTCTCAATATGACTATTGCATAAACCATATCAGGGAAGCTAATAATAATGTGAATACCTTTATAATCAAAGGCAAAGAACCTAAATGTGATGTTGTTACCCACAGAGGCACAATTAGCCTTTGAGGTCTTGGTTTTAGTTCTAAACATGCTATGCCAACTTTGCAATATAACCTTCTAGATCATTTAGGAAAAAACCCCATACTAATCTCTATAAAAATCTTACGAATAAAGAAGAACATGAATTGATCTCCCTTAATGCTAAAATAACTAGGGGCAAAAGTTCTAAACTTACAAGTCAAAAGGCATACTTCTTGATCCTAAGTCTCCATCATGCCATGCCCCTTTCACTTCTTTTAGCACTCATAATCCTTCATTCCATTTTAATTTGTTCCATGCATTCATCCCCTTTCGGTGATATGTCACATCAATGGACCCTTTACAGAACTTCCTTGAAGGGCTTTGCTATCAAAGTTACCCAGATCCCTTTAGTTGATATGCTTGTGGGCCTATGTGGTTCACACATTAGTAATTCTACCTTAATTTCTTCAGCAAGGAAGGAAAAACATAAAGATACACATCATCCAATCAAATATTGAGTTTCTCAACAAGATCGAGAAAAGACAAAAGGCAACTTTGAACGTAATTGGTTAGGTCCAGACATTAATATTGTTGCATATGGATCAAGAGCATATTAGTTGGATACTCCAGAAGGTGAGTCACTTGAAGATCAAATCAACAACATTCATCTTTGCGGATTTAATACTTGAGCATTTCAAAGAGTTTCTTTAAAAGGTCCTGAAATTTTTTTTTAAAAGTCCTGAAATTTTTTTTTTAAATCAGAAAAAGCCCTGAATTTTTTTTTTTAAATCAAAAAGTTCCTAAAAAAAAGAAAAAAATTATCGCTTGGATGAAAACCTGGCAAATAGGCATCTTGTTTGATGGAAAAAAATAAAAAGCAATAAAAGTAAAGAGAAATCATTCGCCCCATAGTGAAACTTGGCAAACAAGCACTTTGGGCAAGTACCATGGTGAAAACCGAGAAACCGACACCATGTGTAGTGACTTTTCTCTTTCCTCCTTCATGATTCTACTTGATCTTTCACCTCACATCCATTCTTCTTCTGCATCATAATAACCTTTCCACCTCCACTATGGCTTGTGGATTGTTTTGCATCCCTTGCACACATGATTCGCCTTGCATAATAAGTTCGTCATATTATTTATTGGGGCATCTCCTTGACCTTAACAACGGATTGGGATACTTGGCATCTCACAATTGGAGGAATCATTATCTTTGTCTATCTTTTCACTCACATACCACAATTAAGTTTCACTTGCACCATCATACTTATCACTTCACTTTTGCTCCATAATAAAGCATCAAGTTTGCAGATGGGAGTACAGTTTTAGATCGGCAAGTGGTGTAGCTTTGGGGTTTCAACAATATCATGATATGATCATATTACAATCAAGCAGGCATAGCAACATCCTATAAAATCTATTCAAACCAAATTGTGAAGAGAATCATTCTTTACATGAAACATGATGTTTGTTTGTTTGGTAGCATTTTTATTGTTTTTTATTTTATCTTTGGTGACATGTCTTTTAGCTTTTTTGGAATGTCTCTAACTAGAGATTTAATCTCTAGGATTTCTTTGACTATAAAGGAAAGAATGGGGTGTGTTCACTTATTTCCTGCTTGTGGATTGTTCCTTAGTAATATGTTGACTCGTCTTAGGAAATGATTGTCTAAGATCATCGAGGATGTATGGGTCTCATGTGAACTGGGGCATTCCTTAACTATCTGATGTGTCTTCCTACATGCAATTCATTTGTGTCTAGTCCATATCCAAATGAGTCCATCCTTTTTCCATAATAATCTCAATGATGATATAAGAACTTTAAAGGCACAAAAGTTTTCATCACTTCATCTTTCATCATCTTCACCTTTCATCATCTTCATCTTTCATTATCTTCCTTTCTTTCATTATCTTTAGTTATTTCATCACTTCATATCTTTTCTTTCATCTTTCTTAATATCTTTTCTTCCATCTTTCATCTTTCATCTTTCAACACTTCCATATCCCTTTTTCATCATGTTCTTCCATCACTTTCATATCCCCTTTTCAACACCTTCATATTCCTTTTTCATCAGTCATTTCTCCCCTTCTTCATCAGCATTCTTCATCCTCCTTATCTCAAAGATTAATTAATCACTTTATCCAAATGATGCATGTCTCTTAATTCAATATCAAATCAATCAACTTATTTCTTAGCATGGGATCCTATAGCTCCCTGATCAATCAATCAATCATTTTATCAACTTATCTTGCACTAGCATAAATCCCTATCAACTTAATCTGCTTATCAACCTGGCTATATTGATCATTTCCATCATTTTTTTTAGTTACTCTTCTTTGTTACATGCATTTTCATCATATTTACATCTAAGCTTAACAACTTGTGCAATATCAATCACCACATCTCTTTTCTCGTGATTTATCGAGAGATCAATATTCACGCACTTCATTTGATCAATCTCTCGAGGGGGCATATCATATCAATCTATTCATCCTTACTAGGATATCCTCAGGGCATATATCTGTTAATCAATTTTTCTTTGAAACAACGCGATAGGTTGCATTATCTTAAAGAGGGGCAAAATGTAGACACATAAAATTTATCCTCTTAACCATCCTATTAATGAAGTGGGTATTATTATCTAAATCATTAAACTTCATTAATTCATTAAATCATTTTTTCTCTATTTTAATTATTAAATCATTTAATTTATCTATTTATTAATCTCTATCATTTCATAAAAACACTTTCAACACTTAAATTCCATCCTTTCACAAATCCATCCTCTATTTATCCCCTCCTTTCTCTCCTAATTGCATTCACTCAATAAATGTGGGACAAACATTTATCTCTAACTACCTTTTTTAATCCCACATTTCTCCTACAATTTTCCTTCCCTATGAGGATACCTATAAATGCATTCACTCCTTCTCATTTGGCTCCCTCGCTTTCTTTGAAATTGGAGGTCATAATGTAAGTTTGATATCATTTGCATATTTAGTCTTTTTCAATGATTTTGATCATTTTTTTTGTATGGAATCAACCAACCTCATTCTTCCATAGCTTCTTGTGCAATGTGCTTGAAAAATTTGAGTAAAGATTGGTTAAATACAAGATCATGGTTGATAGAGGAACACTGGAGAGATATTTTCATTGAATGCATTTGTTTTGTTTTATTACTTGTCATTTCGTTGCATTTGTGTTCATTAGGAAATAACTTCATTGTATGATGTTGGATTTAAATTCTTGAGTCTTGGGCTTATGGTTGGGCTTTTGAGATTCAAGAAACAAATTTCCATATCCTTCATCATCAAGGCCCACACCAACCACTCTAAGCAGTCAACACTTAGAGTGTGTTGGTTAAACCCATTCGTTTGCATGTGAATCATAGTCTAGTGATAAATATTTTTTAAGAGTGCTTGAATGGGATAACCTGAATAATCATCTTCAATCCTTGTTGACAAAACAAATATTCACACATTGCTAATATTTCATGTATGAAATAACATTTCTTCTTTATGCAGGTGAATAGGTTAGGGAAATATTATAAACAATTAAACATGTTATGAAAGCTTATAAAACCACTCTAAGTCATAGTCTTGTAACATGTTTTTAGCTAGTTGTTGTAGGAATACCATACAAAAGAACAAAAAATATATGTTAGATTCTAAACAAGTAAAAAGATGATCTGGAACCAAAAGAATTATATGTTTTATAATTTGGTTGTATAAAATAAAGAAATTCATGTGACATCCAGCATAATTATCACATCATTGTACGCAATTTTTTTTATAAATTAGAAAAGTATAGTTAATTCTTAAAATGGTGGCAAAGAATCATTCCCCATGATCAAAGTGGGTGATCACAATACACAAAACAATTCTAAGTAAGTTGATTTGGTATAAGGTTCTAGAAGCTCTTCCAAAAGAGAATTTGGTTTAGAATATAATGAAATTGTCAATTGACAAATGACATCTCACACCTATGCCAACATTGTTATGAAATCGAGCCTAAACATTGATAATTCATTTTTTCAGATCATGATTATTTCAAGTGAGAAAATCATGAATGTTAGTAGAATTTGGTACATCAAAATGACAATCCAGATTACTCCTATAGTTGGGTTCACAATCAATTAATGAATACATAATTGAATCACTAAGAAGTATAAATTTATTATGTTGGGAGATGTGTGAATCTAAAATAACACTACCTAAAGAGATTTTATTTTCATGCTTGTCATTGGAGCTCATTGGATCTGATGAGATCTTAACTGCGGTATCAAACAAGCTTGATTCTGAAAAGAAACCATCTTCAATATTTTTCATTTCATTGCCAAAAATAGGTCTCAATGAATTGTAAGAGTCTTGAAATGTGACAAGAATCCTTTCTTTTAAAGAGATTGCAAGTGGAGAGATACAATGAATATGATCCACCTCACCTTCCACTACATCACTTACATACCAAGTACATGACCTTTCAACTTCTTTAGTTTCACATTGTAAATGTCAGCCAAGATCAATTATCTAAACATCAATTTAAAACAAGGAGATAAAAATTGTAATGAAACTTGCAGCCAACTTTATGACAATTTCCACATAACCCAATTTAGATCTTAATCAAATAAACAAATAGAATCCACATGCAAAAAATAGACAACATGCCCATGAAAATGTGACACAAGATATATCCTAGGAAAACCCTCATGAAGGAAAAACCTAGCCTCCAAAAGCATCATCCACCATGTATTATTAGCAATGCATCCATTACAATACAACTATGGAAAGCCTTTGAAAACCCAACCATAACCAAGCACTCCATGTGATCAAACATGAATCCACACATCCCATGCCATGCTTCCTTCCTTCACAAATGCTAACCTGGCTAACTGACCAACCCAAACAACTACCCTTGTGGTTGCTTTTATAAACACAAGCTCCCACAAAACCACCAAGTGGTATTACATCAAAACCATGTGCCCAAAACCATATGACAATAAAATATAATATTTTGCCTACCTACCCTTGACACACATTTAATATTGGGTACTTCATCACAATTACATTCCCCAATATTAAATAAATATATAATATAATAATACCAATGTGTCAATACAACTCATCAAGTGGTTACAAGAATATTCCAAGAGAATCTCTACATGTTGCATCTCCATTTAGGTGCTCTTAGGTGCAACAATATAATATGATATTATAATATAATTTCATGTCCACCTCACACAATAATAAAATAATACAACAATGAAACATTAGTGTGCAAGGTGTAAAACACCAACATTCTCCCACTTGTTGTATACATTGCATAAGGGCCAAGAAGTAATCTGTCACATGAACAAGAGATTGATCTCTCCATGCACATATACCATCGTGGAATCCAAGTGCTCCATGTGCTCCATCAATATACCTGCAACAAGAAACAAAGTGATCACCATCTCATACATAAATGCTTCCACCCCCCATCATGCCACTACCATTGGACATGAAAAGGCCATCCAAAGAGAAAGCCACACAATCTGTTGCAACAAATGATAAGTCCTGCACCAACTGATATCCAAACACAAACACTAATCCAAAGGTATCCAATGCAAAGGTAGTTGTTTAAATAGTTGAAATATCACCCACAACAAGTGCTAACACATCAACTATACATGCCTCCAAGGCATACAAAGCAAGTGAATAACATCTTATCAACATATGCAACCTATAACATGCAACAATAAGCCCCAAGTGCAATACCTTCCATGTATATACACCAAAGGAACTCTCACTGCATAGGTAATGTCAATATCAAAAATTAATCGACTAACAATATATCATAGAAGTGTAACCATGTAGTATCAAGAACATCCACATCAATATAAACATCATGTAAACTGATAACTTACAAGTACCACTCTCACACCATGTCTCCAACACTCTACCATGTTCTCCACATCAACAAAAGAAAGAGATAAAGGAACCTCTATGCCATCTCCCACATGACAACATATGAACACAAAACCAGTGAACACATAGCTCCAAACAACCTCAAATGCAATGTAATGTGAATATGAACATCCAGGAATATAACTAAAACAAAGAGAGAAACACTGAAAAATC